>NW_026646025.1:2400000-2757422 GCF_949987535.1 Balaenoptera acutorostrata | reverse complement strand
ACACTACAAAAAAAGAAAATTACAGACCAATATCACTGATGAATATAGATGCAAAAATCCTCAACAAAATACTAGCAAACAGAATCCAACAACACATTAAAAGGATCATACACCACGATCAAGTGGGATTTATCCCAGGGATGCAAGGATTCTTCAATATACGCAAATCAATCAATGTGATACACCATATTAACAAATTGAAGAATAAAAACCATATGATCATCTCAATAGATGCAGAAAAAGCTTTTGACAAAATTCAACACCCATTTATGATAAAAACTCTCCAGAAAGTGGGCATAGAGGGAACCTACCTCAACATAATAAAGGCCATATATGACAAACCCACAGCAAACATCATTCTCAATGGTGAAAAACTGAAAGCATTTCCTCTAAGATCAGGAACGAGACAAGGATGTCCACTCTCACCACTATTATTCAACATAGTTCTGGAAGTCCTAGCCACGGCAATCAGAGAAGAAAAAGAAATAAAAGGAATACAAATTGGAAAAGAAGAAGTAAAACTGTCACTGTTTGCGGATGACATGATACTATACATAGTGAATCCTAAAACTGCCACCAGAAAACTGCTAGAGCTAATTAATGAATATGGTAAAGTTGCAGGTTACAAAATTAATGCACAGAAATCTCTTGCATTCCTATACACTAATGATGAAAAATCTGAAAGAGAAATTATGGAAACACTCCCATTTACCATTGCAACAAAAAGAATAAAATACCTAGGAATAAACCTACCTAGGGAGACAAAAGACCTGTATGCAGAAAACTATAAGACACTGATGAAAGAAATTAAAGATGATACCAACAGATGGAGAGATATACCATGTTCTTGGATTGGAAGAATCAACATTGTGAAAATGAGTATACTACCCAAAGCAATCTACAGATTCAATGCAATCCCTATCAAATTACCAATGGCATTTTTTACGGAGCTAGAACAAATCATCTTAAAATTTGTATGGAGACACAAAAGACCCCGAATAGCCAAAGCAGTCTTGAGGCAAAAAAATGGAGCTGGAGGAATCAGACTCCCTGACTTCAGACTATACTACAAAGCTACAGTAATCAAGACAATATGGTACTGGCACAAAAACAGAAACATAGATCAATGGAACAAGATAGAAAGCCCAGAGATTAACCCACGCACCTATGGTCAACTAATCTATGACAAAGGAGGCAAAGATATACAATGGAGAAAAGACAGTCTCTTCAATAAGTGGTGCTGGGAAAACTGGACAGCCACATGTAAAAGAATGAAATTAGAATACTCCCTAACACCATACACAAAAATAAACTCAAAATGGATTAGAGACCTAAATATAAGACTGGACACTATAAAACTCTTAGAGGAAAACATAGGAAGAACACTCTTTGACATAAATCACAGCAAGATCTTTTTCGATCCACCTCCTAGAGTAATGGAAATAAAAACAAAAATAAACAAGTGGGACCTAATGAAACTTCAAAGCTTTTGCACAGCAAAGGAAACCATAAACAAGACGAAAAGACAACCCTCAGAATGGGAGAAAATATTTGCAAATGAATCAACGGACAAAGGATTAATCTCCAAAATATATAAACAGCTCATTCAGCTCAATATCAAAGAAACAAACACCCCAATCCAAAAATGGGCAGAAGACCTAAATAGACATTTCTCCAAAGAAGACATACAGACGGCCACGAAGCACATGAAAAGATGCTCAACATCTCTAATTATTAGAGAAATGCAAATCAAAACTACAATGAGGTATCACCTCACTCCTGTTAGAATGGGCATCATCAGAAAATCTACAAACAACAAATGCTGGAGAGGGTGTGGAGAAAAGGGAACCCTCTTGCACTGTTGGTGGGAATGTAAATTGATACAGCCACTATGGAGAACAATATGGAGGTTCCTTAAAAAACTAAAAATAGAATTACCATATGACCCAGCAATCCCACTACTGGGCATATACCCAGAGAAAACCGTAATTCAAAAAGACACGTGCACCCGAATGTTCATTGCAGCACTATTTACAATAGCCAGGTCATGGAAGCAACCTAAATGCCCATCAACAGACGAATGGATAAAGAAGTTGTGGTACATATATACGATGGAATATTATTCAGCCATAAAAAGGAACGAAATTGAGTCATTTGTTGAGAAGTGGATGGATCTAGAGACTGTCATACAGAGTGAAGTAAGTCAGAAAGAGAAAAACAAATATCGTATGTTAATGCATGTATGTGGAACGTAGAAAAATGGTACAGATGAGCCAGTTTGCAGGGCAGAAGTTGAGACACAGATGTAGAGAATGGACATATGGACACCAAGGGGGGAAAACTGCGATGAGGTGGGGATGGTGATGTGCTGAATTGGGCGATTGGGATTGACATGTATACACTGATGTGTATAAAACTGATGCCTAATAAGAACCTGCAGTATAAAAAAACAAACAAAACAACTAATACTAAACTTTCATTGGGTTATTTGTATGGAAATAAATATGTTAATATAAATGTTTCAGACATTACATGAAATTTCTAAAAATCTTATATTTGTATTTGTATGGAAATATGTATGGAAATATGTTAATATAAATGTTTCAGACATTACATGAAATTTCTAAAAATCTTATATTTGTATTTGTATGGAAATATGTATGGAAATATGTTAATATAAATGTTTCAGACATTACATGAAATTTCTAAAAATCTTATATTTGTATTTGTATGGAAATATGTATGGAAATATGTTAATATAAATGTTTCAGACATTACATGAAATTTCTAAAAATCTTATATTTGTATTTGTATGGAAATATGTATGGAAATATGTTAATATAAATGTTTCAGACATTACAGGAAACGTCTAAAAATGTTATATGTTCTGGTATAATGTTATAAGTAATAATCCTAGTTATTACTTTAAAATGTATAGCTCAGAAATAACTAATTTTCTTGTCAACTGCATTATTATGAACTTTCATCAAATCTTTAACCATGGTCATTTTTAAGTCTTTTGTCATTTACAGACAGTTCTGGGTGTACTCTGATGATTTTGCAAATATGTTCCTATAAAAGAGTTTCATCTTCAAGAAATTCATGGAAAAGACTCTGACAAGTACAGGTTTCTGGTAACTGACTGTACTGCTGAACTGAATGAATAAGCATTTTCAGAACTCTAATGAAAAACTGATGAACTCATAAAAGTGCTAACAAAAGATCAAGATGAAAAAAAAGAAATTAATTACATGGGACTGAGTGAACGGATGAGGATGAGTATAATTTTTGTGACTTTCTGTCTGAATTAAAAAAAAATCCCACAAGGACTCAGAGGAAAAGAATATACAAATCAATTTTCACTGCAAAGTAAAGGAGCTGTTACAGTGGAGGATTACTGGACTGAATGTCAATATTATGACATAGTATAAGTGTGTTTCATGTTTGGTAATTGCAATCATTGTTGCTTTTGTTGTGGTCATCCATGTACAATGCTTGGTGTCAGTCTATCTATCTCTTGTAAAAATAAAATACAGTGTGTGCGTGTGGAAAAAAAAAAGAAAAAAAGAAAAAAAAAAAAAGAAAAAAAGAATTCTGGAGCATTCTGATGACAAAGGCGATGGAGCATTGTGATGACACGGTCATGGAACATTGTGATAACAAGAATTCTGGAGCATTCTGATGACAAAGGCGATGGAGCATTGTGATGACACGGTCATGGAACATTGTGATGAAAAGAATTCTGGAGCATTCTGATGACAAGCGCCATAGAGCATTGTGATGACACGTTCATGGAATATAGTAATGACAAGAATTCTGGAGCATTATGATGACAAGGGCCATGGAGCATTGTGATGACACGGCCATGGAACATTGTGATGACAAGAATTCTGGAGCATTGTGATGACAGTGGCCATGGAGCATTGTGTTGATACGGTCATGGAACATTTTGATGAGAAGAATTCTGGAGCATTGTCATGAGAAGGGCCATGGAGCATTGTGATGACACGGTCATGGAACATTGTGATGACAAGAATTCTGGAGCATTGTGATGACAAGGGCCAAGGAGCATTGTGATGACACGGTCATGGAACATTGTGATGAGAAGAATTCTGGAGCATTGTGCTGACAAGGGCCATGGAGCATTGTGATGATACGGTCATGGAACATTGTGATGACAAGAATTCTGGAGCATTATGATGACAAGGGCCATGGAGCATTGTGATGACACGGCCATGGAACATTGTGATGACAAGAATTCTGGAGCATTGTGCTGACAAGGGCCATCGAGCATTGTGATGACACGGTCATGGAACATTTTGATGACAAGAATTCTGGAGCACCGGTCTGGTTTTTAAGTCAGACCCAGTTCAACTCCAGCCAGTTTCTGGACCCGGTCTGGAAAAAAAATGTTCAAAAAAGCCTGAAAGCTAAGACGAAAGCTAAGACACAAGCCGCGGAGGCTCCGCGATGGACGGACTCAGCACCTCCTGAAGCGGAAGAGGCAGCGAGCTCAGGGCTCAGCAGGAAAGCTAAGAGCAGGAACAGGAGAGAGCTAATAAAAGAGCCCTGAGGAAGCACAAACCGGCAGAGGATGGAGAGTCTGAAACGTAGAGTGAGGAGACAAGAAGTTTTGGAGCTTTTTTGAGGCAAGAAATTTCAGGAGATTAACCAAGATGGCGGAGTAGAAGGACGTGCTCTCACTCCCTCTTGCGAGAGCACCAGAATCACAACTGGCTGCTGGACAATCATTGACAGGAAGACCCTGGACTTCACCAAGGAGGACACCCCACGTCCAAGGACAGAGGAGAAGCCACAGTGAGACGGTAGGAGGGGCGCAATCAGAGTAAAATCAAATCCCATAACTGCTGGGTGGGTGACTCACAGACTGGCGAACACTTATACCACAGAAGTCCACCCACTGGAGTGAAGGTTCTGAGCCCCACCTCAGGCTTCCCAACCTGGGGGTCCGGCAAAGGGAGGAGGAATTCCTAGAGAATCAGACTTTGAAGTCTAGTGGGAATTGATTGCAGGACTGTGACAGGACTGGGGGAAACAGAGACCCCACTCTTGGAGGGCACACACAAAGTAATGTGTGCATCGGGACCCAGGGGAAGGAGCAGTGACCCTGGGGGAGACTGAACCAGACGTACCTGCTGGTGTTGGGGGGTCTCCTGCAGAGGCGAGTGGTGGCTCTGTTTCACCGTGGGGATAAGGACACTGGCAGCAGAGGTCCTGGGAAGTTCTCCTTGGCGTGAGCCCTCCCAGAGTCTGCCATTAACCCCACCAAAGAGCACGGGTAGGCTCCAGTGTTGGGTTGCCTCAGGCAAAACAACCAACAGGGAGGGAACCCAGCCCCACCCATCAACAGTCAAGTGGATTAAGGTTTTACTGGGCTCTGATCGCCACAGCAACAGGGAAGGAACCCAGCCCCACCCATCAACAGTCAAGTGGATTAAGGTTTTACTGAGCTCTGACCGCCACAGCAACAGTCAGCTCTACCCACCACCAGAGCCTCCCATCAAGCCTCTTAGATAGCCTCAACCACCAGAGGGCAGACAACAGAAGCAAGAAAAACTACAATCCTGCAGCCTGTGGACCAAAAACCACAGTTACAGAAAGACAGAGAAGATGAAAAGGCAGAGGGCTATGTACCAGATGAAGGAACAAGAAAAAACCCCAGAAAAACAACCAAATGAAGTGGAGATAGGCAACCTTCCAGAAAAAGAATTCAGAATAATGATAGTGAAGATGATCCAGGACCTCGGAATAAGAATGGAGGCAAAAATTGAGAAGATGCAAGAAATGATTAACAAAGACCTAGAAGAATTAAAGAACAAACAAACAGAGATGACCAATACAATAACTGAAATGAAAACTACACTAGAAGGAATCAATAGCAGAATAACTGAGGCAGAAGAACGGATAAGTGACCTGGAAGACAGAATGGTGGAATTCACTGCTGCGGAACAGACTAAAGAAAAAAGAATAAAAAGAAATGAAGACAGCCTAAGAGACCTCTGGGACAACATTAAACGCAACAACATTCACATTATAGGGGTCCCAGAAGGAGAAGAGAGAGAGAAAGGACCAGAGAAAATATTTGAAGAGATTATAATCGAAAACTTCCCTAACATGGGAAAGGAAATAGCCACCCAAGTCCAGGAAGCGCAGAGAGTCCCATACAGAATAAACCCAAGGAGAAACACGCCGAGACACATAGTAATCAAAGTGGCAAAAATTAAAGACAAAGAAAAATTATTGAAAGCAGCAAGGGAAAAACGACAAATAACATACAAGGGAACCCCCATAAGGTTAACAGCTGATTTCTCAGCAGAAACTCTGCAAGCCAGAAGGGAGTGGCATGAAATACTTAAAGTGATGAAAGGGAAGAACCTACAACCAAGATTACTCTACCCAGCAAGGATCTCATTTAGATTTGATGGAGAAATCAAAAGCTTTACAGACAAGCAAAAGCTAAGAGAATTCAGCACCACCAAACCAGCTCTACAACAAATGCTAAAGGAACTTCTCTAAGTGGGAAACACAAGAGAAGAAAAGGACCTACAAAAACAAACCCCAAACAATTAAGAAAATGGTCATAGGAACATACATATCGATAATTACCTTAAACGTGAATGGATTAAATGCCCCAACCAAAAGACATAGACTGGCTGAATGGATACAAAAACAAGACCCATATATATGCTGTCTACAAGAGACCCACTTCAGACCTAGGGACACATACAGACTGAAAGTGAGGGGATGGAAAAAGATATTCCATGCAAATGGAAATCAAAAGAAAGCTGGAGTAGCTATACTCATATCAGATAAAATAGACTTTAAAATAAAGAATGTTACAAGAGACAAGGAAGGACACTACATAATGATCCAGGGATCAATCCAAGAAGAAGATATAACAATTATAAATATATATGCACCCAACATAGGAGCACCTCAATACATAAGGCAACTGCTAACAGCTATAAAAGAGGAAATCGACAGTAACACAATAATAGTGGGGGACTTTAACACCTCACTTACACCAATGGACAGATCATCCAAAATGAAAATAAATAAGGAAACAGAAGCTTTAAATGACACAATAGACCAGATAGATTTAATTGATATATATATAGGACATTCCATCCAAAAACGGCAGATTACACGTTCTTCTCAAGTGCACACGGAACATTCTCCAGGATAGATCACATCTTGGGTCACAAATCAAGCCTCAGTAAATTTAAGAAAATTGAAATCATATCAAGCATCTTTTCTGACCAGAACGCTATGAGATTAGAAATGAATTACAGGGAAAAAAACGTAAAAAAGACAAACACATGGAGGCTAAACAATACATTACTAAATAACCAAGAGATCACTGAAGAAATCAAACAGGAAATAAAAAAATACCTAGAGACAAATGACAATGAAAACACGACGACCCAAAACCTATGGGATGCAGCAAAAGCGGTTCTAAGAGGGAAGTTTATAGCTATACAAGCCTACCTAAAGAAACAAGAAAAATCTCAAGTAAACAATCTAACTTTACACCTAAAGAAACTAGAGAAAGAAGAACAAACAAAACCCAAAGTTAGCAGAAGGAAAGAAATCATAAAGATCAGAGCAGAAATAAATGAAATAGAAACAAAGAAAACAATAGCAAAGATCAATAAAACTAAAAGTTGGTTCTTTGAGAAGATAAACAAAATTGATAAGCCATTAGCCAGACTCATCAAGAAAAAGAGGGAGAGGACTCAAATCAATAAAATCAGAAATGAAAAAGGAGAAGTTGCAACAGACACCGCAGAAATACAAAACATCCTAAGAGACTACTACAAGCAACTTTATGCCAATAAAATGGACAACCTGGAAGAAATGGACAAATTCTTAGAAAGGTATAACCTTCCAAGACTGAATCAGGAAGAAACAGAAAATATCAACAGACCAATCACAAGTAATGAAATTGAAACTGTGATTAAAAATCTTCCAACAAACAAAAGTCCAGGACCAGATGGCTTCACAGGTGAATTCTATCAAACATTTAGAGAAGAGCTAACACCCATCCTTCTCAAACTCTTCCAAAAAATTGCAGAGGAAGGAACTCTCCCAAACTCATTCTATGAGGCCACCATCACCCTGATACCAAAACCAGACAAAGACACTACAAAAAAAGAAAATTACAGACCAATATCACTGATGAATATAGATGCAAAAATCCTCAACAAAATACTAGCAAACAGAATCCAACAACACATTAAAAGGATCATACACCACGATCAAGTGGGATTTATCCCAGGGATGCAAGGATTCTTCAATATACGCAAATCAATCAATGTGATACACCATATTAACAAATTGAAGAATAAAAACCATATGATCATCTCAATAGATGCAGAAAAAGCTTTTGACAAAATTCAACACCCATTTATGATAAAAACTCTCCAGAAAGTGGGCATAGAGGGAACCTACCTCAACATAATAAAGGCCATATATGACAAACCCACAGCAAACATCATTCTCAATGGTGAAAAACTGAAAGCATTTCCTCTAAGATCAGGAACGAGACAAGGATGTCCACTCTCACCACTATTATTCAACATAGTTCTGGAAGTCCTAGCCACGGCAATCAGAGAAGAAAAAGAAATAAAAGGAATACAAATTGGAAAAGAAGAAGTAAAACTGTCACTGTTTGCGGATGACATGATACTATACATAGTGAATCCTAAAACTGCCACCAGAAAACTGCTAGAGCTAATTAATGAATATGGTAAAGTTGCAGGTTACAAAATTAATGCACAGAAATCTCTTGCATTCCTATACACTAATGATGAAAAATCTGAAAGAGAAATTATGGAAACACTCCCATTTACCATTGCAACAAAAAGAATAAAATACCTAGGAATAAACCTACCTAGGGAGACAAAAGACCTGTATGCAGAAAACTATAAGACACTGATGAAAGAAATTAAAGATGATACCAACAGATGGAGAGATATACCATGTTCTTGGATTGGAAGAATCAACATTGTGAAAATGAGTATACTACCCAAAGCAATCTACAGATTCAATGCAATCCCTATCAAATTACCAATGGCATTTTTTACGGAGCTAGAACAAATCATCTTAAAATTTGTATGGAGACACAAAAGACCCCGAATAGCCAAAGCAGTCTTGAGGCAAAAAAATGGAGCTGGAGGAATCAGACTCCCTGACTTCAGACTATACTACAAAGCTACAGTAATCAAGACAATATGGTACTGGCACAAAAACAGAAACATAGATCAATGGAACAAGATAGAAAGCCCAGAGATTAACCCACGCACCTATGGTCAACTAATCTATGACAAAGGAGGCAAAGATATACAATGGAGAAAAGACAGTCTCTTCAATAAGTGGTGCTGGGAAAACTGGACAGCCACATGTAAAAGAATGAAATTAGAATACTCCCTAACACCATACACAAAAATAAACTCAAAATGGATTAGAGACCTAAATATAAGACTGGACACTATAAAACTCTTAGAGGAAAACATAGGAAGAACACTCTTTGACATAAATCACAGCAAGATCTTTTTCGATCCACCTCCTAGAGTAATGGAAATAAAAACAAAAATAAACAAGTGGGACCTAATGAAACTTCAAAGCTTTTGCACAGCAAAGGAAACCATAAACAAGACGAAAAGACAACCCTCAGAATGGGAGAAAATATTTGCAAATGAATCAACGGACAAAGGATTAATCTCCAAAATATATAAACAGCTCATTCAGCTCAATATCAAAGAAACAAACACCCCAATCCAAAAATGGGCAGAAGACCTAAATAGACATTTCTCCAAAGAAGACATACAGACGGCCACGAAGCACATGAAAAGATGCTCAACATCTCTAATTATTAGAGAAATGCAAATCAAAACTACAATGAGGTATCACCTCACTCCTGTTAGAATGGGCATCATCAGAAAATCTACAAACAACAAATGCTGGAGAGGGTGTGGAGAAAAGGGAACCCTCTTGCACTGTTGGTGGGAATGTAAATTGATACAGCCACTATGGAGAACAATATGGAGGTTCCTTAAAAAACTAAAAATAGAATTACCATATGACCCAGCAATCCCACTACTGGGCATATACCCAGAGAAAACCGTAATTCAAAAAGACACGTGCACCCGAATGTTCATTGCAGCACTATTTACAATAGCCAGGTCATGGAAGCAACCTAAATGCCCATCAACAGACGAATGGATAAAGAAGTTGTGGTACATATATACGATGGAATATTATTCAGCCATAAAAAGGAACGAAATTGAGTCATTTGTTGAGAAGTGGATGGATCTAGAGACTGTCATACAGAGTGAAGTAAGTCAGAAAGAGAAAAACAAATATCGTATGTTAATGCATGTATGTGGAACGTAGAAAAATGGTACAGATGAGCCAGTTTGCAGGGCAGAAGTTGAGACACAGATGTAGAGAATGGACATATGGACACCAAGGGGGGAAAACTGCGATGAGGTGGGGATGGTGATGTGCTGAATTGGGCGATTGGGATTGACATGTATACACTGATGTGTATAAAACTGATGCCTAATAAGAACCTGCAGTATAAAAAAACAAACAAAAAACTAATACTAAACTTTCATTGGGTTATTTGTATGGAAATAAATATGTTAATATAAATGTTTCAGACATTACATGAAATTTCTAAAAATCTTATATTTGTATTTGTATGGAAATATGTATGGAAATATGTTAATATAAATGTTTCAGACATTACATGAAATTTCTAAAAATCTTATATTTGTATTTGTATGGAAATATGTATGGAAATATGTTAATATAAATGTTTCAGACATTACATGAAATTTCTAAATATCTTATATTTGTATTTGTATGGAAATATGTATGGAAATATGTTAATATAAATGTTTCAGACATTACATGAAATTTCTAAAAATCTTATATTTGTATTTGTATGGAAATATGTATGGAAATATGTTAATATAAATGTTTCAGACATTACATGAAATTTCTAAAAATCTTATATTTGTATTTGTATGGAAATATGTATGGAAATATGTTAATATAAATGTTTCAGACATTACATGAAATTTCTAAAAATCTTATATTTGTATTTGTATGGAAATATGTATGGAAATATGTTAATATAAATGTTTCAGACATTACAGGAAACGTCTAAAAATCTTATATGTTCTGGTATAATGTTATAAGTAATAATCCTAGTTATTACTTTAAAATGTATATCTCAGAAATAACTAATTTTCTTGTCAACTGCATTATTATGAACTTTCATCAAATCTTTAACCATGGTCATTTTTAAGTCTTTTGTCATTTACAGACAGTTCTGGGTGTACTCTGATGATTTTGCAAATATGTTCCTATAAAAGAGTTTCATCTTCAAGAAATTCATGGAAAAGACTCTGATAAGTACAGGTTTCTGGTAACTGACTGTACTGCTGAACTGAATGAATAAGCATTTTCAGAACTCTAATGAAAAACTGATGAACTCATAAAAGTGCTAACAAAAGATCAAGATGAAAAAAAAGAAATTAATTACATGGGACTGAGTGAACTGATGAGGATGAGTATAATTTTTGTGACTTTCTGTCTGAATTAAAAAAAAAAAAATCCCACAAGGACTCAGAGGAAAAGAATATACAAATCAATTTTCACTGCAAAGTAAAGGAGCTGTTAGAGTGGAGGATTACTGGACTGAATGTCAATATTATGACATAGTATAAGTGTGTTTCATGTTTGGTAATTGCAATCATTGTTGCTTTTGTTGTGGTCATCCATGTACAATGCTTGGTGTCAGTCTATCTATCTCTTGTAAAAATAAAATACAGTGTGTGTGTGTGGAAAAAAAAAAAAAAAAAAAAAGAAGAATTCTGGAGCATTGTCATGAAAAGGGCCATGGAGCATTGTGATGACACGGCCATGGAACATTGTGATGACAAGAATTCTGGAGAATTGTGATGACAAGGTTCATGGAGAATTGTGATGACACGGCCATGGAACATTGTGATGACAAGAATTCTGGAGCATTTTGCTGACAAGGGCCATGGAGCATTGTGATGACACGGTCATGGAACATTGTCATGACAAGAATTCTGGAGCATTCTGATGACAAAGGCGATGGAGCATTGTGATGACACGGTCATGGAACATTGTGATGACAAGAATTCTGGAGCATTCTGATGACAAGCGCCATAGAGCATTGTGATGACACGTTCATGGTATATAGTAATGACAAGAATTCTGGAGCATTATGATGACAAGGGCCATGGAGCATTGTGATGACACGGCCATGGAACATTGTGATGACACGGTCATGGAACATTGTGATAACAAAAATTGTGGAGCATTGTGCTGACAAGGGCCATGGCGCATTGTGATGATACGGTCATGGAACATTGTGATGACAAGAAATCTGGAGCATTATGATGACAAGGGCCATGGAGCATTGTGATGACACGGTCATGGAACTTTGTGATGACAGGAATTCTCGAGCATTGTGCTGAAAGGGCCATGGAGCATTGTGATGATACGGTCATGGAACATTGTGATGAGAAGAATTCTGGAGCACTATGATGACAAGGGCCATGGAGCATTGTGATGACACGGCCATGGAACATTGTGATGACACGGTCATGGAATATTGTGATGACAATAATTCTGGAGCATTGTGATGACAATGGCCATGGAGCATTGTGATGACACGGCCATGGAACATTGTGATGACAAGTATTCTGGAGCACTGTGATGACAAAGGCCATGGAGCATTGTGATGACACGGTCATGGAACATTGTGATGAGAAGAATTCTGGAGCATTGTCATGACAAGGGCCATGGAGCATTGTGAAGATACGGTCATGGAACATTGTGATGAGAAGAATTCTGGAGCATTATGATGACAAGGGCCATGGAGCATTGTGATGACACGGCCATGGAACATTGTGATGACAAGTATTCTGGAGCATTGTGATGACAAAGCCCATGGAGCATTGTGATGACACGATCATGGAACATTGTGATGAGAAGAATTCTGGAGCATTGTCATGACAAGGGCCATGGAGCATTTTGATGACACGGTCATGGAACATTGTGATGACAAGAATTCTGGAGCATTATGATGACAAGTGCCATGGAGCATTGTGATGACACGGTCATGGAACATTGTGATGAGAAGAATTCTGGAGCATTGTGATGACAATGGCCTTGGAGCATTTTGATGACACGGTCATGGAACATTGTGATGAGAAGAATTCTGGAGCATTGTCATGACAAGGGCCATGGAGCATTGTGATGACACGGTCATGGAACATTGTGATGACAAGAATTGTGGAGCATTCTGATGACAAAGGCGATGGAGCATTGTGATGACACGGTCATGGAACATTGTGATGACAAGAATTCTGGAGCATTGTGATGACAATGGCCTTGGAGCATTGTGATGACACGGTCATGGAACATTGTGATGAGAAGAATTCTGGAGCATTGTCACGACAAGGGCCATGGAGCATTGTGATGACACGCCCATGGAACATTGTGATGACAAGAATTCTAGATAATTGTGATGACAAGGTTCATGGAGAATTGTGATGACACGGCCATGGAACATTGTGATGACAAGAATTCTGGAGCATTGTGCTGACAAGGGCCATGGAGCATTGTGATGACAGGGGTATTGGAGCATTGTGATGGAAGTAGACATGGATCATTGTGATGACATGTGTCCTGGAACACTGTGATGACACGGTTCATCGAGTATTGTGATGACAAGGGTCATAGCGAATTGTGATGACAAGTGTCATGGGGCATTGTGATGACATTGATCATCTAGCAATTGTGATGAAAGGTATCGTGGAGCACTGTGATGACTGGGGGCATGAAGCACTGTGATGAAAATTGTCTTGGATTATTGTGATGACAGCAGTCATGGAGAATTGTGATGACAGGGATTATGCAGCATTGTGTTGACAAGGGTATGGACTATTGTGATGACAATGGTCATGGAGCAATGTGATGAACGTATTCATGGAACATCGTGATGAAAAGTGCATGGGAGCATTGTGACGATAAAGGCCATGGAGTATTGTGATGACTAGTGTCATGGAGCATTTTAATGAAAGGTTTCATTGTGCACCATGATGACAAAGGGGATGGAGAATTGTGATGAAACTGGTCCTGGAGCATTGTGATAACAAAAGCCATGGAGCATTGTGATGACAGGCATCATGGAGCATTGTGAAGAAAGGGGCCATGGGGTATTGTAATGACACCAGAGAAATATGATGAAAATGGTCAGCGAGCATAGTGATTAAAGTGGTCATTGAGAATTGTGATGAAAAGCGACATAGAGCATTGTGATGACAAAGGTCATGGAGAACTGTGATGACCAGGGTCATGTAGCCTTGTGATGACAATAATTCTGGAGCATTGTCCTGACTAGGGCCATGGACCATTGTGATGACATGGTCATGGAACATTGTGATGACAAGAATTCTGGAGCATTGTGATGACAAGGGTCATGGAGCATTGTGATGACACGGTCATGGAACATTGTGATGAAAAGAATTCTGCAGCATTGCGATGACAAGGGCCATGGAGCATTGTGATGACACGGTCATGGAACATTGTCATGAGAAGAATTCTGGAGCATTGTGCTGATGACGGCCATGGAGCATTGTGATGACACGGCGATGGAACATTGTGATGACAAGTATTCTGGAGCATTGTGATGACAATGGCCATGGAGCATTGTGATGACATGGTATGGAACATTGTGATGACAAGAATTCTGGAGCATTGTGATGACAAGGGCCATGGAGCATTGTGATGACACGGTCATGGAACAATGTGATGAGAAGAATTCCGGAGCATTGTGATGACAAGGGCCATGGAGCATTGTGATGACACGGTTATGGAACATTGTGATGACAAGAATTCTGGAGCATTGTGCTGATGACGGCCATGGAGCATTGTGATGACACAGTCAAGGAACATTGCGATGAACAAGATTTCTGGAGCATTGTGATGAAAGGGCAGGGAGCATTGTGATTAAAGGTGACAAGGAACATTGTGATGATATGGGCAGAGAACTCTGTGATGACAGTGGTCTTGCAGTATTGTGACGAAAAGTGTCATGGAACATTCTGCTGACAGCGATCATGGAGCTTTTTGGTAAGAGAGGCTATGGAGATTTGTGATGTCAGGCGTCATGGGGCATTGTGTTGAGAGCGGTCTTGGAGCATTGTGATGAAAAGGGTCATGGAGCACTGTGATTACAGGGGCCATGGAGCATTGTGAATACAAAGGCTATGGAGCATTGAGATGACAGGGTTCATGGAGCACTGTGATGAATGTGATCTTGGATCATTGTGATGACAAGTGTCCTGGAACCTTGTGATGACACGGTTCATGGAGCATTGTGATGACAAGGACCATGGCGAATTGTGATGACATCTGTCATGGGGCATTATGATGACAGTGGTCATCTAGATTTGCGATGAAAGGTATCATGGAGCACTGTGATGACAGGGGCCATGGAACATTGTGATGACAAATGCCATGGAGCATTGTGATGACAAGTGTCATGGGACATTTTGATGACATTGGCATGGAGCATTATGATGACAAGAGTTCTGGAGCATTTTGATGACAAGGGCATGGATCATTGTGATGACAGGGCCCACGGAGCTTTGTGATGAAAATGGCAGGGTACATTGTGATGACAGGGTTCATGGAGCATTGTGATGAAAAGGGCCATGGAGCATTGAGATGAGAGCCGTTATGAGGCATGGTGATGACAGTTGTGATGGAGCATAGTGATGAAAGAGATCATGGAGCAATATGATAAGAGGGGCCATGGAGCATTGTGATGACAGGGGTATTGGAGCATTGTGATGGAAGTAGACATGGATCATTGTGATGACATGTGTCCTGGAACACTGTGATGACACGGTTCATCGAGTATTGTGATGACAAGGGTCATACCGAATTGTGATGACAAGTGTCATGGGGCATTGTGATGACATTGATCATCTAGGAATTGTGATGAAAGGTATCGTGGAGCACTGTGATGACTGGGGGCATGAAGCACTGTGATGAAAATTGTCCTGGATTATTGTGATGACAGCAGTCATGGAGAATTGTGATGACAGGGATTATGCAGCATTGTGTTGACAAGGGTATGGACTATTGTGATGACAATGGTCATGGAGCAATGTGATGAAAGTATTCATGGAACATCGTGATGAAAAGTGCATGGGAGCATTGTGACGATAAAGGCCATGGAGTATTGTGATGACTAGTGTCATGGAGCATTTTAATGAAAGGTTTCATTGTGCACCATGATGACAAAGGGGATGGAGAATTGTGATGAAACTGGTCCTGGAGCATTATGATAACAAAAGCCATGGAGCATTGTGATGACAGGCATCATGGAGCATTGTGAAGAAAGGGGCCATGGGGTATTGTAATGACACTAGAGAAATATGATGAAAATGGTCAGCGAGCATTGTGATTAAAGTGGTCATTGAGAATTGTGATGAAAAGCGACATAGACCACTGTGATGACAAAGGTCATGGAGAACTGTGATTACCAGGGTCATGTAACATTGTGATGACACGGTCATGGAACATTGTGATGACAGGAATTCTCGAGCATTGTGCTGACAAGGGCCATGGACCATTGTGATGACATGGTCATGGAACATTGTGATGACAAGAATTCTGGAGCATTGTGATGACAAGGGTCATGGAGCATTGTGATGACCCGGTCATGGAACATTGTGATCAAAAGAATTCTGCAGCATTGCGATGACAAGGGCCATGGAGCATTGTGATGACACGGTCATGGAACATTGTCATGAGAAGAATTCTGGAGCATTGTGCTGATAAGGGCCATGGAGCATTGTGATGATACGGTCATGGAACATTGTGATGAGAAGAATTCTGGAGCATTATGATGACAAGGGCCTTGGAGCATTGTGATGACACGGCCATGGAACATTGTTATGAAAACAATTCTGCAGCATTGCGATGAAAAGGGCCATGGAGCATTGTGATGACACGGTCATGGAACATTGTCATGAGAAGAATTCTTGAGCATTGTGCTGACAATGGCCATGGAGCATTGTGATGACACGGTATGGAACATTGTGATGACAAGAATTCTGGAGCATTGTGATGACAAGGGCCATGGAGCATTGTGATGACACGGTCATGGAACATTGTGATGACAGGAATTCTGGAGCATTGTGCTGAAAAGGGCCATGGAGCATTGTGATGACACGGTCATGAAACAATGTGATGAGAAGAATTCCGGAGCATTGTGATGACAAGGGCCATGGAGCATTGTGATGACACGGTCATGGAACATTGTGATGACAAGAATTTTGGAGCATTGTGCTGATGACGGCCATGGAGTATTGTGATGACACGGTCATGGAACATTGTGATGAGAAGAATTCTGGAGCATTGTCATGACAAGGGCCATGGAGCATTGTGATGACACGGTCATGGAACATTGTGATGACAAGAATTCTGGAGCATTATGATGACAAGGGCCATGGAGCATTGTGATGACACGGCCATGGAACATTGTGATGACAAGAATTCTGGAGCATTGTGATGACAATGGCCATGGAGCATTGTGATGACAAAGTCATGGAACATTGTGATGAGAAGAATTCTGGAGCATTATGATGACAAGGGCCATGGAGCATTGTGATGACACGGTCATGGAACATTGTGATGACAAGAATTCTGGAGCATTGTGATGACAAGGGCCATGGAGCATTGTGATGACACGGTCATGGAACATTGTGATGAGAAGAATTCTGGAGCATTGTGCTGACAAGGGCCATGGAGCATTGTGATGATACGGTCATGGAACATTGTGATGACAAGAATTCTGGAGCATTATGATGACAAGGGCCATGGAGCATTGTGATGACACGGCCATGGAACATTGTGATGACAAGAATTCTGAAGCATTGTGATGAAAATGACCATGGAGCATTGTGATGACACGGTCATGGAACATTGTGATGAGAAGAATTCTGGAGCATTGTCATGACAAGGGCCATGGAGCATTGTGATGACACGGCCATGGAACATTGTGATGACAAGAATTCTGGAGAATTGTGATGACAAGGTTCATGGAGAATTGTGATGACACGGTCAAGGAACATTGCGAAGACAAGATTTCTGGAGCATTGTGGTAAATGGGTATGGAGCATTGTGATGAAAGGTGACAAGGAACATTGTGATGATATGGGCAGAGAACTCTGTGATGAGACAGGATATGGAGTATTGTGACGAAAACTGTCATGGAATACTGTGCTGACAGGGATCAAGGAGCTCTTTGGTAAGAGAGGCCATGGAGATTTGTGATGGCAGGCATCATGGGGCACTGTGTTGACAGCGGTCTTGGAGCATTGTGATGAAAGGCGTCATGGAGCACTGTGATTACAGGGGCCATGAAGCATTGTGAATTCAAAGGCTATGGAGCATTGAGATGACAGGTTTCATGGAACACTGTGATGAATGTGATCTTGGATCATTGTGATGACAAGTGTCGTGGAACCTTGTGATGACACGGTTCATGGAGCATTGTGATGACAAGGACCATGGCGAATTGTGATGACAAGTGTCATGGGGCATTTTGTGACATTGATCATCTAGGAATTGTGATGAAAGGTATCATGGAGCACTGTGATGAAAATTGTCCTGGATTATTGTGATGACAGCAGTCATGGCGAATTGTGATGACAGGGATTATGCAGCATTGTATTGACAAGGGTATGGACAATTGTGATGACAATGATCATGGAGCAATGTGATGAAAGTATTCATGGAACATCGTGATAAAAAGTGCATGGGAGCATTGTGACGATAAAGGCCATGGAGTATTGTGATGACTAGTGTCATGGAGCATTTTAATGAAAGGTTTCATTGTGCACCATGATGACAAAGGGGATGCAGAATTGTGATGAAACTGTTCCTGGAGCATTGTGATAACAAAAGCCATGGAGCATTGTGATGACTAGGCATCATGGAGCATTGTGAAGAAAGGGGCCATGGGGTATTGTAATGACACTAGAGAAATATGATGAAAATGGTCAGCGAGCATAGTGATTAAAGTGGTCATTGAGAATTGTGATGAAAAGCGACATAGGCCATTGTGATGACAAAGGTCATGGAGAACTGTGATGACCAGGGTCATGTAACATTGTGATGACACGGTCATGGAACATTGTGATGACAGGAATTCTCGAGCATTGTGCTGACAAGGGCCATGGACCATTGTGATGACATGGTCATGGAACATTGCGATGACAAGATTTCTGGAGCATTGTGATGAAAGGTCATGGAGCATTGTGATTAAAGGTGACAAGGAACATTGTGATGATATGGGCAGAAAACTCTGTGATGACAGTGGTCATGGAGTATTGTGACAAAAATGTCATGGATCATTGTGCTGACAATGGCCATGGAGCATTGTGATGACACGGTCATGGAACATTGTGATGACAAGAATTCTGGAGCATTATGATGACAAGGGCCATGGAGAATTGTGATGACAGGGCCATGGAACATTGTGATGACAAGAATTCGGGAGCATTGTGATGACAATGGCCATGGAGCATTGTGATGACATGGTCATGGAACATTGTGATGAGAAGAATTCTGGAGCATTGTCATGACAAGGGCCATGGAGCATTTTGATGATACGGTCATGGAACATTGTGATGACAAGAATTCTGGAGCATTGTGATGACAGTGGCCATGGAGCATTGTGTTGACACGGTCATGGAACATTGTGATGAGAAGAATTCTGGAGCATTGTCATGAAAAGGGCCATGGAGCATTGTGATGACACAGTCATGGAACATTGTGATGACAAGAATTCTGGAGCATTGTGCTGACAAGGGCCATGGAGCATTGTGATGACACGGCCATGGAACATTGTGATGAAAATAATTCTGCAGCATTGCGATGAAAAGGGCCATGGAGCATTGTGATGACACGGTCATGGAACATTGTGATGACAAGAATTCTGGAGCATTATGATGAAAAGGGCCATGGAGCATTGTGATGACACGGCCATGGAACATTGTGATGACAAGAATTCTGGAGCATTGTGATGACAGTGGCCATGGAGCATTGTGTTGACACGGTCATGGAACATTGTGATGAGAAGAATTCTGGAGCATTGTCATGACAAGGGCCAAGGAGCATTGTGATGACACAGTCATGGAACATTGTGATGACAAGAATTCTGGAGCATTGTGATGACAAGGGCCATGGAGCATTGTGATGACACGGCCATGGAACATTGTGATGACAAGAATTCTGGAGAATTGTGATGACAAGGTTCATGGAGAATTGTGATGACACGGTCATGGAACATTGTGATGACAAGAATTCTGGAGCATTGTGATGACAAGGGCCATGGAGCATTGTGATGACACGGTCATGGAACATTGTGATGAGAAGAATTCTGGAGCATTGTGCTGACAAGGGCCATGGAGCATTGTGATGATACGGTCATGGAACATTGTGATGACAAGAATTCTGGAGCATTATGATGACAAGGGCCATGGAGCATTGTGATGACACGGCCATGGAACATTGTGATGACAAGAATTCTGAAGCATTGTGATGAAAATGACCATGGAGCATTGTGATGACACGGTCATGGAACATTGTGATGAGAAGAATTCTGGAGCATTGTCATGACAAGGGCCATGGAGCATTGTGATGACACGGCCATGGAACATTGTGATGACAAGAATTCTGGAGAATTGTGATGACAAGGTTCATGGAGAATTGTGATGACACGGTCAAGGAACATTGCGAAGACAAGATTTCTGGAGCATTGTGGTAAATGGGTATGGAGCATTGTGATGAAAGGTGACAAGGAACATTGTGATGATATGGGCAGAGAACTCTGTGATGAGACAGGATATGGAGTATTGTGACGAAAACTGTCATGGAATACTGTGCTGACAGGGATCAAGGAGCTCTTTGGTAAGAGAGGCCATGGAGATTTGTGATGGCAGGCATCATGGGGCACTGTGTTGACAGCGGTCTTGGAGCATTGTGATGAAAGGCGTCATGGAGCACTGTGATTACAGGGGCCATGAAGCATTGTGAATTCAAAGGCTATGGAGCATTGAGATGACAGGTTTCATGGAACACTGTGATGAATGTGATCTTGGATCATTGTGATGACAAGTGTCGTGGAACCTTGTGATGACACGGTTCATGGAGCATTGTGATGACAAGGACCATGGCGAATTGTGATGACAAGTGTCATGGGGCATTTTGTGACATTGATCATCTAGGAATTGTGATGAAAGGTATCATGGAGCACTGTGATGAAAATTGTCCTGGATTATTGTGATGACAGCAGTCATGGCGAATTGTGATGACAGGGATTATGCAGCATTGTATTGACAAGGGTATGGACAATTGTGATGACAATGATCATGGAGCAATGTGATGAAAGTATTCATGGAACATCGTGATAAAAAGTGCATGGGAGCATTGTGACGATAAAGGCCATGGAGTATTGTGATGACTAGTGTCATGGAGCATTTTAATGAAAGGTTTCATTGTGCACCATGATGACAAAGGGGATGCAGAATTGTGATGAAACTGTTCCTGGAGCATTGTGATAACAAAAGCCATGGAGCATTGTGATGACTAGGCATCATGGAGCATTGTGAAGAAAGGGGCCATGGGGTATTGTAATGACACTAGAGAAATATGATGAAAATGGTCAGCGAGCATAGTGATTAAAGTGGTCATTGAGAATTGTGATGAAAAGCGACATAGGCCATTGTGATGACAAAGGTCATGGAGAACTGTGATGACCAGGGTCATGTAACATTGTGATGACACGGTCATGGAACATTGTGATGACAGGAATTCTCGAGCATTGTGCTGACAAGGGCCATGGACCATTGTGATGACATGGTCATGGAACATTGCGATGACAAGATTTCTGGAGCATTGTGATGAAAGGTCATGGAGCATTGTGATTAAAGGTGACAAGGAACATTGTGATGATATGGGCAGAAAACTCTGTGATGACAGTGGTCATGGAGTATTGTGACAAAAATGTCATGGATCATTGTGCTGACAATGGCCATGGAGCATTGTGATGACACGGTCATGGAACATTGTGATGACAAGAATTCTGGAGCATTATGATGACAAGGGCCATGGAGAATTGTGATGACAGGGCCATGGAACATTGTGATGACAAGAATTCGGGAGCATTGTGATGACAATGGCCATGGAGCATTGTGATGACATGGTCATGGAACATTGTGATGAGAAGAATTCTGGAGCATTGTCATGACAAGGGCCATGGAGCATTTTGATGATACGGTCATGGAACATTGTGATGACAAGAATTCTGGAGCATTGTGATGACAGTGGCCATGGAGCATTGTGTTGACACGGTCATGGAACATTGTGATGAGAAGAATTCTGGAGCATTGTCATGAAAAGGGCCATGGAGCATTGTGATGACACAGTCATGGAACATTGTGATGACAAGAATTCTGGAGCATTGTGCTGACAAGGGCCATGGAGCATTGTGATGACACGGCCATGGAACATTGTGATGAAAATAATTCTGCAGCATTGCGATGAAAAGGGCCATGGAGCATTGTGATGACACGGTCATGGAACATTGTGATGACAAGAATTCTGGAGCATTATGATGAAAAGGGCCATGGAGCATTGTGATGACACGGCCATGGAACATTGTGATGACAAGAATTCTGGAGCATTGTGATGACAGTGGCCATGGAGCATTGTGTTGACACGGTCATGGAACATTGTGATGAGAAGAATTCTGGAGCATTGTCATGACAAGGGCCAAGGAGCATTGTGATGACACAGTCATGGAACATTGTGATGACAAGAATTCTGGAGCATTGTGATGACAAGGGCCATGGAGCATTGTGATGACACGGTCATGGAACATTGTAATGACAAGAATTCTGGAGCATTGTGCTGACAAGGGCCATGGAGCATTGTGATGATTCGGTCATGGAACATTGTGATGACAAAAATTCTGGAGCATTATGATGACAAGGGCCATGGAGCATTGTGATGACATGGTCATGGAACATTGTGATGACAAGAATTCTGGAGCATTGTGATGAAAAGGGTCATGGAGCATTGTGATGACACGGTCATGGAACATTGTGATGAAAAGAATACTGCAGCATTGCGATGACAAGGGCTATGGAGCATTGTGATGACACGGTCATGGAACATTGTCATGAGAAGAATTCTGGAGCATTGTGCTGACAAGGGCCATGGAGCATTGTGATGATACGGTCATGGAATATTGTGATGACAAGAATTCTGGAGCATTGTGATGACAATGGCCATGGAGCATTGTGATGACACGGTATGGAACATTGTGATGACAAGAATTCTGGAGCATTGTGATGACAAGGGCCATGGAGCATTGTGATGACACGGTCATGGAACATTGTGATGACAGGAATTCTGGAGCATTGTGCTGAAAAGGTCCATGGAGCATTGTGATGACACGGTCATGAAACAATGTGATGAGAAGAATTCCGGAGCATTGTGATGACAAGGGCCATGGAGCATTGTGATGACACGGTCATGGAACATTGTGATGAAAAGAATTTTGGAGCATTGTGCTGAAGACGGCCATGGAGTATCGTGATGACACGGTCAGGGAACATTGTGATGAGAAGAATTCTGGAGCATTGTCATGACAAGGGCCATGGAGCATTGTGATGACACGGTCATGGAACATTGTGATGACAAGAATTCTGGAGCATTATGATGACAAGGGCCATGGAGCATTGTGATGACACGGCCATGGAACATTGTGATGACAAGAATTCTGGAGCATTGTGATGACAATGGCCATGGAGCATTGTGATGACACGGTCATGGAACATTGTGATGACAAGAATTCTGGAGCATTGTGCTGATGACGGCCATCGAGCATTGTGATGACACAGTCAAGGAACATTGCGATGAAAAAGATTTCTGGAGCATTGTGATGAAAGGGCATGGAGCATTGTGATTAAAGGTGACAAGGAACATTGTGATGATATGGTCAGAGAACTCTGTGATGACAGTGGTCATGCAGTATTGTGACGAAAAGTGTCATGGAACATTCTGCTGACAGCGATCATGGAGCTTTTTGGTAAGAGAGGCTATGGAGATGTGTGATGTCAGGCGTCATGGGGCATTGTGTTGAGAGCGGTCTTGGAGCATTGTGATGAAAAGGGTCATGGAGCACTGTGATTACAGGGGCCATGGAGCATTGTGAATACAAAGGCTATGGAGCATTGAGATGACAGGGTTCATGGAGCACTGTGATGAATGTGATCTTGGATCATTGTGATGACAAGTGTCCTGGAACCTTGTGATGACACGGTTCATGGAGCATTGTGATGACAAGGACCATGGCGAATTGTGATGACATCTGTCATGGGGCATTGTGATGAGAGTGGTCATCTAGATTTGCGATGAAAGGTATCATGGAGCACTGTGATGACAGGGGCCATGGAACAATGTGATGACAAAGGCCATGGAGCATTGAGATGACAAGTGTCATGGGACATTTTGATGACATTGGCATGGAGCATTATGATGACAAGAGTTCTGGAGCATTTTGAGGACAAGGGCATGGAGCATTGTGATGACAGGGCCCACGGAGCTTTGTGATGAAAAGGGCAGGCTACATTGTGATGACAGGGTTCATGGAGCATTGTGATGAAAGGGGCCATGGAGCATTGAGATGAGAGCCGTTATGAGGCATGGTGATGACAGTGGTCATGGAGCATTGTGATGAAAGAGATCATGGAGCAATATGATAACAGGGGCCATGGAGCATTGTGATGACAGGGGTATTGGAGCATTGTGATGGAAGTAGACATGGATCATTGTGATGACATGTGTCCTGGAACACTGTGATGACACGGTTCATCGAGTATTGTGATGACAAGGGTCATAGTGAATTGTGATGACAAGTGTCATGGGGCATTGTGATGACATTGATCATCTAGGAATTGTGATGAAAGGTATCATGGAGCACTGTAATGACTGGGGGCATGAAGCACTGTGATGAAAATTGTCCTGGATTATTGTGATGACAGCAGTCATGGAGAATTGTGATGACAGGGATTATGCAGCATTGTGTTCACAAGGATATGGACTATTGTGATGACAATGGTCATGGAGCAATGTGATGAAAGTATTCATGGAACATCGTGATGAAAAGTGCATGGGAGCATTGTGACGATAAAGGCCATGGAGTATTGTGATGACTAGTGTCATGGAGCATTTTAATGAAAGGTTTCATTGTGCACCATGATGACAAAGGGGATGGAGAATTGTGATGAAACTGGTCCTGGAGCATTGTGATAACAAAAGCCATGGAGCATTGTGATGACAGGCATCATGGAGCATTGTGAGGAAAGGGGCCATGGGGTATTGTAATGACACTAGAGAAATATGATGAAAATGGTCAGCGAGCATAGTGATTAAAGTGGTCATTGAGAATTATGATGAAAAGCGACATAGAGCATTGTGATGACAAAGGTCATGGAGAACTGTGATAACCAGGGTCATGTAACATTGTGATGACACGGTCATGGAACATTGTGATGACAGGAATTCTCGAGCATGGTGCTGACAAGGGCCATGGAGCATTGTGATGACACGGTCATGGAACATTGTGATGAGAAGAATTCTGGAGCATTATGATGACAAGGGCCATGGAGCATTGTGATGACACGGCCATGGAACATTGTGATGACAAGAATTCTGGAGCATTGTGATGACAATGGCCATGGAGCATTGTGATGACACGGTCATGGAACATTGTGATGAGAAGAATTCTGGAGCATTGTGGTGAAAGGGTATGGAGCATTGTGATGAAAGGTGACAAGGAACATTGTGATGATATGGGCAGAGAACTCTGTGATGAGACAGGACATGGAGTATTGTGACGAAAACTGTCATGGAACATTGTGCTGACAGGGATCATGGAGCTCTTTGGTAAGAGAGGCCATGGAGATTTGTGATAGCAGGCATCATGGGGCACTGTGTTGACAGCGGTCTTGGAGCATTGTGATGAAAGGCGTCATGGAGCATTGTGATTTCAGGGGCCATGAAGCATTGTGAATTCAAAGGCTATGGAGCATTGAGATGACAGGTTTCATGGAACACTGTGATGAATGTGATCTTGGATCATTGTGATGACAAGTGTCCTGGAACCTTGTGATGACACGGTTCATGGAGCATTGTGATGACAAGGACCATGGCGAATTGTGATGACAAGTGTCATGGGGCATTTTGTGACATTGATCATCTAGGAATTGTGATGAAAGGTATCATGGAGCACTGTGATGAAAATTGTCCTAGATTATTGTGATGACAGCAGTCATGGAGAATTGTGATGACAGGGATTATGCAGCATTGTATTGACAAGTGTATGGACTATTGTGATGACAATGGTCATGGAGCAATGTGATGAAAGTATTCATGGAACATCGTGATAAAAAGTGCATGGGAGCATTGTGACGATAAAGGCCATGGAGTATTGTGATGACTAGTGTCATGGAGCATTTTAATGAAAGGTTTCATTGTGCACCATGATGACAAAGGGGATGGAGAATTGTGATGAAACTGGTCCTGGAGCATTGTGATAACAAAAGCCATGGAGCATTGTGATGACAGGCATCATGGAGCATTGTGAAGAAAGGGGCCATGGGGTATTATAATGACACTAGAGAAATATGATGAAAATGGTCAGCGAGCATAGTGATTAAAGTGGTCATTGAGAATTGTGATGAAAAGCGACATAGACCATTGTGATGACAAAGGTCATGGAGAACTGTGATGACCAGGGTCATGTAACATTGTGATGACACGGTCATGGAACATTGTGATGACAGGAATTCTCGAGCATTGTGCTGACAAGGGCCATGGACCATTGTGATGAAATGGTCATGGAACATTGTGATGACAAGAATTCTGGAGCATTGTGATGAAAAGTGTCATGGAGCATTGTGATGACACGGTCATGGAACAATGTGATGAGAAGAATTCTGGAGCATTGTGATGACAAGGGTTATGGAGCATTGTGATGACACGGTATGGAACATTGTGATGACAAGAATTCTGTAGCTTTGTGATGAAAAGGGCCATGGAGCATTGTGATGACATGGTCATGGAACAATGTGATGAGAAGAATTCCGGAGCATTGTGATGACAAGGGCCATGGAGCATTGTGATGACACGGTCATGGAACATTGTGATGACAAGAATTCTGGAGCATTGTGCTGATGACGGCCATGGAGCATTGTGATGACACAGTCAAGGAACATTGCGATGACAAGATTTCTGGAGCATTGTGATGAAATGGCATGGAGCATTGTGATTAAAGGTGACAAGGAACATTGTGATGATATGGGCAGAAAACTCTGTGATGACAGTGGTCATGGAGTATTGTGACAAAAATGTCATGGAACATTGTGCTGACAAGGGCTATGGAGCATTGTGATGACACGGTCATGGAACATTGTGATGACAAGAATTCGGGAGCATTATGATGACAAGGGCCATGGAGCATTGTGATGACAGGGGATGGAACATTGTGATGACAAGAATTCGGGAGCATTGTGATGACAATGGCCATGGAGCATTGTGATGAAACGGTCATGGAATATTGTGATGACAAGAATTCTTGAGCATTGTGATGACAAAGGCGATGGAGCATTGTGATGAAACGGTCATGGAATATTGTGATGACAAGAATTCTGGAGCATTGTGATGACAAGCGCCATAGAGCATTGTGATGACACGTTCATGGAACATAGTAATGACAAGAATTTTGGAGCATTATGATGACAAGGGCCATGGAGCATTGTGATGACACGGCCATGGAACATTGTGATGACAAGAATTCTGGAGCATTGTGATGACAGTGGCCATGGAGCATTGTGATGACTCGGTCATGGAACATTGTGATGAGAAAAATTCTGGAGCATTGTGCTGACAAGGGCCATGGAGCATTGTGATGACACGGTCATGGAACACTGTGATGACAAGAATTCTGGAGCATTGTGATGACAAGGGCCATGGAGCATTGTGATGACACAGTCATGGAACATTGTGATGAGAAGAATTCTGGAGCATTGTGCTGACAAGGGCCATGGAGCATTTTGATGATACGGTCATGGAACATTGTGATGACAGTGGCCATGGAGCATTTTGTTGACACGGCCATGGAACATTGTGATGACAAGAATTCTGGAGAATTGTGATGACAAGTTTCATGGACAATTGTGATGACACGGTCAAGGAACATTGCGATGACAAGATTTCTGGAGCATTGTGGTGAAAGGGTATGGAGCATTGTGATTAAAGGTGACAAGGAACATTGTGATGATATGCGCAGAGAACTCTGTGATGAGACAGGACATGGAGTATTGTGACGAAAACTGTCATGGAACATTGTGCTGACAGGGATCATGGAGCTCTTTGGTAAGAGAGGCCATGGAGATTTGTGATGGCAGGCATCATGGGGCACTGTGTTGACAGCGGTCTTGGAGCATTGTGATGAAAGGCGTCATGGAGCACTGTGATTATAGGGGCCATGAAGCATTGTGAATTCAAAGGCTATGGAGCATTGAGGTGACAGGTTTCATGGAACACTGTGATGAATGTGATCTTGGATCATTGTGATGACAAGTGTCCTGGAACCTTGTGATGACACGGTTCATGGAGCATTGTGATGACAAGGTCCATGGCGAATTGTGATGACAGGGATTATGCAGCATTGTGTTGACAAGGGTATGGACTATTGTGATGACAATGGTCATGGAGCAATGTGATGAAAGTATTCATGGAACATCGTGATGAAAAGTGCATGGGAGCATTGTGACGATAAAGGCCATGGAGTATTGTGATGACTAGTGTCATGGAGCATTTTAATGAAAGGTTTCATTGTGCACCATGATGACAAAGGGGATGGAGAATTGTGATGAAACTGGTCCTGGAGCATTGTGATAACAAAAGCCATGGAGCATTGTGATGACAGGCATCATGGAGCATTGTGAAGAAAGGGGCCATGGGGTATTGTAATGACACTAGAGAAATATGATGAAAATGGTCAGTGAGCATAGTGATTAAAGTGGTCATTGAGAATTGTGATGAAAAGCGACATAGAGCATTGTGATGACAAAGGTCATGGAGAACTATGATGACCAGTGTCATGTAACATTGTGATGACACGGTCATAGAACATTGTGATGACAGGAATTCTCGAGCATTTTGCTGACAAGGGCCATGGACCATTGTGATGACATGGTCATGGAACATTGCGATGACAAGATTTCTGGAGCATTGTGATGAAAGGGCATGGAGCATTGTGATTAAAGGTGACAAGGAACATTGTGATGATATGGGCAGAAAACTCTGTGATGACAGTGGTCATGGAGTATTGTGACAAAAAGTGTCATGGAACATTGTGCTGACAAGGGCCATGGAGCACAGTGATGACACGGTCATGGAACATTGTGATGACAAGAATTCTGGAGCATTATGATGACAAGGGCCATGGAGCATTGTGATGACACAGCCATGGAACATTGTGATGACAAGAATTCTGGAGCATTGTAATGACAAGGGGCATGGAGCATTGTGATGACACGGCCATGGAACATTGTGATGACAAGAATTCTGGAGCATTGTGATGACAATGGCCATGGAGGATTGTGATGACACGGTCATGGAACATTGTGATGACAAGAATTCTGGAGCATTGTCATAACAAGGGCCATGGACCTTTGTGATGATACGGCGATGGAACATTGTGATGATAAGAATTCTGGAGAATTGTGAAGACAAGAATCATGGAGAATTGTGATGAAACGGCCATGGAACATTGTGATGACAAGAATTCTGGAGCATTGTGCTGACAAGGGCCATGGAGCATTGTGATGACACGGTCATGGAACATTGTGATGACAAGAATTCTGGAGCATTCTAATGACAAAGGCGATGGAGCATTGTGATGACACGGTCATGGAACATTGTGATGATCAGAATTCTGGAGCATTCTGATGACAAGCGCCATAGAGCATTGTAATGACACGTTCATGGAATATAATAATGACAAGAATTCTGGAGCAGTATGATGACAAGGGCCATGGAGCATTGTGATGACACGGCCATGGAACATTGTGATGACACGGTCATGGAACATTTTGATGACAAGAATTCTGGAGCATTATGATGACAAGGGCCATGGAGCATTGTGATGACACAGTCATGGAACATTGTGATGAGAAGAATTCTGGAGCATTGTGCTGACAAGCGCCCTGGAGCATTGTGATGATACGGTCATGGAAAATTGTGATGACAAGAATTCTGGAGCATTATGATGACAAGGGCCATGGAGCATTGTGATGACACGGCCATGGAACATTGTGATGACAAGAATTCTGGAGCATTGTGATGACAATGGCCATGGAGCATTTTGATGACATGGTCATGGAACATTGTGATGAGAAGAATTCTGGAGCATTGTCATGACAAGGGCCATGGAGCATTGTGATGACACGGCCATGGAACATTGTGATGACAAGAATTCTGGTGAATTGTGAAGACAAGGATCATGAAAAATTCTGATGACACGGCCATGGAACATTGTGATGACAATAATTCTGGAGCATTCTGATGAAAAGGGCCATGGAGCATTGTGATGACACGGTCATGGAACATTGTGATGACCAGAATTCTGGAGCATTCTGATGACAAGCGCCATAGACCATTGTGATGACACGTTCATGGAATATAGTAATGACAAGAATTCTGGAGCAGTATGATGACAAGGGCCATGGAGCATTGTGATGACACGGCCATGGAACATTGTGATGACACGGTCATGGAACATTGTGATGACAAGAATTTTGGAGCATTGTGCTGACAAGGGTCATGGAGCATTGTGATGATACGGTCATGGAACATTGTGATGACAAGAATTCTGGAGCATTATGATGACAAGGGCCATGGAGCATTGGGATGACACGGCCATGGAACATTGTGATGACAAGAATTCTGGAGCATTGTGATGACAATGGCCATGGAGCATTGTGATGACACGGTATGGAACATTGTGATGACAAGGGCCATGGAGCATTGTGATGACACCGTCATGGAACATTTTGATGACAGGATTTCTGGAGCATTGTGCTGAAAAGGGCCATGGAGCATTGTGATGACACGCTCATGGAACAATGTGATGAGAAGAATTCCGGAGCATTGTGATGACAAGGGCCATGGAGCATTGTGATGACACGGTCATGGAACATTGTGATGACAAGAATTCTGGAGCATTGTGCTGATGACGGCCATGGAGCATTGTGATGACACGGTCATGGAATATTGTGATGACAAGAATTCTGGAGCATTGTGCTGACAAGGGCCATGGAACATTGTGATGACACGGTCATGGAACATTGTGATGACAAGAATGCTGGAGCATTGTGCTGACAAGGGCCAAGGAGCATTGTGATGACACGGTCATGGAACATTGTGATGACAAGAATTCTGGAGCATTGTGCTGACAAGGGCCATGGAGCATTGTGATGACACGTTCATGGAACATTGTAATGACAAGAATTCTGGAGCATTGTGCTGACAAGGGCCATGGAACATTGTGATGACACGGTCATGGAACATTGTGATGACAAGAATTCTGGAGCATTCTGATGACAAAGGCGATGGAGCATTGTGATGACATGGTCATGGAACATTGTGATGACAAGAATTCTGGAGCATTCTGATGACAAGCGCAATAGAGCATTGTGATGACACGTTCATGGAATATAGTAATGACAAGAATTCTGGAGGATTGTGATGACAAGGGCCATGGAGCATTGTGATGACACGGACATGGAACATTGTGATGAAAGGAATTCTGGAGCATTGTGCTGAAAAGGGCCATGGAGCATTGTGATGACACGGTCATGGAACATTGTGATGACAAGGGCCATGGAGCATTGTGATGATACGGTCATGGAACATTTTGATGACAGGAATTCTGGAGCATTGTGCTGAAAAGGGCCATGGAGCATTGTGATGACACTGTCATGGAACAATGTGATGAGAAGAATTCCGGAGCATTGTGATGACAAGGGCCATGGAGCATTGTGATGACACGGTCATGGAACATTGTGATGACAAGAATTCTGGAGCATTGTGCTGATGACGGCCATGGAGCATTGTGATGACACAGTCAAGGAACATTGCGATGAAAAAGATTTCTGGAGCATTGTGATGAAAGGGCATGGAGCATTGTGATTAAAGGTGACAAGGAACATTGTGATGATATGGGCAGAGAACTCTGTGATGACAGTGGTCTTGCAGTATTGTGACGAAAAGTGTCATGGAACATTCTGCTGACAGCGATCATGGAGCTTTTTGGTAAGAGAGGCTATGGAGATTTGTGATGTCAGGCGTCATGGGGCATTGTGTTGAGAGCGGTCTTGGAGCATTGTGATGAAAAGAGTCATGGAGCACTGTGATTACAGGGGCCATGGAGCATTGTGAATACAAAGGCTATGGAGCATTGAGATGACAGGGTTCATGGAGCACTGTGATGAATGTGATCTTGGATCATTGTGATGACAAGTGTCCTGGAACCTTGTGATGACACGGTTCATGGAGCATTGTGATGACAAGGACCATGGCGAATTGTGATGACATCTGTCATGGGGCATTGTGATGACAGTGGTCATCTAGATTTGCGATGAAAGGTATCATGGAGCACTGTGATGACAGGGGCCATGGAACATTGCGATGACAAAGGCCATGGAGCATTGTGATGACAAGTGTCATGGCGCATTTTGATGACATTGGCATGGAGCATTATGATGACAAGAGTTCTGGAGCATTTTGATGACAAGGGCATGGAGCATTGTGATGACAGGGCCCACGGAGCTTTGTGATGAAAAGGGCAGGGTACATTGTGATGACAGGGTTCATGGAGCATTGTGATGAAAGGGGCCATGGAGCATTGAGATGAGAGCCGTTATGAGGCATGGTGATGACAGTGGTCATGGAGCATTGTGATGAAAGAGATCATGGAGCAATATGATAACAGGGGCCATGGAGCATTGTGATGACAGGGGTATTGGAGCATTGTGATGGAAGTAGACATGGATCATTGTGATGACATGTGTCCTGGAACACTGTGATGACACGGTTCATCGAGTATTGTGATGACAAGGGTCATAGCGAATTGTGATGACAAGTGTCATGGGGCATTGTGATGACATTGATCATCTAGGAATTGTGATGAAAGGTATCGTGGAGCACTGTGATGACTGGGGGCATGAAGCACTGTGATGAAAATTGTCCTGGATTATTGTGATGACAGCAGTCATGGAGAATTGTGATGACAGGGATTATGCAGCATTGTGTTGACAAGGGTATGGACTATTGTGATGACAATGGTCATGGAGCAATGTGATGAAAGTATTCATGGAACATCGTGATGAAAAGTGCATGGGAGCATTGTGACGATAAAGGCCATGGAGTATTGTGATGACTAGTGTCATGGAGCATTTTAATGAAAGGTTTCATTGTGCACCATGATGACAAAGGGGATGGAGAATTGTGATGAAACTGGTCCTGGAGCATTGTGATAACAAAAGCCATGGAGCATTGTGATGACAGGCATCATGGAGCATTGTGAAGAAAGGGGCCATGGGGTATTGTAATGACACTAGAGAAATATGATGAAAATGGTCAGCGAGCATAGTGATTAAAGTGGTCATTGAGAATTGTGATGAAAAGCGACATAGAGCATTGTGATGACAAAGGTCATGGAGAACTGTGATGACCAGGGTCATGTAGCATTGTGATGACACGGTCATGGAACATTGTGATGACAAGAATTCTGGAGAATTGTGCTGACTAGGGCCATGGACCATTGTGATGACATGGTCATGGAACATTGTGATGACAAGAATTCTGGAGCATTCTGATGACAAAGGCGATGGAGCATTGTGATGACACGGTCATGGAACATTGTGATGACAAGAAATCTGGAGCATTGTGATGACAATGGCCATGGAGAATTGTGAAGACACGGCCATGGAACATTGTGATGACAAGAATTCTGGAGCATTGTCATGACAAGGGCCATGGAGCATTGTGATGACACGGTCATGGAACATTGTGATGAGAAGAATTCTGGAGCATTATGATGACAAGGGCCATGGAGCATTGTGATGACACGGCCATTGAACATTGTGATGACAAGAATTCTGGAGCATTGTGCTGACAAAGGCCATGGAGCATTGTGATGACACGGTCATGGAACATTGTGATGACAAGAATTCTGGAGCATTGTGATGACAATGGGCATGGAGCATTGTGATGACACGGTCATGGAACACTGTGATGAGAAGAATTCTGGAGCATTGTAATGACAAGGGCCATGGAGCATGGTGATGACACGGTCAAGGAACATTGTGATGACAAGAATTCTGGAGAATTGTGATGACAAGGTTCATGGAGATTTGTGATGACACGGCCATGGAACATTGTGATGACATGGTCATGGAACATTGTGATGACAAGAATTCTGGAGCATTGTGCTGACAAGGGCCATGGAGCACTGTGATGACACGGTCATGGAACATTGTGATGACAAGAATTCTGGAGCATTCTGATGACAAAGGCGATGAAGCATTGTGATGACACGGTCATGGATCATTGTGATGAGAAGAATTCTGGAGCATTCTGATGACAAGCGCCATAGAGCATTGTGATGACACGTTCATGGAATATAGTAATGACAAGAATTCTGGAGCATTATGATGACAAGGGCCATGGAGCATTGTGATGACACGGCCATGGAACATTGTGATGACACGGCCATGGAACATTGTGATGACAAGAATTGTGGAGCATTGTGCTGACAAGGGCCATGGAGCATTGTGATGATACGGTCATGGAACATTGTGATGACAAGAATTCTGGAGCATTATGATGACAAGGGCCATGGAGCATTGTGATGACACGGCCATGGAACATTGTGATGACAAGTATTCTGGAGCATTGTGATGACAATGGCCATGGAGCATTGTGATGATACGGTCATGGAACATTGTGATGACAAGAATTCTGGAGCATTATGATGACAAGGGCCATGGAGCATTGTGATGACACGGCCATGGAACTTTGTGATGACAAGTATTCTGGAGCATTGTGATGACAATGGCCATGGAGCATTGTGATGATACGGTCATGGAACATTGTGATGAGAAGAATTCTGGAGCATTATGATGACAAGTGCTATGGAGCATTGTGATGACACGGCCATGGAACATTGTGATGACAAGTATTCTGGAGCATTGTGATGACAATGTCCATGGAGCATTGTGATGATACGGTCATGGAACATTGTGATGAGAAGAATTCTGGAGCATTATGATGACAAGTGCCATGGAGCATTGTGATGACACGGCCATGGAACATTGTGATGTCAAGAATTCTGGAGCATTGTGCTGACAAGGGCCATGGAGCATTGTGATGACACGGTCATGGAACATTGTGATGACAAGAATTCTGGAGCATTCTGATGACAAAGGCGATGGAGCATTGTGATGACACGGTCATGGAACATTGTGATGACAAGAAATCTGGAGCATTGTGATGACAATGGCCATGGAGCATTGTGATGACACGGCCATGGAACATTGTGATGACAAGAATTCTGGAGAATTGTGATGACAAGGTTCATGGAGCATTGTGATGACACGTTCATGGAATATAGTAATGACAGGAATTCTGGAGCATTATGATGACAAGGGCCATGGAGCATTGTGATGACACGGCCATGGAACATTGTGATGACAAGAATTCTGGAGCATTGTGCTGACAAGGGTCATCGAGCATTTTGATGACACGGTCATGGATCATTGTGATGACAAGAATTCTGGAGCATTCTGATGACAAAGGCGATGGAGCATTGTGATGACACGGTCATGGACCATTGTGATGAGAAGAATTCTGGAGCATTGTGATAACAATGGCCAAGGAGGAATGTGATGAAACGGTATGGAACATTGTGATGAGAAGAATTCTGGAGCATTGTCATGACAAGCGCCATGGAGCATTGTGATGATAGGGTCATGGAACATTGTGAGGATAAGAATTCTGGAGCATTATGATGACAAGGGCCATGGAGCATTGTGATGACACGGCCATGGAACATTGTGATGACAAGAATTCTGGAGCATTATGATGACAAGGGCCATGGAGCATTGTGATGACACGGCCATGGTAAAATGTGATGACAAGTATTCTGGAGCATTGTGATGACAATGGCCATGGAGCATTGTGATGACACGGTCATGGAACATTGTGATGAGAAGAATTCTGGAGCATTGTCATGACAAGGCCATGGAGCATTTTGATGACACGGCCATGGAACATTGTGATGACAAGTATTCTGTAGAATTGTGATGACAAGGTTCATGGAGCATTGTGATGACACGGCCATGGAACATTGTGATGACAAGAATTCTGGAGCATTGTGATGACAATGGCCATGGAGCATTGTGATGACACGGTCATGGAGCATTGTGATGAGAAGAATTCTGGAGCATTGTCATGACAAGGGCCATGGAGCATTGTGATGACACGGCCATGGAACATTGTGATGACAAGAATTCTGGAGTATTGTGATGACAAGTTTCATGGAGAATTGTGATGACATGGCCATGGAACATTGTGATGACAAGAATTCTGGAGCATTGTGCTGACAAGGGCCATGGAGCATTGTGATGACACGGCCATGGAACATTGTGATGACAAGAATTCTGGAGAATTGTGATGACAAGGTTCATGGAGAATTGTGATGACACGGCCATGGAACATTGTGATGACAAGAATTCTGGAGCATTGTGCTGACAAGGGCCATGGAGCATTGTGAAGACACGGTCATGGAACATTGTGATGACAAGAATTCTGGAGCATTCTGATGACAAAGGCGACGGAGCATTGTGATGACACGGTCATGGAACATTGTGATGACAAGAATTCTGGAGCATTCTGATGACAAGCGCCATAGAGCATTGTGATGACTCGTTCATGGAATATAGTAATGACAAGAATTCTGGAGCATTATGATGACAAGGGCCATGGAGCATTGTGATGACACGGCCATGGAACATTGTGATGACACGGTCATGGAACATTGTGATGACAAGTATTCTGGAGCATTGTGATGACAATGGCCATGGAGCATTGTGATGACACGGTATGGAACATTATGATGACAAGAATTCTGGAGCATTGTGATGACAAGGGCCATGGAGCATTGTGATGACACGGCCATGGAACATTGTGATGTCAAGAATTCTGGAGCATTGTGCTGACAAGGGCCATGGAGCATTGTGATGACACGGTCATGGAACATTGTGATGACAAGAATTCTGGAGCATTCTGATGACAAAGGCGATGGAGCATTGTGATGACACGGTCATGGAACATTGTGATGACAAGAAATCTGGAGCATTGTGATGACAATGGCCATGGAGCATTGTGATGACACGGCCATGGAACATTGTGATGACAAGAATTCTGGAGAATTGTGATGACAAGGTTCATGGAGCATTGTGATGACACGTTCATGGAATATAGTAATGACAGGAATTCTGGAGCATTATGATGACAAGGGCCATGGAGCATTGTGATGACACGGCCATGGAACATTGTGATGACAAGAATTCTTGAGCATTGTGCTGACAAGGGTCATCGAGCATTTTGATGACATGGTCATGGATCATTGTGATGACAAGAATTCTGGAGCATTCTGATGACAAAGGCGATGGAGCATTGTGATGACACGGTCATGGACCATTGTGATGAGAAGAATTCTGGAGCATTGTGATAACAATGGCCAAGGAGGATTGTGATGACACGGTATGGAACATTGTGATGAGAAGAATTCTGGAGCATTGTCATGACAAGTGCCATGGAGCATTGTGATGATAGGGTCATGGAACATTGTGATGACAAGAATTCTGGAGCATTATGATGACAAGGGCCATGGAGCATTGTGATGACACGGCCATGGAACATTGTGATGACAAGAATTCTGGAGCATTATGATGACAAGGGCCATGGAGCATTGTGATGACACGGCCATGGTAAAATGTGATGACAAGTATTCTGGAGCATTGTGATGACAATGGCCATGGAGCATTGTGATGACACGGTCATGGAACATTGTGATGAGAAGAATTCTGGAGCATTGTCATGACAAGGCCATGGAGCATTGTGATGACACGGCCATGGAACATTGTGATGACAAGTATTCTGTAGAATTGTGATGACAAGGTTCATGGAGCATTGTGATGACACGGCCATGGAACATTGTGATGACAAGAATTCTGGAGCATTGTGATGACAATGGCCATGGAGCATTGTGATGACACGGTCATGGAGCATTGTGATGAGAAGAATTCTGGAGCATTGTCATGACAAGGGCCATGGAGCATTGTGAGGACACGGCCATGGAACATTGTGATGACAAGAATTCTGGAGTATTGTGATGACAAGTTTCATGGAGAATTGTGATGACACGGCCATGGAACATTGTGATGACAAGAATTCTGGAGCATTGTGCTGACAAGGGCCATGGAGCATTGTGATGACACGGCCATGGAACATTGTGATGACAAGAATTCTGGAGAATTGTGATGACAAGGTTCATGGAGAATTGTGATGACACGGCCATGGAACATTGTGATGACAAGAATTCTGGAGCATTGTGCTGACAAGGGCCATGGAGCATTGTGAAGACACGGTCATGGAACATTGTGATGACAAGAATTCTGGAGCATTCTGATGACAAAGGCGATGGAGCATTGTGATGACACGGTCATGGAACATTGTGATGACAAGAATTCTGGAGCATTCTGATGACAAGCGCCATAGAGCATTGTGATGACTCATTCATGGAATATAGTAATGAAAAGAATTCTGGAGCATTATGATGACAAGGGCCATGGAGCATTGTGATGACACGGCCATGGAACATTGTGATGACACGGTCATGGAACATTGTGATGACAAGTATTCTGGAGCATTGTGATGACAATGGCCATGGAGCATTGTGATGACACGGTATGGAACATTGTGATGACAAGAATTCTGGAGCATTGTGATGACAAGGGCCATGGAGCATTGTGATGACACGGCCATGGAACATTGTGATGTCAAGAATTCTGGAGCATTGTGCTGACAAGGGCCATGGAGCATTGTGATGACACGGTCATGGAACATTGTGATGACAAGAATTCTGGAGCATTCTGATGACAAAGGCGATGGAGCATTGTGATGACACGGTCATGGAACATTGTGATGACAAGAAATCTGGAGCATTGTGATGACAATGGCCATGGAGCATTGTGATGACACGGCCATGGAACATTGTGATGACAAGAATTCTGGAGAATTGTGATGACAAGGTTCATGGAGCATTGTGATGACACGTTCATGGAATATAGTAATGACAGGAATTCTGGAGCATTATGATGACAAGGGCCATGGAGCATTGTGATAACACGGCCATGGAACATTGTGATGACAAGAATTCTGGAGCATTGTGCTGACAAGGGTCATCGAGCATTTTGATGACACGGTCATGGATCATTGTGATGACAAGAATTCTGGAGCATTCTGATGACAAAGGCGATGGAGCATTGTGATGACACGGTCATGGACCATTGTGATGAGAAGAATTCTGGAGCATTGTGATAACAATGGCCAAGGAGGATTGTGATGACACGGTATGGAACATTGTGATGACAAGAATTCTGGAGCATTGTGATAACAATGGCCATGGAGCATTGTGATGACACGGCCATGGAACATTGTGATGAGAAGAAATCTGGAGCATTGTGATGACAATGGCCATGGATCATTGTGATGACACGGCCATGTAACATTGTGATGACAAGAATTCTGGAGCATTGTGATGACAGTGGCCATGGAGCATTGTGATGACACGGTCATGGAACATTGTGATGAGAAGAATTCTGGAGCATTGTCATGACAAGGGCCATGGAGCATTGTGATGATACGGTCATGGAACATTGTGATGACAAGAATTCTGGAGCATTATGATGACAAGGGTCATGGAGCATTGTGATGACACGGCCATGGTAAAATGTGATGACAAGTATTCTGGAGCATTGTGATGAAAATGGCCATGGAGCATTGTGATGACACGGTCATGGAACATTGTGATGAGAAGAATTCTGGAGCATTGTCATGACAAGGCCATGGAGCATTGTGATGACACGGCCATGGAACATTGTGATGACAAGTATTCTGTAGAATTGTGATGAAAAGGTTCATGGAGCATTGTGATGGACACGGCCATGGAACATTGTGATGACAAGAATTCTGGAGCATTGTGATTACAATGGCCATGGAGCATTGTGATGACACGGTCATGGAGCATTGTGATGAGAAGAATTCTGGAGCATTGTCATGACAAGGGCCATGGAGCATTGTGATGACACGGCCATGGAACATTGTGATGACAAGAATTCTGGAGTATTGTGATGACAAGTTTCATGGAGAATTGTGATGACACGGCCATGGAACATTGTGATGACAAGAATTCTGGAGCATTGTGCTGACAAGGGCCATGGAGCATTGTGATGACACGGCCATGGAACATTGTGATGACAAGAATTCTGGAGAATTGTGATGACAAGGTTCATGGAGAATTGTGATGACACGGCCATGGAACATTGTGATGACAAGAATTCTGGAGCATTGTGCTGACAAGGGCCATGGAGCATTGTGATGACACGGTCATGGAACATTGTGATGACAAGAATTCTGGAGCATTCTGATGACAAAGGCGATGGAGCATTGTGATGACACGGTCATGGAACATTGTGATGACAAGAATTCTGGAGAATTGTGATGACAAGGTTCATGGAGATTTGTGATGACACGGCCATGGAACATTGTGATGACATGGTCATGGAACATTGTGATGACAAGAATTCTGGAGCATTGTGCTGACAAGGGCCATGGAGCATTGTGATGACACGGTCATGGAACATTGTGATGAGAAGAATTCTGGAGCATTGTCATGACAAGGGCCATGGAGCATTGTGATCATACGGTCATGGAACATTGTGATGACAAGAATTCTGGAGCATTATGATGACAAGTGTCATGGAGCATTGTGATGACACGGCCATGGTAAAATGTGATGACAAGTATTCTGGAGCATTGTGATGACAATGGCCATGGAGCATTGTGATGACACGGTCATGGAACATTGTGATGAGAAGAATTCTGTAGAATTGTGATGACAAGGTTCATGGAGCATTGTGATGACACGGCCATGGAACATTGTGATGACAAGAATTCTGGAGCATTGTGCTGACAAGGGTCATCGAGCATTTTGATGACACGGTCATGGATCATTGTGATGACAAGTATGCTGGAGCATTCTGATGACAAAGGCGATGGAGCATTGTGATGACACGGTCATGGACCATTGTGATGAGAAGAATTCTGGAGCATTGTGATAACAATGGCCAAGGAGGATTGTGATGACACGGTATGGAACATTGTGATGACAAGAATTCTGGAGCATTGTGATGACAGTGGCCATGGAGCATTGTGATGACACGGTCATGGAACATTGTGATGAGAAGAATTCTGGAGCATTGTCATGACAAGCGCCATGGAGCATTGTGATGATAGGGTCATGGAACATTGTGATGACAAGAATTCTGGAGCATTATCATGACAAGGGCCATGGAGCATTGTGATGACACGGCCATGGAACATTGTGATGACAAGAATTCTGGAGCATTATAATGACAAGGGCCATGGAGCATTGTGATGACACGGCCATGGAACATTGTGATGACAAGAAATCTGGAGCATTGTGATGACAATGGCCATGGATCATTGTGATGACACGGCCATGGAACATTGTGATGACAAGAATTCTGGAGCATTGTGATGACAGTGGCCATGGAACATTGTGATGACAAGAAATCTGGAGCATTGTGATGACAATGGCCATGGAGCATTGTGATGACACGGTCATGGAACATTGTGATGAGAAGAATTCTGGAGCATTGTCATGACAAGGGCCATGGAGCATTGTGATGATACGGTCATGGAACATTGTGATGACAAGAATTCTGGAGCATTATGATGACAAGGGTCATGGAGCATTGTGATGACACGGCCATGGTAAAATGTGATGACAAGTATTCTGGAGCATTGTTATGACAATGGCCATGGAGCATTGTGATGACATGGTCATGGAACATTGTGATGAGAAGAATTCTGGAGCATTGTCATGACAAGGCCATGGAGCATTGTGATGACACGGCCATGGAACATTGTGATGACAAGTATTCTGTAGAATTGTGATGACAAGGTTCATGGAGCATTGTGATGACACGGCCATGGAACATTGTGATGACAAGAATTCTGGAGCATTGTGATGACAATGGCCATGGAGCATTGTGATGACACGGTCATGGAGCATTGTGATGAGAAGAATTCTGGAGCATTGTCATGACAAGGGCCATGGAGCATTGTGAGGACACGGCCATGGAACATTGTGATGACAAGAATTCTGGAGTATTGTGATGACAAGTTTCATGGAGAATTGTGATGACACGGCCATGGAACATTGTGATGACAAGAATTCTGGAGCATTGTGCTGACAAGGGCCATGGAGCATTGTGATGACACGGCCATGGAACATTGTGATGGCAAGAATTCTGGAGAATTGTGATGACAAGGTTCATGGAGAAATGTGATGACACGGCCATGGAACATTGTGATGACAAGAATTCTGGAGCATTGTGCTGACAAGGGCCATGGAGCATTGTGAAGACACGGTCATGGAACATTGTGATGACAAGAATTCTGGAGCATTCTGATGACAAAGGCGATGGAGCATTGTGATGACACGGTCATGGAACATTGTGATGACAAGAATTCTGGAGCATTCTGATGACAAGCGCCATAGAGCATTGTGATGACACGTTCATGGAATATAGTAATGACAAGAATTCTGGAGCATTATGATGACAAGGGCCATGGAGCATTTGATGACACGGCCATGGAACATTGTGATGACAAGAATTCTGGAGCATTGTGATGACAATGGCCATGGAGCATTGTGATGACACGGTCATGGAACACTGTGATGAGAAGAATTCTGGAGCATTGTCATGATAAGGGCCATGGAGCATGGTGATGACACGGTCAAGGAACATTGTGATGACAAGAATTCTGGAGAATTGTGATGACAAGGTTCATGGAGATTTGTGATGACACGGCCATGGAACATTGTGATGACATGGTCATGGAACATTGTGATGACAAGAATTCTGGAGCATTGTGCTGACAAGGGCCATGGAGCATTGTGATGACACGGTCATGGAACATTGTGATGACAAGAATTCTGGAGCATTCTGATGACAAAGGCGATGAAGCATTGTGATGACACGGTCATGGATCATTGTGATGACAAGAATTCTGGAGCATTCTGATGACAAGCGCCATAGAGCATTGTGATGACACGTTCATGGAATATAGTAATGACAAGAATTCTGGAGCATTATGATGACAAGGGCCATGGAGCATTGTGATGACACAGCCATGGAACATTGTGATGACACGGCCATGGAACATTGTGATGACAAGAATTTTGGAGCATTGTGCTGACAAGGGCCATGGAGCATTGTGATGATACGGTCATGGAACATTGTGATGACAAGAATTCTGGAGCATTATGATGACAAGGGCCATGGAGCATTGTGATGACACGGCCATGGAACATTGTGATGACAAGTATTCTGGAGCATTGTGATGACAATGGCCATGGAGCATTGTGATGATACGGTCATGGAACATTGTGATGACAAGAATTCTGGAGCATTATGATGACAAGGGCCATGGAGCATTGTGATGACACGGCCATGGAACTTTGTGATGACAAGTATTCTGGAGCATTGTGATGACAATGGCCATGGAGCATTGTGATGATACGGTCATGGAACATTGTGATGAGAAGAATTCTGGAGCATTATGATGACAAGTGCCATGGAGCATTGTGATGACACGGCCATGGAACATTGTGATGACAAGTATTCTGGAGCATTGTGATGACAATGTCCATGGAGCATTGTGATGATACGGTCATGGAACATTGTGATGAGAAGAATTCTGGAGCATTATGATGACAAGTGCCATGGAGCATTGTGATGACACGGCCATGGAACATTGTGATGTCAAGAATTCTGGAGCATTGTGCTGACAAGGGCCATGGAGCATTGTGATGACACGGTCATGGAACATTGTGATGACAAGAATTCTGGAGCATTCTGATGACAAAGGCGATGGAGCATTGTGATGACACGGTCATGGAACATTGTGATGACAAGAAATCTGGAGCATTGTGATGACAATGGCCATGGAGCATTGTGATGACACGGCCATGGAGCATTGTGATGACAAGAATTCTGGAGAATTGTGATGACAAGGTTCATGGAGCATTGTGATGACACGTTCATGGAATATAGTAATGACAGGAATTCTGGAGCATTATGATGACAAGGGCCATGGAGCATTGTGATGACACGGCCATGGAACATTGTGATGACAAGAATTCTGGAGCATTGTGCTGACAAGGGTCATCGAGCATTTTGATGACACGGTCGTGGATCATTGTGATGACAAGAATTCTGGAGCATTCTGATGACAAAGGCGATGGAGCATTGTGATGACACGGTCATGGACCATTGTGATGAGAAGAATTCTGGAGCATTGTGATAACAATGGCCAAGGAGGATTGTGATGACACGGTATGGAACATTGTGATGACAAGAATTCTGGAGCATTGTGATGACAGTGGCCATGGAGCATTGTGATGACACGGTCATGGAACATTGTGATGAGAAGAATTCTGGAGCATTGTCATGACAAGCGCCATGGAGCATTGTGATGATAGGGTCATGGAACATTGTGAGGACAAGAATACTGGAGCATTATGATGACAAGGGCCATGGAGCATTGTGATGACACGGCCATGGAACATTGTGATGACAAGAATTCTGGAGCATTATGATGACAAGGGCCATGGAGCATTGTGATGACACGGCCATGGAACATTGTGATGACAAGAAATCTGGAGCATTGTGATGACAATGGCCATGGATCATTGTGATGACACGGCCATGGAACATTGTGATGACAAGAATTCTGGAGCATTGTGATGACAGTGGCCATGGAGCATTGTGAAGACACGGTCATGGAACATTGTGATGAGAAGAATTCTGGAGCATTGTCATGACAAGGGCCATGGAGCATTGTGATGATACGGTCATGGAACATTGTGATGACAAGAATTCTGGAGCATTATGATGACAAGGGTCATGGAGCATTGTGATGACACGGCCATGGTAAAATGTGATGACAAGTATTCTGGAGCATTGTTATGACAATGGCCATGGAGCATTGTGATGACACGGTCATGGAACATTGTGATGAGAAGAATTCTGGAGCATTGTCATGACAAGGCCATGGAGCATTGTGATGACACGGCCATGGAACATTGTGATGACAAGTATTCTGTAGAATTGTGATGACAAGGTTCATGGAGCATTGTGATGACACGGCCATGGAACATTGTGATGACAAGAATTCTGGAGCATTGTGATGACAATGGCCATGGAGCATTGTGATGACACGGTCATGGAGCATTGTGATGAGAAGAATTCTGGAGCATTGTCATGACAAGGGCCATGGAGCATTGTGAGGACACGGCCATGGAACATTGTGATGAAAAGAATTCTGGAGTATTGTGATGACAAGTTTCATGGAGAATTGTGATGACACGGCCATGGAACATTGTGATGACAAGAATTCTGGAGCATTGTGCTGACAAGGGCCATGGAGCATTGTGATGACACGGCCATGGAACATTGTGATGACAAGAATTCTGGAGAATTGTGATGACAAGGTTCATGGAGAAATGTGATGACACGGCCATGGAACATTGTGATGACAAGAATTCTGGAGCATTGTGCTGACAAGGGCCATGGAGCATTGTGAAGACACGGTCATGGAACATTGTGATGACAAGAATTCTGGAGCATTCTGATGACAAAGGCGATGGAGCATTGTGATGACACGGTCATGGAACATTGTGATGACAAGAATTCTGGAGCATTCTGATGACAAGCGCCATAGAGCATTGTGATGACACGTTCATGGAATATAGTAATGACAAGAATTCTGGAGCATTATGATGACAAGGGCCATGGAGCATTTGATGACACGGCCATGGAACATTGTGATGACAAGAATTCTGGAGCATTGTGATGACAATGGCCATGGAGCATTGTGATGACACGGTCATGGAACACTGTGATGAGAAGAATTCTGGAGCATTGTCATGACAAGGGCCATGGAGCATGGTGATGACACGGTCAAGGAACATTGTGATGACAAGAATTCTGGAGAATTGTGATGACAAGGTTCATGGAGATTTGTGATGACACGGCCATGGAACATTGTGATGACATGGTCATGGAACATTGTGATGACAAGAATTCTGGAGCATTGTGCTGACAAGGGCCATGGAGCATTGTGATGACACGGTCATGGAACATTGTGATGACAAGAATTCTGGAGCATTCTGATGACAAAGGCGATGAAGCATTGTGATGACACGGTCATGGATCATTGTGATGACAAGAATTCTGGAGCATTCTGATGACAAGCGCCATAGAGCATTGTGATGACACGTTCATGGAATATAGTAATGACAAGAATTCTGGAGCATTATGATGACAAGGGCCATGGAGCATTGTGATGACACAGCCATGGAACATTGTGATGACACGGCCATGGAACATTGTGATGACAAGAATTTTGGAGCATTGTGCTGACAAGGGCCATGGAGCATTGTGATGATACGGTCATGGAACATTGTGATGACAAGAATTCTGGAGCATTATGATGACAAGGGCCATGGAGCATTGTGATGACACGGCCATGGAACATTGTGATGACAAGTATTCTGGAGCATTGTGATGACAATGGCCATGGAGCATTGTGATGATACGGTCATGGAACATTGTGATGACAAGAATTCTGGAGCATTATGATGACAAGGGCCATGGAGCATTGTGATGACACGGCCATGGAACTTTGTGATGACAAGTATTCTGGAGCATTGTGATGACAATGGCCATGGAGCATTGTGATGATACGGTCATGGAACATTGTGATGAGAAGAATTCTGGAGCATTATGATGACAAGTGCCATGGAGCATTGTGATGACACGGCCATGGAACATTGTGATGACAAGTATTCTGGAGCATTGTGATGACAATGTCCATGGAGCATTGTGATGATACGGTCATGGAACATTGTGATGAGAAGAATTCTGGAGCATTATGATGACAAGTGCCATGGAGCATTGTGATGACACGGCCATGGAACATTGTGATGTCAAGAATTCTGGAGCATTGTGCTGACAAGGGCCATGGAGCATTGTGATGACACGGTCATGGAACATTGTGATGACAAGAATTCTGGAGCATTCTGATGACAAAGGCGATGGAGCATTGTGATGACACGGTCATGGAACATTGTGATGACAAGAAATCTGGAGCATTGTGATGACAATGGCCATGGAGCATTGTGATGACACGGCCATGGAACATTGTGATGACAAGAATTCTGGAGAATTGTGATGACAAGGTTCATGGAGCATTGTGATGACACGTTCATGGAATATAGTAATGACAGGAATTCTGGAGCATTATGATGACAAGGGCCATGGAGCATTGTGATGACACGGCCATGGAACATTGTGATGACAAGAATTCTGGAGCATTGTGCTGACAAGGGTCATCGAGCATTTTGATGACACGGTCGTGGATCATTGTGATGACAAGAATTCTGGAGCATTCTGATGACAAAGGCGATGGAGCATTGTGATGACACGGTCATGGACCATTGTGATGAGAAGAATTCTGGAGCATTGTGATAACAATGGCCAAGGAGGATTGTGATGACACGGTATGGAACATTGTGATGACAAGAATTCTGGAGCATTGTGATGACAGTGGCCATGGAGCATTGTGATGACACGGTCATGGAACATTGTGATGAGAAGAATTCTGGAGCATTGTCATGACAAGCGCCATGGAGCATTGTGATGATAGGGTCATGGAACATTGTGAGGACAAGAATTCTGGAGCATTATGATGACAAGGGCCATGGAGCATTGTGATGACACGGCCATGGAACATTGTGATGACAAGAATTCTGGAGCATTATGATGACAAGGGCCATGGAGCATTGTGATGACACGGCCATGGAACATTGTGATGACAAGAAATCTGGAGCATTGTGATGACAATGGCCATGGATCATTGTGATGACACGGCCATGGAACATTGTGATGACAAGAATTCTGGAGCATTGTGATGACAGTGGCCATGGAGCATTGTGAAGACACGGTCATGGAACATTGTGATGAGAAGAATTCTGGAGCATTGTCATGACAAGGGCCATGGAGCATTGTGATGATACGGTTATGGAACATTGTGATGACAAGAATTCTGGAGCATTATGATGACAAGGGTCATGGAGCATTGTGATGACACGGCCATGGTAAAATGTGATGACAAGTATTCTGGAGCATTGTGATGACAATGGCCATGGAGCATTGTGATGACACGGTCATGGAACATTGTGATGAGAAGAATTCTGGAGCATTGTCATGACAAGGCCATGGAGCATTGTGATGACACGGCCATGGAACATTGTGATGACAAGTATTCTGTAGAATTGTGATGACAAGGTTCATGGAGCATTGTGATGACACGGCCATGGAACATTGTGATGACAAGAATTCTGGAGCATTGTGATGACAATGGCCATGGAGCATTGTGATGACACGGTCATGGAGCATTGTGATGAGAAGAATTCTGGAGCATTGTCATGACAAGGGCCATGGAGCATTGTGATGACACGGCCATGGAACATTGTGATGACAAGAATTCTGGAGTATTGTGATGACAAGTTTCATGGAGAATTGTGATGACACGGCCATGGAACATTGTGATGACAAGAATTCTGGAGCATTGTGCTGACAAGGGCCATGGAGCATTGTGATGACACGGCCATGGAACATTGTGATGACAAGAATTCTGGAGAATTGTGATGACAAGGTTCATGGAGAATTGTGATGACACGGCCATGGAACATTGTGATGACAAGAATTCTGGAGCATTGTGCTGACAAGGGCCATGGAGCATTGTGAAGACACGGTCATGGAACATTGTGATGACAAGAATTCTGGAGCATTCTGATGACAAAGGCGATGGAGCATTGTGATGACACGGTCATGGAACATTGTGATGACAAGAATTCTGGAGCATTCTGATGACAAGCGCCATAGAGCATTGTGATGACACATTCATGGAATATAGTAATGAAAAGAATTCTGGAGCATTATGATGACAAGGGCCATGGAGCATTGTGATGACACGGCCATGGAACATTGTGATGACAAGAATTCTGGAGCATTATGATGACAAGGGCCATGGAGCATTGTGATGACACGGCCATGGAACATTGTGATGACAAGAAATCTGGCGCATTGTGATGACAATGGCCATGGATCATTGTGATGACACGGCCATGGAACATTGTGATGACAAGAATTCTGGAGCATTGTGATGACAGTGGCCATGGAGCATTGTGATGACACGGTCATGGAACATTGTGATGAGAAGAATTCTGGAGCATTGTCATGACAAGGGCCATGGAGCATTGTGATGATACGGTCATGGAACATTGTGATGACAAGAATTCTGGATCATTATGATGACAAGGGTCATGGAGCATTGTGATGACACGGCCATGGTAAAATGTGATGACAAGTATTCTGGAGCATTGTGATGACAATGGCCATGGAGCATTGTGATGACACGGTCATGGAACATTGTGATGAGAAGAATTCTGGAGCATTGTCATGACAAGGCCATGGAACATTGTGATGACAAGAATTTTGGAGTATTGTGATGACAAGTTTCATGGAGAATTGTGATGACACGGCCATGGAACATTGTGATGACAAGAATTCTGGAGCATTGTGCTGACAAGGGCCATGGAGCATTGTGATGACACGGCCATGGAACATTGTGATGACAAGAATTCTGGAGAATTGTGATGACTAGGGCCATGGACCATTGTGATGACATGGTCATGGAACATTGTGATGACAAGAAATCTGGAGCATTGTGATGACAATGGCCATGGAGAATTGTGAAGACACGGCCATGGAACATTGTGATGACAAGAATTCTGGAGCATTGTCATGACAAGGGCCATGGAGCATTGTGATGACACGGTCATGGAACATTGTGATGAGAAGAATTCTGGAGCATTATGATGAAAAGGGCCATGGAGCATTGTGATGACACGGCCATTGAACATTGTGATGACAAGAATTCTGGAGCATTGTGCTGACAAGGGCCATGGAGCATTGTGATGACACGGTCATGGAACATTGTGATGACAAGAATTCTGGAGCATTGTGATGACAATGGCCATGGAGCATTGTGATGACACGGTCATGGAACACTGTGATGAGAAGAATTCTGGAGCATTGTAATGACAAGGGCCATGGAGCATGGTGATGACACGGTCAAGGAACATTGTGATGACAAGAATTCTGGAGAATTGTGATGACAAGGTTCATGGAGATTTGTGATGACACGGCCATGGAACATTGTGATGACATGGTCATGGAACATTGTGATGACAAGAATTCTGGAGCATTGTGCTTACAAGGGCCATGGAGCATTGTGAATACACGGTCATGGAACATTGTGATGACAAGAATTCTGGAGCATTCTGATGACAAAGGCGATGGAGCATTGTGATGACACGGTCATGGATCATTGTGATGACAAGAATTCTGGAGCATTCTGATGACAAGCGCCATAGAGCATTGTGATGACACGTTCATGGAATATAGTAATGACAAGAATTCTGGAGCATTATGATGACAAGGGCCATGGAGCATTGTGATGACACGGCCATGGAACATTGTGATGACACGGCCATGGAACATTGTGATGACAAGAATTGTGGAGCATTGTGCTGACAAGGGCCATGGAGCATTGTGATGATACGGTCATGGAACATTGTGATGACAAGAATTCTGGAGCATTATGATGACAAGGGCCATGGAACATTGTGATGACAAGTATTCTGGAGCATTGTGATGACAATGGCCATGGAGCATTGTGATGATACGGTCATGGAACATTGTGATGACAAGAATTCTGGAGCATTATGATGACAAGGGCCATGGAGCATTGTGATGTACGGCCATGGAACTTTGTGATGACAAGTATTCTGGAGCATTGTGATGACAATGGCCATGGAGCATTGTGATGATACGGTCATGGAACATTGTGATGAGAAGAATTCTGGAGCATTATGATGACAAGTGCCATGGAGCATTGTGATGACACGGCCATGGAACATTGTGATCACAAGTATTCTGGAGCATTGTGATGACAATGTCCATGGAGCATTGTGATGATACGGTCATGGAACATTGTGATGAGAAGAATTCTGGAGCATTATGATGACAAGTGCCATGGAGCATTGTGATGACACGGCTATGGAACATTGTGATGACAAGAATTCTGGAGCATTGTGCTGACAAGGGCCATGGAGCATTGTGATGACACGGTCATGGAACATTGTGATGACAAGAATTCTGGAGCATTCTGATGACAAAGGCGATGGAGCATTGTGATGACACGGTCATGGAACATTGTGATGACAAGAAATCTGGAGCATTGTGATGACAATGGCCATGGAGCATTGTGATGACACGGCCATGGAACATTGTGATGACAAATATTCTGGAGCATTGTGATGACAGTTGCCATGGAGCATTGTGATGACACGGTCATAGAACATTGTGATGAGAAGAATTCTGGAGCATTTTCATGACAAGGGCCATGGAGCATTGTGATGATACGGTCATGGAACATTGTGATGACAAGAATTCTGGAGCATTATGATGACAAGGGCCATGGAGCATTGTGATGACACGGCCATGGAACATTGTGATGACAAGTATTCTGGAGCATTGTGATGACAATGGCCATGGAGCATTGTGATGACACGGTCATGGAACATTGTGATGAGAAGAATTCTGGAGCATTGTCATGACAAGGGCCATGGAGCATTGTGATGACACGGCGAGGAACATTGTGATGACAAGAATTCTGGAGAATTGTGATGACAAGGCTCATGGAGCATTGTGATGACACGGCCATGGAACATTGTGATGACAAGAATTCTGGAGAATTGTGATGACAAGGTTCATGGAGCATTGTGATGACACGTTCATGGAATATAGTAATGACAGGAATTCTGGAGCATTATGATGACAAGGGCCATGGAGCATTGTGATGACACGGCCATGGAACATTGTGATGACAAGAATTCTGGAGCATTGTGCTGACAAGGGTCATCGAGCATTTTGATGACACGGTCATTGATCATTGTGATGACAAGAATTCTGGAGCATTCTGATGACAAAGGCGATGGAGCATTGTGATGACACGGTCATGGACCATTGTGATGAGAAGAATTCTGGAGCATTGTGATAACAATGGCCAAGGAGGATTGTGATGACACGGTATGGAACATTGTGATGAAAAGAATTCTGGAGCATTGTGATGACAGTGGCCATGGAGCATTGTGATGACACGGTCATGGAACATTGTGATGAGAAGAATTCTGGAGCATTATGATGACAAGCGCCATGGAGCATTGTGATGATAGGGTCATGGAACATTGTGATGACAAGAATTCTGGAGCATTATGATGACAAGGGCCATGGAGCATTGTGATGACACGGCCATGGAACATTGTGATGACAAGAATTCTGGAGCATTATGATGACAAGGGCCATGGAGCATTGTGATGACACGGCCATGGAACATTGTGATGACAAGAAATCTGGAGCATTGTGATGACAATGGCCATGGAGCATTGTGATGACACGGCCATGGAACATTGTGATGACAAGAATTCTGGAGCATTGTGATGACAGTGGCCATGGAGCATTGTGATGACACGGTCATGGAACATTGTGATGAGAAGAATTCTGGAGCATTGTCATGACAAGGCCATGGAGCATTGTGATGACACGGCCATGGAACATTGTGATGACAAGTATTCTGTAGAATTGTGATGACAAGGTTCATGGAGCATTGTGATGACACGGCCATGGAACATTGTGATGACAAGAATTCTGGAGCATTGTGATGACAAGTGCCATGGAGCATTGTGATGACACGGCCATGGAACATTGTGATGACAAGTATTCTGGAGCATTGTGATGACAATGTCCATGGAGCATTGTGATGATACGGTCATGGAACATTGTGATGAGAAGAATTCTGGAGCATTATGATGACAAGTGCCATGGAGCATTGTGATGACACGGCCATGGAACATTGTGATGTCAAGAATTCTGGAGCATTGTGCTGACAAGGGCCATGGAGCATTGTGATGACACGGTCATGGAACATTGTGATGACAAGAATTCTGGAGCATTCTGATGACAAAGGCGATGGAGCATTGTGATGACACGGTCATGGAACATTGTGATGACAAGAAATCTGGAGCATTGTGATGACAATGGCCATGGAGCATTGTGATGACACGGCCATGGAACATTGTGATGACAAGAATTCTGGAGAATTGTGATGACAAGGTTCATGGAGCATTGTGATGACACGTTCATGGAATATAGTAATGACAGGAATTCTGGAGCATTATGATGACAAGGGCCATGGAGCATTGTGATGACACGGCCATGGAACATTGTGATGACAAGAATTCTGGAGCATTGTGCTGACAAGGGTCATCGAGCATTTTGATGACACGGTCGTGGATCATTGTGATGACAAGAATTCTGGAGCATTCTGATGACAAAGGCGATGGAGCATTGTGATGACACGGTCATGGACCATTGTGATGAGAAGAATTCTGGAGCATTGTGATAACAATGGCCAAGGAGGATTGTGATGACACGGTATGGAACATTGTGATGACAAGAATTCTGGAGCATTGTGATGACAGTGGCCATGGAGCATTGTGATGACACGGTCATGGAACATTGTGATGAGAAGAATTCTGGAGCATTGTCATGACAAGCGCCATGGAGCATTGTGATGATAGGGTCATGGAACATTGTGAGGACAAGAATTCTGGAGCATTATGATGACAAGGGCCATGGAGCATTGTGATGACACGGCCATGGAACATTGTGATGACAAGAATTCTGGAGCATTATGATGACAAGGGCCATGGAGCATTGTGATGACACGGCCATGGAACATTGTGATGACAAGAAATCTGGAGCATTGTGATGACAATGGCCATGGATCATTGTGATGACACGGCCATGGAACATTGTGATGACAAGAATTCTGGAGCATTGTGATGACAGTGGCCATGGAGCATTGTGAAGACACGGTCATGGAACATTGTGATGAGAAGAATTCTGGAGCATTGTCATGACAAGGGCCATGGAGCATTGTGATGATACGGTTATGGAACATTGTGATGACAAGAATTCTGGAGCATTATGATGACAAGGGTCATGGAGCATTGTGATGACACGGCCATGGTAAAATGTGATGACAATTATTCTGGAGCATTGTGATGACAATGGCCATGGAGCATTGTGATGACACGGTCATGGAACATTGTGATGAGAAGAATTCTGGAGCATTGTCATGACAAGGCCATGGAGCATTGTGATGACACGGCCATGGAACATTGTGATGACAAGTATTCTGTAGAATTGTGATGACAAGGTTCATGGAGCATTGTGATGACACGGCCATGGAACATTGTGATGACAAGAATTCTGGAGCATTGTGATGACAATGGCCATGGAGCATTGTGATGACACGGTCATGGAGCATTGTGATGAGAAGAATTCTGGAGCATTGTCATGACAAGGGCCATGGAGCATTGTGATGACACGGCCATGGAACATTGTGATGACAAGAATTCTGGAGTATTGTGATGACAAGTTTCATGGAGAATTGTGATGACACGGCCATGGAACATTGTGATGACAAGAATTCTGGAGCATTGTGCTGACAAGGGCCATGGAGCATTGTGATGACACGGCCATGGAACATTGTGATGACAAGAATTCTGGAGAATTGTGATGACAAGGTTCATGGAGAATTGTGATGACACGGCCATGGAACATTGTGATAACAAGAATTCTGGAGCATTGTGCTGACAAGGGCCATGGAGCATTGTGAAGACACGGTCATGGAACATTGTGATGACAAGAATTCTGGAGCATTCTGATGACAAAGGCGATGGAGCATTGTGATGACACGGTCATGGAACATTGTGATGACAAGAATTCTGGAGCATTCTGATGACAAGCGCCATAGAGCATTGTGATGACACATTCATGGAATATAGTAATGAAAAGAATTCTGGAGCATTATGATGACAAGGGCCATGGAGCATTGTGATGACACGGCCATGGAACATTGTGATGACAAGAATTCTGGAGCATTATGATGACAAGGGCCATGGAGCATTGTGATGACACGGCCATGGAACATTGTGATGACAAGAAATCTGGAGCATTGTGATGACAATGGCCATGGATCATTGTGATGACACGGCCATGGAACATTGTGATGACAAGAATTCTGGAGCATTGTGATGACAGTGGCCATGGAGCATTGTGATGACACGGTCATGGAACATTGTGATGAGAAGAATTCTGGAGCATTGTCATGACAAGGGCCATGGAGCATTGTGATGATACGGTCATGGAACATTGTGATGACAAGAATTCTGGATCATTATGATGACAAGGGTCATGGAGCATTGTGATGACACGGCCATGGTAAAATGTGATGACAAGTATTCTGGAGCATTGTGATGACAATGGCCATGGAGCATTGTGATGACACGGTCATGGAACATTGTGATGAGAAGAATTCTGGAGCATTGTCATGACAAGGCCATGGAACATTGTGATGACAAGAATTTTGGAGTATTGTGATGACAAGTTTCATGGAGAATTGTGATGACACGGCCATGGAACATTGTGATGACAAGAATTCTGGAGCATTGTGCTGACAAGGGCCATGGAGCATTGTGATGACACGGCCATGGAACATTGTGATGACAAGAATTCTGGAGAATTGTGATGACTAGGGCCATGGACCATTGTGATGACATGGTCATGGAACATTGTGATGACAAGAAATCTGGAGCATTGTGATGACAATGGCCATGGAGAATTGTGAAGACACGGCCATGGAACATTGTGATGACAAGAATTCTGGAGCATTGTCATGACAAGGGCCATGGAGCATTGTGATGACACGGTCATGGAACATTGTGATGAGAAGAATTCTGGAGCATTATGATGAAAAGGGCCATGGAGCATTGTGATGACACGGCCATTGAACATTGTGATGACAAGAATTCTGGAGCATTGTGCTGACAAGGGCCATGGAGCATTGTGATGACACGGTCATGGAACATTGTGATGACAAGAATTCTGGAGCATTGTGATGACAATGGCCATGGAGCATTGTGATGACACGGTCATGGAACACTGTGATGAGAAGAATTCTGGAGCATTGTAATGACAAGGGCCATGGAGCATGGTGATGACACGGTCAAGGAACATTGTGATGACAAGAATTCTGGAGAATTGTGATGACAAGGTTCATGGAGATTTGTGATGACACGGCCATGGAACATTGTGATGACATGGTCATGGAACATTGTGATGACAAGAATTCTGGAGCATTGTGCTTACAAGGGCCATGGAGCATTGTGAATACACGGTCATGGAACATTGTGATGACAAGAATTCTGGAGCATTCTGATGACAAAGGCGATGGAGCATTGTGATGACACGGTCATGGATCATTGTGATGACAAGAATTCTGGAGCATTCTGATGACAAGCGCCATAGAGCATTGTGATGACACGTTCATGGAATATAGTAATGACAAGAATTCTGGAGCATTATGATGACAAGGGCCATGGAGCATTGTGATGACACGGCCATGGAACATTGTGATGACACGGCCATGGAACATTGTGATGACAAGAATTGTGGAGCATTGTGCTGACAAGGGCCATGGAGCATTGTGATGATACGGTCATGGAACATTGTGATGACAAGAATTCTGGAGCATTATGATGACAAGGGCCATGGAGCATTGTGATGACACGGCCATGGAACATTGTGATGACAAGTATTCTGGAGCATTGTGATGACAATGGCCATGGAGCATTGTGATGATACGGTCATGGAACATTGTGATGACAAGAATTCTGGAGCATTATGATGACAAGGGCCATGGAGCATTGTGATGTACGGCCATGGAACTTTGTGATGACAAGTATTCTGGAGCATTGTGATGACAATGGCCATGGAGCATTGTGATGATACGGTCATGGAACATTGTGATGAGAAGAATTCTGGAGCATTATGATGACAAGTGCCATGGAGCATTGTGATGACACGGCCATGGAACATTGTGATCACAAGTATTCTGGAGCATTGTGATGACAATGTCCATGGAGCATTGTGATGATACGGTCATGGAACATTGTGATGAGAAGAATTCTGGAGCATTATGATGACAAGTGCCATGGAGCATTGTGATGACACGGCCATGGAACATTGTGATGACAAGAATTCTGGAGCATTGTGCTGACAAGGGCCATGGAGCATTGTGATGACACGGTCATGGAACATTGTGATGACAAGAATTCTGGAGCATTCTGATGACAAAGGCGATGGAGCATTGTGATGACACGGTCATGGAACATTGTGATGACAAGAAATCTGGAGCATTGTGATGACAATGGCCATGGAGCATTGTGATGACACGGCCATGGAACATTGTGATGACAAATATTCTGGAGCATTGTGATGACAGTTGCCATGGAGCATTGTGATGACACGGTCATAGAACATTGTGATGAGAAGAATTCTGGAGCATTTTCATGACAAGGGCCATGGAGCATTGTGATGATACGGTCATGGAACATTGTGATGACAAGAATTCTGGAGCATTATGATGACAAGGGCCATGGAGCATTGTGATGACACGGCCATGGAACATTGTGATGACAAGTATTCTGGAGCATTGTGATGACAATGGCCATGGAGCATTGTGATGACACGGTCATGGAACATTGTGATGAGAAGAATTCTGGAGCATTGTCATGACAAGGGCCATGGAGCATTGTGATGACACGGCGAGGAACATTGTGATGACAAGAATTCTGGAGAATTGTGATGACAAGGCTCATGGAGCATTGTGATGACACGGCCATGGAACATTGTGATGACAAGAATTCTGGAGAATTGTGATGACAAGGTTCATGGAGCATTGTGATGACACGTTCATGGAATATAGTAATGACAGGAATTCTGGAGCATTATGATGACAAGGGCCATGGAGCATTGTGATGACACGGCCATGGAACATTGTGATGACAAGAATTCTGGAGCATTGTGCTGACAAGGGTCATCGAGCATTTTGATGACACGGTCATTGATCATTGTGATGACAAGAATTCTGGAGCATTCTGATGACAAAGGCGATGGAGCATTGTGATGACACGGTCATGGACCATTGTGATGAGAAGAATTCTGGAGCATTGTGATAACAATGGCCAAGGAGGATTGTGATGACACGGTATGGAACATTGTGATGACAAGAATTCTGGAGCATTGTGATGACAGTGGCCATGGAGCATTGTGATGACACGGTCATGGAACATTGTGATGAGAAGAATTCTGGAGCATTATGATGACAAGCGCCATGGAGCATTGTGATGATAGGGTCATGGAACATTGTGATGACAAGAATTCTGGAGCATTATGATGACAAGGGCCATGGAGCATTGTGATGACACGGCCATGGAACATTGTGATGACAAGAATTCTGGAGCATTATGATGACAAGGGCCATGGAGCATTGTGATGACACGGCCATGGAACATTGTGATGACAAGAAATCTGGAGCATTGTGATGACAATGGCCATGGAGCATTGTGATGACACGGCCATGGAACATTGTGATGACAAGAATTCTGGAGCATTGTGATGACAGTGGCCATGGAGCATTGTGATGACACGGTCATGGAACATTGTGATGAGAAGAATTCTGGAGCATTGTCATGACAAGGCCATGGAGCATTGTGATGACACGGCCATGGAACATTGTGATGACAAGTATTCTGTAGAATTGTGATGACAAGGTTCATGGAGCATTGTGATGACACGGCCATGGAACATTGTGATGACAAGAATTCTGGAGCATTGTGATGACAATGGCCATGGAGCATTGTGATGACACGGTCATGGAGCATTGTGATGAGAAGAATTCTGGAGCATTGTCATGACAAGGGCCATGGAGCATTGTGATGACACGGCCATGGAACATTGTGATGACAAGAATTCTGGAGTATTGTGATGACAAGGTTCATGGAGAATTGTGATGACACGGCCATGGAACATTGTGATGACAAGAATTCTGGAGCATTGTGCTGACAAGGGCCATGGAGCATTGTGATGACACGGCCATGGAACATTGTGATGACAAGAATTCTGGAGAATTGTGATGACAAGGTTCATGGAGAATTGTGATGACACGGCCATGGAACATTGTGATGACAAGAATTCTGGAGCATTGTGCTGACAAGGGCCATGGAGCATTGTGATGACACGGTCATGGAACATTGTGATGACAAGAATTCTGGAGCATTCTGATGACAAAGGCGATGGAGCATTGTGATGACACGGTCATGGAACATTGTGATGACAAGAATTCTGGAGCATTCTGATGACAAGCGCCATAGAGCATTGTGATGACACGTTCATGGAATATAGTAATGAAAAGAATTCTGGAGCATTATGATGACAAGGGCCATGGAGCATTGTGATGACACGGCCATGGAACATTGTGATGACACGGTCATGGAACCTTGTGATGACAAGAATTGTGGAGCATTGTGCTGACAAGGGCCATGGAGCAATGTGATGATACGGTCATGGAACATTGTGATGACAAGAATTCTGGAGCATTGTGATGACAAGGGCCATGGAGCATTGTGATGACACGGTCATGGATCATTTTGATGACAGGAATTCTGGAGCATTGTGCTGAAAAGGGCCATGGAGTATTGTGATGACACGGTCATGGAAGAATGTGATGAGAAGAATTCCGGAGCATTGTGATGACAAGGGCCATGGAGCATTGTGATGACACGGTCATGGAACATTGTGATGACAAGAATTCTGGAGCATTGTGCTGATGACGGCCATGGAGCATTGTGATGACACAGTCAAGGAACATTGCGTTGAAAAAGATTTCTGGAGCATTGTGATGAAAGGGCATGGAGCATTGTGATTAAAGGTGACAAGGAACATTGTGATGATATGGGCAGAGAACTCTGTGATGATAGTGGTCTTGCACTATTGTGACGAAAAGTGTCATGGAACATTCTGCTGACAGCGATCATGGAGCTTATTGGTAAGAGAGGCTATGGAGATTTGTGATGTCAGGCGTCATGGGGCATTTTGTTGAGAGCGGTCTTGGAGCATTGTGATGAAAAGGGTCATGGAGCACTGTGATTACAGGGGCCATGGAGCATTGTGAATACAAAGGCTATGGAGCATTGAGATGACAGGTTTCATGGAGCACTGTGATGAATGTGATCTTGGATCATTGTGATGACAAGTGTCCTGGAACCTTGTGATGACACGGTTCATGGAGCATTGTGATGACAAGGACCATGGCGAATTGTGATGACATCTGTCATGAGGCATTGTGATGACAGTGGTCATCTAGATTTGCGATGAAAGGTATCATGGAGCACTGTGATGACAGGGGCCATGGAACATTGTGATGACAAAGGCCATGGAGCATTGTGATGACAAGTGTCATGGGGCATTTTGATGACATTGGCATGGAGCATTATGATGACAAGAATTCTGGAACATTTTGATGACAAGGGCATGGAGCTTTGTGATGACAGGGCCCACGGAGCTTTGTGATGAAAAGGGCAGGGTGCATTGTGATGACAGGGTTCATGGAGCATTGTGATGAATGGGGCCATGGAGCATTGAGATGAGAGCCATTATGAGGCATGGTGATGACAGTGGTCATGGAGCATTGTGATGAAAGAGATCATGGAGCAATATGATAACAGGGGCCATGGAGCATTGTGATGACAGGGGTATTGGAGCATTGTGATGGAAATAGACATGGATCATTGTGATGACATGGGTCCTGGAACACTGTGATGACACGGTTCATCGAGTATTGTGATGACAAGGGTCATAGCGAATTGTGATGACAAGTGTCATGGGGCATTGTGATGATATTGATCATCTAGGAATTGTGATGAAAGGTATCGTGGAGCACTGTGATGACTGGTGGCATGAAGCACTGTGATGAAAATTGTCCTGGATTATTGTGATGACAGCAGTCATGGAGAATTGTGATGACAGGGATTATGCAGCATTGTGTTGACAAGGGTATGGACTATTGTGATGACAATGGTCATGGAGCAATGTGATGAAAGTATTCATGGAACATCGTGATGAAAAGTGCATGGGAGCATTGTGACGATAAAGGCCATGGAGTATTGTGATGACTAGTGTCATGGAGCATTTTAATGAAAGGTTTCATTGTGCACCATGATGACAAAGGGGATGGAGAATTGTGATGAAACTGGTCCTGGAGCATTGTGATAACAAAAGCCATGGAGCATTGTGATGACAGGCATCATGGAACATTGTGAAGAAAGGGGCCATGGGGTATTGTAATGACACTAGAGAAATATGATGAAAATGGTCAGCGAGCATAGTGATTAAAGTGGTCATTGAGAATTGTGATGAAAAGCGACATAGAGCATTGTGATGACAAAGGTCATGGAGAACTGTGATGACCAGGGTCATGTAGCATTGTGATGACACGGTCATGGAACATTGTGATGACAAGAATTCTGGAGCATTGTGCTGACTAGGGCCATGGACCATTGTGATGACATGGTCATGGAACATTGTGATGACAAAAATTCTGGAGCATTGTGATGACAATGGCCATTGAGCATTGTGATGACACGGTCATGCAACATTGTGATGACAAGAATTCTGCAGCATTGCGATGACAAGGGCCATGGAGCATTGTGATGACACAGTCATGGAACATTGTCATGAGAAGAATTCTGGAGCATTGTGCTGACAAGGGCCATGCAGCATTGTGATGACACGGTCATGGAACATTGTGATGACAAGAAATCTGGAGCATTGTGATGACAATGTCCATGGAGAATTGTGATGACACGGCCATGGAACATTGTGATGACAAGAATTCTGGAGCATTGTGATGACAGTGGCCATGGAGCATTGTGATGACACGGTCATGGAACATTGTGATGAGAAGAATTCTGGAGCATTGTCATGACAAGGGCCATGGAGCATTGTGATGATACGGTCATGGAACATTGTGATGAGAAGAATTCTGGAGCATTATGATGACAAGGGCCATGGAGCATTGTGATGACACGGCCATGGAACATTGTGATGACAAGAATTCTCAGCATTATGATGACAAGGGCCATGGAGCATTGTGATGACACGGCCATGGAACATTGTGATGACAAGAATTCTGGAGCATTATGATGACAAGGGCCATGGAGCATTGTGATGACACGGCCATGGAACATTGTGATGACAAGTATTCTGGAGTATTGTGATGACAATGGCCATGGAGCATTGTGATGATACGGTCATGGAATATTGTGATGACAAGAATTCTGGAGCATTATGATGACAAGGGCCATGGAGCATTGTGATGACACGGCCATGGAACATTGTGATGACAAGTATTCTGGAGCATTGTGATGACAATGGCCATGGAGCATTGTGATGATACGGTCATGGAACATTGTGATGAAAAGAATTCTGGAGCATTATGATGACAAGTGCCATGGAGCATTGTGATGACACGGCCATGGAACATTGTGATGACAAGAATTCTGGAGCATTGTGCTGACAAGGGCCATGCAGCATTGTGATGACACGGTCATGGAACATTGTGATGACAAGAATTCTGGAGCATTCTGATGACAAAGGCGATGGAGCATTGTGATGACACGGGCATGGAACATTGTGATGACAAGAAATCTGGAGCATTGTGAAGACAATGGCCATGGAGCATTGTGATGACACGGCCATGGAACATTGTGATGACAAGAATTCTGGAGAATTGTGATGACAAGGTTCATGGAGATTTGTGATGACACGGCCATGGAACATTGTGATGACAAGAATTCTGGAGCATTGTCATGACAAGGGCCATGGAGCATTGTGATGATACGGTCATGGAACATTGTGATGAGAAGAATTCTGGAGCATTATGATGACAAGGGCCATGGAGCATTGTGATGACACGGCCATGGAACATTGTGATGACAAGAATTCTGGAGCATTGTGATGACAATGGCCATGGAGCATTGTGATGACACGGTCATGGAACACTGTGATGAGAAGAATTCTGGAGCATTGTCATGACAAGGGCCATGGAGCATTGTGATGACACGGTCAAGGAACATTGTGATGACAAGAATTCTGGAGAATTGTGATGACAAGGTTCATGGAGATTTGTGATGACACGGCCATGGAACATTGTGATGACAAGAATTCTGGAGCATTGTACTGACAAGGGCCATGGAGCATTGTGATGACACGGTCATGGAACATTGTGATGACAAGTATTCTGGAGCATTCTGATGACAAGCGCCATAGAGCATTGTGATGACACGTTTATGGAATATAGTAATGACAGGAATTCTGGAGCATTATGATGACAAGGGCAATGGAGCATTGTGATGACACGGCCATGGAACATTGTGATGACAAGAATTTTGGAGCATTGTGCAGACAAGGGCCATGGAGCATTGTGATGATACGGTCATGGAACATTGTGATGACAAGAATTCTGCAGCATTGCGATGACAAGGGCCATGGAGCATTGTGATGACACGGTCATGAAACATTGTCATGAGAAGAATTCTGGAGCATTGTGCTGACAAGGGCTATGGAGCATTGTGATGATACGGTCATGGAACATTGTGATGACAAGAATTCTGGAGCATTGTGATGACAGTGGCCATGGAGCATTTTGTTGACACGGCCATGGAACATTGTGATGACAAGAATTCTGGAGAATTGTGATGACAAGGTTCATGGACAATTGTGATGACACGGTCAAGGAACATTGCGATGACAAGATTTCTGGAGCATTGTGGTGAAAGGGTATGGAGCATTGTGATTAAAGGTGACAAGGAACATTGTGATGATATGGGCCGAGAACTCTGTGATGAGACAGGACATGGAGTATTGTGACGAAAACTGTCATGGAACATTGTGCTGACAGGGATCATGGAGCTCTTTGGTAAGAGAGGCCATGGAGATTTGTGATGGCAGGCATCATGGGGCACTGTGTTGACAGCGGTCTTGGAGCATTGTGATGAAAGGCGTCATGGAGCACTGTGATTACAGGGGCCATGGAGCATTGTGAATACAAAGGCTATGGAGCATTGAGATGACAGGTTTCATGGAGCACTGTGATGAATGTGATCTTGGATCATTGTGATGACAAGTGTCCTGGAACCTTGTGATGACACGGTTCATGGAGCATTGTGATGACAAGGACCATGGTGAATTGTGATGACATCTGTCATGGGGCATTGTGATGACAGTGGTCATCTAGATTTGCGATGAAAGGTATCATGGAGCACTGTGATGACAGGGGCCATGGAACATTGTGATGACAAAGGCCATGGAGCATTGTGATGACAAGTGTCATGGGGCATTTTGATGACATTGGCATGGAGCATTATGATGACAAGAATTCTGGAGCATTTTGATGAAAAGGGCATGGAGCTTTGTGATGACAGGGCCCACGGAGCTTTGTGATGAAAAGGGCAGGGTACATTGTGATGACAGGGTTCATGGAGCACTGTGATGAATGTGATCTTGGATCATTGTGATGACAAGTGTCCTGGAACCTTGTGATGACACGGTTCATGGAGCATTGTGATGACAAGGACCATGGCGAATTGTGATGACATCTGTCATGGGGCATTGTGATGACAGTGGTCATCTAGATTTGCGATGAAAGGTATCATGGAGCACTGTGATGACAGGGACCATGGAACATTGTGATGACAAGTGTCATGGGGCATTTTGATGACATTGGCATGGAGCATTATGATGACAAGAATTCTGGAGCTTTTTGATGACAAGGGCATGGAGCTTTGTGATGACAGGGCCCACGGAGCTTTGTGATGAAAAGGGCAGGGTACATTGTGATGACAGGGTTCATGGAGCATTGTGATGAAAGGGGCCATGGAGCATTGAGATGAGAGCCGTTATGAGGCATGGTGATGACAGTGGTCATGGAGCATTGTGATGAAAGAGATCATGGAGCAATATGATAACAGGGGCCATGGAGCATTGTGATGACAGGGGTATTGGAGCATTGTGATGGAAGTAGACATGGATCATTGTGATGACATGGGTCCTGGAACACTGTGATGACACGGTTCATCGAGTATTGTGATGACAAGGGTCATAGCGAATTGTGATGACAAGTGTCATGGGGCATTGTGATGATATTGATCATCTAGGAATTGTGATGAAAGGTATCGTGGAGCACTGTGATGACTGGGGGCATGAAGCACTGTGATGAAAATTGTCCTGGATTATTGTGATGACAGCAGTCATGGAGAATTGTGATGACAGGGATTATGCAGCCTTGTGTTGACAAGGGTATGGACTATTGTGATGACAATGGTCATGGAGCAATGTGATGAAAGTATTCATGGAACATCGTGATGAAAAGTGCATGGGAGCATTGTGACGATAAAGGCCATGGAGTATTGTGATGACTAGTGTCATGGAGCATTTTAATGAAAGGTTTCATTGTGCACCATAATGACAAAGGGGATGGAGAATTGTGATGAAACTGGTCCTGGAGCATTGTGATAACAAAAGCCATGGAGCATTGTGATGACAGGCATCATGGAGCATTGTGAAGAAAGGGGCCATGGGGTATTGTAATGACACTAGAGAAATATGATGAAAATGGTCAGCGAGCATAGTGATTAAAGTGGTCATTGAGAATTGTGATGAAAAGCGACATAGAGCATTGTGATGACACGGTCATGGAACATTGTGATGACAAGAATTCTGGAGCATTGTGCTGACAAGGGCCATGGAGCATTGTGATGACACGGTCATGGAACATTGTGATGACAAGAATTCTGGAGCATTCTGATGACAAAGGCGATGGAGCATTGTGATGACACGGTCATGGAACATTGTGATGACAAGAATTCTGGAGCATTATGATGACAAGTGCCATGGAGCATTGTGATGACACGGCCATGGAACATAGTGATGAAAAGAATTCTGGAGCATTGTGATGACAATGGCCATGGAACATTGTGATGACACGGCCATGGAACATTGTGATGACAAGGATTCTGGAGCATTATGATGACAAGTGCCATGGAGCATTGTGATGACACGGCCATGGAACATTGTGATGAAAAGAATTCTGGAGCATTGTGATGACAATGGCCATGGAGCCTTGTGATGACACGGTCATGGAACATTGTGATGAGAAGAATTCTGGAGCATTGTCATGACAAGGGCCATGGAGCATTTTGATGACACGGTCATGGAACATTGTGATGACAAGAATTCTGGAGCATTGTGCTGACTAGGTCCATGGACCATTGTGATGACATGGTCATGGAACATTGTGATGACAAAAATTCTGGAGCATTGTGATGACAATGGCCATTGAGCATTGTGATGACACGGTCATGCAACATTGTGATGACAAGAATTCTGCAGCATTGCGATGACAAGGGCCATGGAGCATTGTGATGACACGGTCATGGAACATTGTCATGAGAAGAATTCTGGAGCATTGTGCTGACAAGGGCCATGCAGCATTGTGATGACACGGTCATGGAACATTGTGATGACAAGAATTCTGGAGCATTCTGATGACAAAGGCGATGGAGCATTGTGATGACACGGTCATGGAACATTGTGATGACAAGAAATCTGGAGCATTGTGATGACAATGGCCATGGAGAATTGTGATGACACGGCCATGGAACATTGTGATGACAAGAATTCTGGAGCATTGTGATGACAGTGGCCATGGAGCATTGTGATGACACGGTCATGGAACATTGTGATGAGAAGAATGCTGGAGCATTGTCATGACAAGGGCCATGGAGCATTGTGATGATACGGTCATGGAACATTGTGATGAGAAGAATTCTGGAGCATTATGATGACAAGGGCCATGGAGCATTGTGATGACACGGTCAAGGAACATTGTGATGACAAGAATTCTGGAGAATTGTGATGACAAGGTTCATGGAGATTTGTGATGACACGGCCATGGAACATTGTGATGACAAGAATTCTGGAGCATTGTACTGACAAGGGCCATGGAGCATTGTGATGACACGGTCATGGAATATTGTGATGACAAGTATTCTGGAGCATTCTGATGACAAGCGCCATAGAGCATTGTGATGACACGTTCATGGAATATAATAATGACAGGAATTCTGGAGCATTAAGATGACAAGGGCAATGGAGCATTGTGATGACACGGCCATGGAACATTGTGATGACAAGAATTTTGGAGCATTGTGCAGACAAGGGCCATGGAGCATTGTGATGATACGGTCATGGAACATTGTGATGACAAGAATTCTGCAGCATTGCGATGACAAGGGCCATGGAGCATTGTGATGACACGGTCATGAAACATTGTCATGAGAAGAATTCTGGAGCACTGTGCTGACAAGGGCTATGGAGCATTGTGATGATACGGTCATGGAACATTGTGATGACAAGAATTCTGGAGCATTGTGATGACAGTGGCCATGGAGCATTTTGTTGACACGGCCATGGAACATGGTGATGACAAGAATTCTGGAGAATTGTGATGACAAGGTTCATGGACAATTGTGATGACACGGTCAAGGAACATTGCGATGACAAGATTTCTGGAGCATTGTGGTGAAAGGGTATGGAGCATTGTGATTAAAGTTGACAAGGAACATTGTGATGATATGGGCCGAGAACTCTGTGATGAGACAGGACATGGAGTATTGTGACGAAAACTGTCATGGAACATTGTGCTGACAGGGATCATGGAGCTCTTTGGTAAGAGAGGCCATGGAGATTTGTGATGGCAGGCATCATGGGGCACTGTGTTGACAGCGGTCTTGGAGCATTGTGATGAAAGGCGTCATGGAGCACTGTGATTACAGGGGCCATGAAGCATTGTGAATTCAAAGGCTATGAAGCATTGAGGTGACAGGTTTCATGGAACACTGTGATGAATGTGATCTTGGATCATTGTGATGACAACTGTCCTGGAACCTTGTGATGACATGGTTCATGGAGCATTGTGATGACAAGGACCATGGCGAATTGTGATGACAGGGATTATGCAGCATTGTGTTGACAAGGGTATGGACTATTGTGATGACAATGGTCATGGAGCAATGTTATGAAAGTATTCATGGAACATCGTGATGAAAAGTGCATGGGAGCATTGTGACGATAAAGGCCATGGAGTATTGTGATGACTAGTGTCATGGAGCATTTTAATGAAAGGTTTCATTGGGCACCATGATGACAAAGGGGATGGAGAATTGTGATGAAACTGGTCCTGGAGCATTGTGATAACAAAAGCCATGGAGCATTGTGATGACAGGCATCATGGAGCATTGTGAAGAAAGGGGCCATGGGGTATTGTAATGACACTAGAGAAATATGATGAAAATGGTCAGTGAGCATAGTGATTAAAGTGGTCATTGAGAATTGTGATGAAAAGCGACATAGAGCATTGTGATGACAAAGGTCATGGAGAACTGTGATGACCAGGGTCATGTAGCATTGTGATGACACGGCCATGGAACATTGTGATGACAAGAATTCTGGAGCATTGGGATGACAATGGCCATGGAGCATTGTGATGACACCGTCATGGAACATTGTGATGAGAAGAATTCTGGAGCATTGTCATGACAAGGGCCATGGAGCATTGTGATGATACGGTCCTGCAACATTGTGATGACAAGAATTCTGGAGCATTATGATGACAAGGGCCATGGAGCATTGTGATGACACGGCCATGGAACATTGTGATGACAAGAATTCTGGAGAATTGTGATGACAATGGCCATGGAGCATTGTGATGACACCGTCATGTAACATTGTGATGAGAAGAATTCTGGAGCACTGTCATGACAAGGGCCATGGTGCATTGTGATGACACGGCCATGGAACATTGTGATGACAAGAATTCTGGAGCATTGTAATGACAAGGGCCATGGAGCATTGTGATGACACGGCCATGGAACATTGTGATGACAAGAATTCTGGAGCATTGTGATGACAATGGCCATGGAGCATTGTGATGACACGGCCATGGAACATTGTGATGACAAGAATTCTGGAGCATTGTGATGACAGTGGCCATGGAGCATTGTGATGACACGGTCATGGAACATTGTGATGAGAAGAATGCTGGAGCATTGTCATGACAAGGGCCATGGAGCATTGTGATGATACGGTCATGGAACATTGTGATGAGAAGAATTCTGGAGCATTATGATGACAAGGGCCATGGAGCATTGTGATGACACGGTCAAGGAACATTGTGATGACAAGAATTCTGGAGAATTGTGATGACAAGGTTCATGGAGATTTGTGATGACACGGCCATGGAACATTGTGATGACAAGAATTCTGGAGCATTGTACTGACAAGGGCCATGGAGCATTGTGATGACACGGTCATGGAATATTGTGATGACAAGTATTCTGGAGCATTCTGATGACAAGCGCCATAGAGCATTGTGATGACACGTTCATGGAATATAATAATGACAGGAATTCTGGAGCATTAAGATGACAAGGGCAATGGAGCATTGTGATGACACGGCCATGGAACATTGTGATGACAAGAATTTTGGAGCATTGTGCAGACAAGGGCCATGGAGCATTGTGATGATACGGTCATGGAACATTGTGATGACAAGAATTCTGCAGCATTGCGATGACAAGGGCCATGGAGCATTGTGATGACACGGTCATGAAACATTGTCATGAGAAGAATTCTGGAGCACTGTGCTGACAAGGGCTATGGAGCATTGTGATGATACGGTCATGGAACATTGTGATGACAAGAATTCTGGAGCATTGTGATGACAGTGGCCATGGAGCATTTTGTTGACACGGCCATGGAACATGGTGATGACAAGAATTCTGGAGAATTGTGATGACAAGGTTCATGGACAATTGTGATGACACGGTCAAGGAACATTGCGATGACAAGATTTCTGGAGCATTGTGGTGAAAGGGTATGGAGCATTGTGATTAAAGTTGACAAGGAACATTGTGATGATATGGGCCGAGAACTCTGTGATGAGACAGGACATGGAGTATTGTGACGAAAACTGTCATGGAACATTGTGCTGACAGGGATCATGGAGCTCTTTGGTAAGAGAGGCCATGGAGATTTGTGATGGCAGGCATCATGGGGCACTGTGTTGACAGCGGTCTTGGAGCATTGTGATGAAAGGCGTCATGGAGCACTGTGATTACAGGGGCCATGAAGCATTGTGAATTCAAAGGCTATGAAGCATTGAGGTGACAGGTTTCATGGAACACTGTGATGAATGTGATCTTGGATCATTGTGATGACAACTGTCCTGGAACCTTGTGATGACATGGTTCATGGAGCATTGTGATGACAAGGACCATGGCGAATTGTGATGACAGGGATTATGCAGCATTGTGTTGACAAGGGTATGGACTATTGTGATGACAATGGTCATGGAGCAATGTTATGAAAGTATTCATGGAACATCGTGATGAAAAGTGCATGGGAGCATTGTGACGATAAAGGCCATGGAGTATTGTGATGACTAGTGTCATGGAGCATTTTAATGAAAGGTTTCATTGGGCACCATGATGACAAAGGGGATGGAGAATTGTGATGAAACTGGTCCTGGAGCATTGTGATAACAAAAGCCATGGAGCATTGTGATGACAGGCATCATGGAGCATTGTGAAGAAAGGGGCCATGGGGTATTGTAATGACACTAGAGAAATATGATGAAAATGGTCAGTGAGCATAGTGATTAAAGTGGTCATTGAGAATTGTGATGAAAAGCGACATAGAGCATTGTGATGACAAAGGTCATGGAGAACTGTGATGACCAGGGTCATGTAGCATTGTGATGACACGGCCATGGAACATTGTGATGACAAGAATTCTGGAGCATTGGGATGACAATGGCCATGGAGCATTGTGATGACACCGTCATGGAACATTGTGATGAGAAGAATTCTGGAGCATTGTCATGACAAGGGCCATGGAGCATTGTGATGATACGGTCCTGCAACATTGTGATGACAAGAATTCTGGAGCATTATGATGACAAGGGCCATGGAGCATTGTGATGACACGGCCATGGAACATTGTGATGACAAGAATTCTGGAGAATTGTGATGACAATGGCCATGGAGCATTGTGATGACACCGTCATGTAACATTGTGATGAGAAGAATTCTGGAGCACTGTCATGACAAGGGCCATGGTGCATTGTGATGACACGGCCATGGAACATTGTGATGACAAGAATTCTGGAGCATTGTAATGACAAGGGCCATGGAGCATTGTGATGACACGGCCATGGAACATTGTGATGACAAGAATTCTGGAGCATTGTGATGACAATGGCCATGGAGCATTGTGATGACACGGTCATGGAACATTGTGATGAGAAGAATTCTGGAGCATTGTCATGACAAGGGCCATGGAGCATTGTGATGACACGGCGATGGAACATTGTGATGACAAGAATTCTGGAGAATTGTGAAGACAAGGATCATGGAGAATTGTGATGACACGGCCATGGAACATTGTGATGACAAGAATTCTGGAGCATTGTGCTGACAAGGGCCATGGAGCATTGTGATGACATGGTCATGGAACATTGTGATGACAAGAATTTTGGAGCATTGTGCTGAAAAGGGACATGGAGCATTGTGATGACACGGTCATGGAACAATGTGATGAGAAGAATTCTGGAGCATTCTGATGACAAAGGCGATGGAGCATTGTGATGACACGGTCATGGAACATTGTGATGACAAGAATTCTGGAGCATTGTGATGACAGTGGCCATGGAGCATTGTGATGTCACGGTCATGGAACATTGTGATGAGAAGAATTCTGGAGCATTGTCATGACAAGGGCCATGGAGCATTGTGATGATACGGTCATGGAACATTGTGATGAGAAGAATTCTGGAGCATTATGATGACAAGGGCCATGGAGCATTGTGATGACACGGCCATGGAACATTGTGATGACAAGAATTCTGGAGCATTATGATGACAAGGGCCATGGAGCATTGTGATGGCACGGCCATGGAACATTGTGATGACAAGAATTCTGGAGCATTGTGATGACAATGGCCATGGAGCATTGTGATGACACGGTCATGGAACAATGTGAGGAGAAGAATTCTGGAGCATTGTCATGACAAGGGCCATGGAGCTTTGTGATGACACGGTCAAGGAACATTGTGATGATAAGAATTCTGGAGAATTTTGATGACAAGGTTCATGGAGATTTGTGATGACACGGCCATGGAACATTGTGATGACAAGAATTCTGGAGCATTGTACTGACAAGGGCCATGGAGCATTGTGATGACACGGTCATGGAACATTGTGATGACAAGTATTCTGGAGCATTCTGATGACAAGTGCCATAGAGCATTGTGATGACACGTTCATGGAATATAGTAATGACAGGAATTCTGGAGCATTATGATGACAAGGGCAATGGAGCATTGTGATGACACGGCCATGGAACATTGTGATGACAAGAATTCTGGAGCATTGTGATGACAGTGGCCATGGAGCATTGTTATGACACGGTCATGGATCATTGTGATGAGAAGAATTCTGGAGCATTGTCATGACAAGGGCCATGGAGCATTTTGATGACACGGCCATGGAACATTGTGATGACAAGAATTCTGGAGAATTGTGATGACAAGGTTCATGGAGCATTGTGATGACACGTTCATGGAATATAGTAATGACAGGAATTCTGGAGCATTATGATGACAAGGGCCATGGAGCATTGTGATGACACGGCCATGGAACATTGTGATGACAAGAATTCTGGAGCATTGTGCTGACAAGGGTCATCGAGCATTTTAATGACACGGTCATGGATCATTGTGATGACAAGAATTCTGGAGCATTCTGATGACAAAGGCGATGGAGCATTGTGATGACACGGTCATGGACCATTGTGATGAGAAGAATTCTGGAGCATTGTGATAACAATGGCCAAGGAGGATTGTGATGACACGGTATGGAACATTGTGATGACAAGAATTCTGGAGCATTGTGATGAGAGTGGCCATGGAGCATTGTGATGACACGGTCATGGAACATTGTGATGAGAAGAATTCTGGAGCATTGTCATGACAAGCGCCATGGAGCATTGTGATGATAGGGTCATGGAACATTGTGATGACAAGAATTCTGGAGCATTATGATGACAAGGGCCATGGAGCATTGTGATGACACGGTCATGCAACATTGTGATGACAAGAATTCTGCAGCATTGCGATGACAAGGGCCATGGAGCATTGTGATGACACGGTCATGGAACATTGTCATGAGAAGAATTCTGGAGCATTGTGCTGACAAGGGCCATGCAGCATTGTGATGACACGGTCATGGAACATTGTGATGACAAGAATTCTGGAGCATTCTGATGACAAAGGCGATGGAACATTGTGATGACACGGTCATGGAACATTGTGATGACAAGAAATCTGGAGCATTGTGATGACAATGGCCATGGAGAATTGTGATGACACGGCCATGGAACATTGTGATGACAAGAATTCTGGAGCATTGTGATGACAGTGGCCATGGAGCATTGTGATGACACGGTCATGGAACATTGTGATGAGAAGAATGCTGGAGCATTGTCATGACAAGGGCCATGGAGCATTGTGATGATACGGTCATGGAACATTGTGATGAGAAGAATTCTGGAGCATTATGATGACAAGGGCCATGGAGCATTGTGATGACACGGTCAAGGAACATTGTGATGACAAGAATTCTGGAGAATTGTGATGACAAGGTTCATGGAGATTTGTGATGACACGGCCATGGAACATTGTGATGACAAGAATTCTGGAGCATTGTACTGACAAGGGCCATGGAGCATTGTGATGACACGGTCATGGAATATTGTGATGACAAGTATTCTGGAGCATTCTGATGACAAGCGCCATAGAGCATTGTGATGACACGTTCATGGAATATAATAATGACAGGAATTCTGGAGCATTAAGATGACAAGGGCAATGGAGCATTGTGATGACACGGCCATGGAACATTGTGATGACAAGAATTTTGGAGCATTGTGCAGACAAGGGCCATGGAGCATTGTGATGATACGGTCATGGAACATTGTGATGACAAGAATTCTGCAGCATTGCGATGACAAGGGCCATGGAGCATTGTGATGACACGGTCATGAAACATTGTCATGAGAAGAATTCTGGAGCACTGTGCTGACAAGGGCTATGGAGCATTGTGATGATACGGTCATGGAACATTGTGATGACAAGAATTCTGGAGCATTGTGATGACAGTGGCCATGGAGCATTTTGTTGACACGGCCATGGAACATGGTGATGACAAGAATTCTGGAGAATTGTGATGACAAGGTTCATGGACAATTGTGATGACACGGTCAAGGAACATTGCGATGACAAGATTTCTGGAGCATTGTGGTGAAAGGGTATGGAGCATTGTGATTAAAGTTGACAAGGAACATTGTGATGATATGGGCCGAGAACTCTGTGATGAGACAGGACATGGAGTATTGTGACGAAAACTGTCATGGAACATTGTGCTGACAGGGATCATGGAGCTCTTTGGTAAGAGAGGCCATGGAGATTTGTGATGGCAGGCATCATGGGGCACTGTGTTGACAGCGGTCTTGGAGCATTGTGATGAAAGGCGTCATGGAGCACTGTGATTACAGGGGCCATGAAGCATTGTGAATTCAAAGGCTATGAAGCATTGAGGTGACAGGTTTCATGGAACACTGTGATGAATGTGATCTTGGATCATTGTGATGACAACTGTCCTGGAACCTTGTGATGACATGGTTCATGGAGCATTGTGATGACAAGGACCATGGCGAATTGTGATGACAGGGATTATGCAGCATTGTGTTGACAAGGGTATGGACTATTGTGATGACAATGGTCATGGAGCAATGTTATGAAAGTATTCATGGAACATCGTGATGAAAAGTGCATGGGAGCATTGTGACGATAAAGGCCATGGAGTATTGTGATGACTAGTGTCATGGAGCATTTTAATGAAAGGTTTCATTGGGCACCATGATGACAAAGGGGATGGAGAATTGTGATGAAACTGGTCCTGGAGCATTGTGATAACAAAAGCCATGGAGCATTGTGATGACAGGCATCATGGAGCATTGTGAAGAAAGGGGCCATGGGGTATTGTAATGACACTAGAGAAATATGATGAAAATGGTCAGTGAGCATAGTGATTAAAGTGGTCATTGAGAATTGTGATGAAAAGCGACATAGAGCATTGTGATGACAAAGGTCATGGAGAACTGTGATGACCAGGGTCATGTAGCATTGTGATGACACGGCCATGGAACATTGTGATGACAAGAATTCTGGAGCATTGGGATGACAATGGCCATGGAGCATTGTGATGACACCGTCATGGAACATTGTGATGAGAAGAATTCTGGAGCATTGTCATGACAAGGGCCATGGAGCATTGTGATGATACGGTCCTGCAACATTGTGATGACAAGAATTCTGGAGCATTATGATGACAAGGGCCATGGAGCATTGTGATGACACGGCCATGGAACATTGTGATGACAAGAATTCTGGAGAATTGTGATGACAATGGCCATGGAGCATTGTGATGACACCGTCATGTAACATTGTGATGAGAAGAATTCTGGAGCACTGTCATGACAAGGGCCACGGTGCATTGTGATGACACGGCCATGGAACATTGTGATGACAAGAATTCTGGAGCATTGTAATGACAAGGGCCATGGAGCATTGTGATGACACGGCCATGGAACATTGTGATGACAAGAATTCTGGAGCATTGTGATGACAATGGCCATGGAGCATTGTGATGACACGGTCATGGAACATTGTGATGAGAAGAATTCTGGAGCATTGTCATGACAAGGGCCATGGAGCATTGTGATGACACGGCGATGGAACATTGTGATGACAAGAATTCTGGAGAATTGTGAAGACAAGGATCATGGAGAATTGTGATGACACGGCCATGGAACATTGTGATGACAAGAATTCTGGAGCATTGTGCTGACAAGGGCCATGGAGCATTGTGATGACATGGTCATGGAACATTGTGATGACAAGAATTTTGGAGCATTGTGCTGAAAAGGGACATGGAGCATTGTGATGACCCGGTCATGGAACAATGTGATGAGAAGAATTCTGGAGCATTCTGATGACAAAGGCGATGGAGCATTGTGATGACACGGTCATGGAACATTGTGATGACAAGAATTCTGGAGCATTGTGATGACAGTGGCCATGGAGCATTGTGATGTCACGGTCATGGAACATTGTGATGAGAAGAATTCTGGAGCATTGTCATGACAAGGGCCATGGAGCATTGTGATGATACGGTCATGGAACATTGTGATGAGAAGAATTCTGGAGCATTATGATGACAAGGGCCATGGAGCATTGTGATGACACGGCCATGGAACATTGTGATGACAAGAATTCTGGAGCATTATGATGACAAGGGCCATGGAGCATTGTGATGACACGGCCATGGAACATTGTGATGACAAGAATTCTGGAGCATTGTGATGACAATGGCCATGGAGCATTGTGATGACACGGTCATGGAACAATGTGAGGAGAAGAATTCTGGAGCATTGTCATGACAAGGGCCATGGAGCTTTGTGATGACACGGTCAAGGAACATTGTGATGATAAGAATTCTGGAGAATTGTGATGACAAGGTTCATGGAGATTTGTGATGACACGGCCATGGAACATTGTGATGACAAGAATTCTGGAGCATTGTACTGACAAGGGCCATGGAGCATTGTGATGACACGGTCATGGAACATTGTGATGACAAGTATTCTGGAGCATTCTGATGACAAGTGCCATAGAGCATTGTGATGACACGTTCATGGAATATAGTAATGACAGGAATTCTGGAGCATTATGATGACAAGGGCAATGGAGCATTGTGATGACACGGCCATGGAACATTGTGATGACAAGAATTCTGGAGCATTGTGATGACAGTGGCCATGGAGCATTGTTATGACACGGTCATGGATCATTGTGATGAGAAGAATTCTGGAGCATTGTCATGACAAGGGCCATGGAGCATTTTGATGACACGGCCATGGAACATTGTGATGACAAGAATTCTGGAGAATTGTGATGAGAAGGTTCATGGAGAATTGTGATGACACTTCCATGGAACATTGTGATGACAAGAATTCTGGAGCATTGTGCTGACAAGGGCCATGGAGCATTGTGATGACACGGCCATGGAACATTGTGATGACAAGAATTCTGGAGAATTGTGATGACAAGGTTCATGCAGCATTGTGATGACACGTTCATGGAATATAGTAATGACAGGAATTCTGGAGCATTATGATGACAAGGGCCATGGAGCATTGTGATGACACGGCCATGGAACATTGTGATGACAAGAATTCTGGAGCATTGTGCTGACAAGGGTCATCGAGCATTTTAATGACACGGTCATGGATCATTGTGATGACAAGAATTCTGGAGCATTCTGATGACAAAGGCGATGGAGCATTGTGATGACACGGTCATGGACCATTGTGATGAGAAGAATTCTGGAGCATTGTGATAACAATGGCCAAGGAGGATTGTGATGACACGGTATGGAACATTGTGAAGACAAGAATTCTGGAGCATTGTGATGAGAGTGGCCATGGAGCATTGTGATGACACGGTCATGGAACATTGTGATGAGAAGAATTCTGGAGCATTGTCATGACAAGCGCCATGGAGCATTGTGATGATAGGGTCATGGAACATTGTGATGACAAGAATTCTGGAGCATTATGATGACAAGGGCCATGGAGCATTGTGATGACACGGCCATGGAACATTGTGATGACAAGAATTCTGGAGCATTATGATGACAAGTGCCATGGAGCATTGTGATGACACGGCCATGGAACATTGTGATGACAAGAAATCTGGAGCATTGTGATGACAATGGCCATGGAGCATTGTGATGACACGGCCATGGAACATTGTGATGAGAAGAATTCTGGAGCATTGTGATGACAGTGGCCATGGAGCATTGTGATGACACGGTCATGGAACATTGTGATGAGAAGAATTCTGGAGCATTGTCATGACAATGGCCATGGAGCATTGTGATGATACGGTCATGGAACATTGTGATGACAAGAATTCTGGAGCATTATGATGACAAGGGTCATGGAGCATTGTGATGACACGGCCATGGTAAAATGTGATGACAAGTATTCTGGAGCATTGTGATGACAATGGCCATGGAGCATTGTGATGACACGGTCATGGAACATTGTGATGAGAAGAATTCTGGAGCATTGTCATGACAAGGCCATGGAGCATTGTGATGACACGGCCATGGAACATTGTGATGACAAGTATTCTGTAGAATTGTGATGACAAGGTTCATGGAGCATTGTGATGACACGGCCATGGAACATTGTGATGACAAGAATTCTGGAGCATTGTGATGACAATGGCCATGGAGCATTGTGATGACACGGTCATGGAGCATTGTGATGAGAAGAATTCTGGAGCATTGTCATGACAAGGGCCATGGAGCATTGTGATGACACGGCCATGGAACATTGTGATGACAAGAATTCTGGAGTATTGTGATGACAATTTTCATGGAGAATTGTGATGACACGGCCATGGAACATTGTGATGACAAGAATTCTGGAGCATTGTGCTGACAAGGGCCATGGAGCATTGTGATGACACGGCCATGGAACATTGTGATGACAAGAATTCTGCAGAATTGTGATGACAAGGTTCATGGAGAATTGTGATGACACGGCCATGGAACATTGTGATGACAAGAATTCTGGAGCACTGTGCTGACAAGGGCCATGGAGCATTGTGATGACATGGTCATGGAACATTGTGATGACAAGAATTCTGCAGAATTGTGATGACAAGGTTCATGGAGAATTGTGATGACACGGCCATGGAACATTGTGATGACAAGAATTCTGGAGCATTCTGATGACAAAGGCGATGGAGCATTGTGATGACACGGTCATGGAACATTGTGATGACAAGAATTCTGGAGCATTCTGATGACAAGCGCCATAGAGCATTGTGATGACACGTTCATGGAATATAGTAATGACAAGAATTCTGGAGAATTATGATGACAAAGGCCATGGAGCATTGTGATGACACGGCCATGGAACATTGTGATGACACGGTCATGGAACATTGTGATGACAAGAATTCTGGAGCATTGTGCTGATGACGGCCATGGAGCATTGTGATGACACAGTCAAGGAACATTGCGATGAAAAAGATTTCTGGAGCATTGTGATGAAAGGGCATGGAGCATTGTGATTAAAAGTGACAAGGAACATTGTGATGATATGGGCAGAGAACTCTGTGATGACAGTGGTCTTGCAGTATTGTGACGAAAAGTGTCATGGAACATTCTGCTGAAAGCGATCATGGAGCTTTTTGGTAAGAGAGGCTATGGAGATTTGTGATGTCAGGCGTCATGGGGCATTGTGTTGAGAGCGGTCTTGGGGCATTGTGATGAAAAGGGTCATGGAGCACTGTGATTACAGGGGCCATGGAGCATTGTGAATACAAAGGCTATGGAGCATTGAGATGACAGGTTTCATGGAGCACTGTGATGAATGTGATCTTGGATCATTGTGATGACAAGTGTCCTGGAACCTTGTGATGACACGGTTCATGGAGCATTGTGATGACAAGGACCATGGCGAATTGTGATGACATCTGTCATGGGGCATTGTGATGACAGTGGTCATCTAGATTTGCGATGAAAGGTATCATGGAGCACTGTGATGACAGGGGCCATGGAACATTGTGATGACAAAGGCCATGGAGCATTGTGATGACAAGTGTCATGGGGCATTTTGATGACATTGACATGGAGCATTATGATGACAAGAATTCTGGAGCATTTTGATGACAAGGGCATGGAGCTTTGTGATGACAGGGCCCACGGAGCTTTGTGATGAAAAGGGCAGGGTACATTGTGATGACAGGGTTCATGGAGCATTGTGATGAAAGGGGCCATGGAGCATTGAGATGAGAGCCGTTATGAGGCATGGTGATGACAGTGGTCATGGAGCATTGTGATGAAAGAGATCATGGAGCAATATGATAACAGGGGCCATGGAGCATTGTGATGACAGGGGTATTGGAGCATTGTGATGGAAGTAGACATGGATCATTGTGATGACATGGGTCCTGGAACACTGTGATGACACGGTTCATCGAGTATTGTGATGACAAGGGTCATAGCGAATTGTGATGACAAGTGTCATGGGGCATTGTGATGATATTGATCATCTAGGAATTGTGATGAAAGGTATCGTGGAGCACTGTGATGACTGGGGGCATGAAGCACTGTGATGAAAATTGTCCTGGATTATTGTGATGACAGCAGTCATGGAGAATTGTGATGACAGGGATTATGCAGCATTGTGTTGACAAGGGTATGGACTATTGTGATGACAATGGTCATGGAGCAATGTGATGAAAGTATTCATGGAACATCGTGATGAAAAGTGCATGGGAGCATTGTGACGATAAAGGCCATGGAGTATTGTGATGACTAGTGTCATGGAGCATTTTAATGAAAGGTTTCATTGTGCACCATGATGACAAAGGGGATGGAGAATTGTGATGAAACTGGTCCTGGAGCATTGTGATAACAAAAGCCATGGAGCATTGTGATGACAGGCATCATGGAACATTGTGAAGAAAGGGGCCATGGGGTATTGTAATGACACTAGAGAAATATGATGAAAATGGTCAGCGAGCATAGTGATTAAAGTGGTCATTGAGAATTGTGATGAAAAGCGACATAGAGCATTGTGATGACAAAGGTCATGGAGAACTGTGATGACCAGGGTCATGTAGCATTGTGATGACACGGTCATGGAACATTGTGATGACAAGAATTCTGGAGCATTGTGCTGACTAGGGCCATGGACCATTGTGATGACATGGTCATGGAACATTGTGATGACAAAAATTCTGGAGCATTGTGATGACAATGGCCATTGAGCATTGTGATGACACGGTCATGCAACATTGTGATGACAAGAATTCTGCAGCATTGCGATGACAAGGGCCATGGAGCATTGTGATGACACGGTCATGGAACATTGTCATGAGAAGAATTCTGGAGCATTGTGCTGACAAGGGCCATGCAGCATTGTGATGACACGGTCATGGAACATTGTGATGACAAGAAATCTGGAGCATTGTGATGACAATGGCCATGGAGAATTGTGATGACACGGCCATGGAACATTGTGATGACAAGAATTCTGGAGCATTGTGATGACAGTGGCCATGGAGCATTGTGATGACACGGGCATGGAACATTGTGATGACAAGAAATCTGGAGCATTGTGAAGACAATGGCCATGGAGCATTGTGATGACACGGCCATGGAACATTGTGATGACAAGAATTCTGGAGAATTGTGATGACAATGTTCATGGAGATTTGTGATGACACGGCCATGGAACATTGTGATGACAAGAATTCTGGAGCATTGTCATGACAAGGGCCATGGAGCATTGTGATAATACGGTCATGGAACATTGTGATGAGAAGAATTCTGGAGCATTATGATGACAAGGGCCATGGAGCATTGTGATGACACGGCCATGGAACATTGTGATGACAAGAATTCTGGAGCATTGTGATGACAATGGCCATGGAGCATTGTGATGACACGGTCATGGAACACTGTGATGAGAAGAATTCTGGAGCATTGTCATGACAAGGGCCATGGAGCATTGTGATGACACGGTCAAGGAACATTGTGATGACAAGAATTCTGGAGAATTGTGATGACAAGGTTCATGGAGATTTGTGATGACACGGCCATGGAACATTGTGATGACAAGAATTCTGGAGCATTGTACTGACAAGGGCCATGGAGCATTGTGATGACACGGTCATGGAACATTGTGATGACAAGTGTTCTGGAGCATTCTGATGACAAGCGCCATAGAGCATTGTGATGACACGTTTATGGAATATAGTAATGACAGGAATTCTGGAGCATTATGATAACAAGGGCAATGGAGCATTGTGATGACACGGCCATGGAACATTGTGATGACAAGAATTTTGGAGCATTGTGCAGACAAGGGCCATGGAGCATTGTGATGATACGGTCATGGAACATTGTGATGACAAGAATTCTGCAGCATTGCGATGACAAGGGCCATGGAGCATTGTGATGACACGGTCATGGAACAATGTGAGGAGAAGAATTCTGGAGCATTGTCATGACAAGGGCCATGGAGCTTTGTGATGACACGGTCAAGGAACATTGTGATGATAAGAATTCTGGAGAATTGTGATGACAAGGTTCATGGAGATTTGTGATGACACGGCCATGGAACATTGTGATGACAAGAATTCTGGAGCATTGTACTGACAAGGGCCATGGAGCATTGTGATGACACGGTCATGGAACATTGTGATGACAAGTATTCTGGAGCATTCTGATGACAAGTGCCATAGAGCATTGTGATGACACGTTCATGGAATATAGTAATGACAGGAATTCTGGAGCATTATGATGACAAGGGCAATGGAGCATTGTGATGACACGGCCATGGAACATTGTGATGACAAGAATTCTGGAGCATTGTGATGACAGTGGCCATGGAGCATTGTTATGACACGGTCATGGATCATTGTGATGAGAAGAATTCTGGAGCATTGTCATGACAAGGGCCATGGAGCATTTTGATGACACGGCCATGGAACATTGTGATGACAAGAATTCTGGAGAATTGTGATGAGAAGGTTCATGGAGAATTGTGATGACACTTCCATGGAACATTGTGATGACAAGAATTCTGGAGCATTGTGCTGACAAGGGCCATGGAGCATTGTGATGACACGGCCATGGAACATTGTGATGACAAGAATTCTGGAGAATTGTGATGACAAGGTTCATGGAGCATTGTGATGACACGTTCATGGAATATAGTAATGACAGGAATTCTGGAGCATTATGATGACAAGGGCCATGGAGCATTGTGATGACACGGCCATGGAACATTGTGATGACAAGAATTCTGGAGCATTGTGCTGACAAGGGTCATCGAGCATTTTAATGACACGGTCATGGATCATTGTGATGACAAGAATTCTGGAGCATTCTGATGACAAAGGCGATGGAGCATTGTGATGACACGGTCATGGACCATTGTGATGAGAAGAATTCTGGAGCATTGTGATAACAATGGCCAAGGAGGATTGTGATGACACGGTATGGAACATTGTGATGACAAGAATTCTGGAGCATTGTGATGACAGTGGCCATGGAGCATTGTGATGACACGGTCATGGAACATTGTGATGAGAAGAATTCTGGAGCATTGTCATGACAAGCGCCATGGAGCATTGTGATGATAGGGTCATGGAACATTGTGATGACAAGAATTCTGGAGCATTATGATGACAAGGGCCATGGAGCATTGTGATGACACGGCCATGGAACATTGTGATGACAAGAATTCTGGAGCATTATGATGACAAGTGCCATGGAGCATTGTGATGACACGGCCATGGAACATTGTGATGACAAGAAATCTGGAGCATTGTGATGACAATGGCCATGGAGCATTGTGATGACACGGCCATGGAACATTGTGATGAGAAGAATTCTGGAGCATTGTGATGACAGTGGCCATGGAGCATTGTGATGACACGGTCATGGAACATTGTGATGAGAAGAATTCTGGAGCATTGTCATGACAATGGCCATGGAGCATTGTGATGATACGGTCATGGAACATTGTGATGACAAGAATTCTGGAGCATTATGATGACAAGGGTCATGGAGCATTGTGATGACACGGCCATGGTAAAATGTGATGACAAGTATTCTGGAGCATTGTGATGACAATGGCCATGGAGCATTGTGATGACACGGTCATGGAACATTGTGATGAGAAGAATTCTGGAGCATTGTCATGACAAGGCCATGGAGCATTGTGATGACACGGCCATGGAACATTGTGATGACAAGTATTCTGTAGAATTGTGATGACAAGGTTCATGGAGCATTGTGATGACACGGCCATGGAACATTGTGATGACAAGAATTCTGGAGCATTGTGATGACAATGGCCATGGAGCATTGTGATGACACGGTCATGGAGCATTGTGATGAGAAGAATTCTGGAGCATTGTCATGACAAGGGCCATGGAGCATTGTGATGACACGGCCATGGAACATTGTGATGACAAGAATTCTGGAGTATTGTGATGACAATTTTCATGGAGAATTGTGATGACACGGCCATGGAACATTGTGATGACAAGAATTCTGGAGCATTGTGCTGACAAGGGCCATGGAGCATTGTGATGACACGGCCATGGAACATTGTGATGACAAGAATTCTGCAGAATTGTGATGACAAGGTTCATGGAGAATTGTGATGACACGGCCATGGAACATTGTGATGACAAGAATTCTGGAGCACTGTGCTGACAAGGGCCATGGAGCATTGTGATGACACGGTCATGGAACATTGTGATGACAAGAATTCTGGAGCATTCTGATGACAAAGGCGATGGAGCATTGTGATGACACGGTCATGGAACATTGTGATGACAAGAATTCTGGAGCATTCTGATGACAAGCGCCATAGAGCATTGTGATGACACGTTCATGGAATATAGTAATGACAAGAATTCTGGAGAATTATGATGACAAAGGCCATGGAGCATTGTGATGACACGGCCATGGAACATTGTGATGACACGGTCATGGATCATTGTGATGACAAGAATTGTGGAGCATTGTGCTGATAAGGGCCATGGAGCAATGTGATGATACGGTCATGGAACATTGTGATGACAAGAATTCTGGAGCATTGTGATGACAAGGGCCAATGAGCATTGTGATGACATGGTCATGGAGCATTGTGATGACAAGAATTCTGGAGCATTGTGCTGATGACGGCCATGGAGCATTGTGATGACACAGTCAAGGAACATTGCGATGAAAAAGATTTCTGGAGCATTGTGATGAAAGGGCATGGAGCATTGTGATTAAAAGTGACAAGGAACATTGTGATGATATGGGCAGAGAACTCTGTGATGACAGTGGTCTTGCAGTATTGTGACGAAAAGTGTCATGGAACATTCTGCTGAAAGCGATCATGGAGCTTTTTGGTAAGAGAGGCTATGGAGATTTGTGATGTCAGGCGTCATGGGGCATTGTGTTGAGAGCGGTCTTGGGGCATTGTGATGAAAAGGGTCATGGAGCACTGTGATTACAGGGGCCATGGAGCATTGTGAATACAAAGGCTATGGAGCATTGAGATGACAGGTTTCATGGAGCACTGTGATGAATGTGATCTTGGATCATTGTGATGACAAGTGTCCTGGAACCTTGTGATGACACGGTTCATGGAGCATTGTGATGACAAGGACCATGGCGAATTGTGATGACATCTGTCATGGGGCATTGTGATGACAGTGGTCATCTAGATTTGCGATGAAAGGTATCATGGAGCACTGTGATGACAGGGGCCATGGAACATTGTGATGACAAAGGCCATGGAGCATTGTGATGACAAGTGTCATGGGGCATTTTGATGACATTGACATGGAGCATTATGATGACAAGAATTCTGGAGCATTTTGATGACAAGGGCATGGAGCTTTGTGATGACAGGGCCCACGGAGCTTTGTGATGAAAAGGGCAGGGTACATTGTGATGACAGGGTTCATGGAGCATTGTGATGAAAGGGGCCATGGAGCATTGAGATGAGAGCCGTTATGAGGCATGGTGATGACAGTGGTCATGGAGCATTGTGATGAAAGAGATCATGGAGCAATATGATAACAGGGGCCATGGAGCATTGTGATGACAGGGGTATTGGAGCATTGTGATGGAAGTAGACATGGATCATTGTGATGACATGGGTCCTGGAACACTGTGATGACACGGTTCATCGAGTATTGTGATGACAAGGGTCATAGCGAATTGTGATGACAAGTGTCATGGGGCATTGTGATGATATTGATCATCTAGGAATTGTGATGAAAGGTATCGTGGAGCACTGTGATGACTGGGGGCATGAAGCACTGTGATGAAAATTGTCCTGGATTATTGTGATGACAGCAGTCATGGAGAATTGTGATGACAGGGATTATGCAGCATTGTGTTGACAAGGGTATGGACTATTGTGATGACAATGGTCATGGAGCAATGTGATGAAAGTATTCATGGAACATCGTGATGAAAAGTGCATGGGAGCATTGTGACGATAAAGGCCATGGAGTATTGTGATGACTAGTGTCATGGAGCATTTTAATGAAAGGTTTCATTGTGCACCATGATGACAAAGGGGATGGAGAATTGTGATGAAACTGGTCCTGGAGCATTGTGATAACAAAAGCCATGGAGCATTGTGATGACAGGCATCATGGAACATTGTGAAGAAAGGGGCCATGGGGTATTGTAATGACACTAGAGAAATATGATGAAAATGGTCAGCGAGCATAGTGATTAAAGTGGTCATTGAGAATTGTGATGAAAAGCGACATAGAGCATTGTGATGACAAAGGTCATGGAGAACTGTGATGACCAGGGTCATGTAGCATTGTGATGACACGGTCATGGAACATTGTGATGACAAGAATTCTGGAGCATTGTGCTGACTAGGGCCATGGACCATTGTGATGACATGGTCATGGAACATTGTGATGACAAAAATTCTGGAGCATTGTGATGACAATGGCCATTGAGCATTGTGATGACACGGTCATGCAACATTGTGATGACAAGAATTCTGCAGCATTGCGATGACAAGGGCCATGGAGCATTGTGATGACACGGTCATGGAACATTGTCATGAGAAGAATTCTGGAGCATTGTGCTGACAAGGGCCATGCAGCATTGTGATGACACGGTCATGGAACATTGTGATGACAAGAAATCTGGAGCATTGTGATGACAATGGCCATGGAGAATTGTGATGACACGGCCATGGAACATTGTGATGACAAGAATTCTGGAGCATTGTGATGACAGTGGCCATGGAGCATTGTGATGACACGGGCATGGAACATTGTGATGACAAGAAATCTGGAGCATTGTGAAGACAATGGCCATGGAGCATTGTGATGACACGGCCATGGAACATTGTGATGACAAGAATTCTGGAGAATTGTGATGACAATGTTCATGGAGATTTGTGATGACACGGCCATGGAACATTGTGATGACAAGAATTCTGGAGCATTGTCATGACAAGGGCCATGGAGCATTGTGATGATACGGTCATGGAACATTGTGATGAGAAGAATTCTGGAGCATTATGATGACAAGGGCCATGGAGCATTGTGATGACACGGCCATGGAACATTGTGATGACAAGAATTCTGGAGCATTGTGATGACAATGGCCATGGAGCATTGTGATGACACGGTCATGGAACACTGTGATGAGAAGAATTCTGGAGCATTGTCATGACAAGGGCCATGGAGCATTGTGATGACACGGTCAAGGAACATTGTGATGACAAGAATTCTGGAGAATTGTGATGACAAGGTTCATGGAGATTTGTGATGACACGGCCATGGAACATTGTGATGACAAGAATTCTGGAGCATTGTACTGACAAGGGCCATGGAGCATTGTGATGACACGGTCATGGAACATTGTGATGACAAGTATTCTGGAGCATTCTGATGACAAGCGCCATAGAGCATTGTGATGACACGTTTATGGAATATAGTAATGACAGGAATTCTGGAGCATTATGATGACAAGGGCAATGGAGCATTGTGATGACACGGCCATGGAACATTGTGATGACAAGAATTCTGGAGCATTGTGATGACAGTGGCCATGGAGCATTGTTATGACACGGTCATGGATCATTGTGATGAGAAGAATTCTGGAGCATTGTCATGACAAGGGCCATGGAGCATTTTGATGACACGGCCATGGAACATTGTGATGACAAGAATTCTGGAGAATTGTGATGAGAAGGTTCATGGAGAATTGTGATGACACTTCCATGGAACATTGTGATGACAAGAATTCTGGAGCATTGTGCTGACAAGGGCCATGGAGCATTGTGATGACACGGCCATGGAACATTGTGATGACAAGAATTCTGGAGAATTGTGATGACAAGGTTCATGGAGCATTGTGATGACACGTTCATGGAATATAGTAATGACAGGAATTCTGGAGCATTATGATGACAAGGGCCATGGAGCATTGTGATGACACGGCCATGGAACATTGTGATGACAAGAATTCTGGAGCATTGTGCTGACAAGGGTCATCGAGCATTTTAATGACACGGTCATGGATCATTGTGATGACAAGAATTCTGGAGCATTCTGATGACAAAGGCGATGGAGCATTGTGATGACACGGTCATGGACCATTGTGATGAGAAGAATTCTGGAGCATTGTGATAACAATGGCCAAGGAGGATTGTGATGACACGGTATGGAACATTGTGATGACAAGAATTCTGGAGCATTGTGATGACAGTGGCCATGGAGCATTGTGATGACACGGTCATGGAACATTGTGATGAGAAGAATTCTGGAGCATTGTCATGACAAGCGCCATGGAGCATTGTGATGATAGGGTCATGGAACATTGTGATGACAAGAATTCTGGAGCATTATGATGACAAGGGCCATGGAGCATTGTGATGACACGGCCATGGAACATTGTGATGACAAGAATTCTGGAGCATTATGATGACAAGTGCCATGGAGCATTGTGATGACACGGCCATGGAACATTGTGATGACAAGAAATCTGGAGCATTGTGATGACAATGGCCATGGAGCATTGTGATGACACGGCCATGGAACATTGTGATGAGAAGAATTCTGGAGCATTGTGATGACAGTGGCCATGGAGCATTGTGATGACACGGTCATGGAACATTGTGATGAGAAGAATTCTGGAGCATTGTCATGACAATGGCCATGGAGCATTGTGATGATACGGTCATGGAACATTGTGATGACAAGAATTCTGGAGCATTATGATGACAAGGGTCATGGAGCATTGTGATGACACGGCCATGGTAAAATGTGATGACAAGTATTCTGGAGCATTGTGATGACAATGGCCATGGAGCATTGTGATGACACGGTCATGGAACATTGTGATGAGAAGAATTCTGGAGCATTGTCATGACAAGGCCATGGAGCATTGTGATGACACGGCCATGGAACATTGTGATGACAAGTATTCTGTAGAATTGTGATGACAAGGTTCATGGAGCATTGTGATGACACGGCCATGGAACATTGTGATGACAAGAATTCTGGAGCATTGTGATGACAATGGCCATGGAGCATTGTGATGACACGGTCATGGAGCATTGTGATGAGAAGAATTCTGGAGCATTGTCATGACAAGGGCCATGGAGCATTGTGATGACACGGCCATGGAACATTGTGATGACAAGAATTCTGGAGTATTGTGATGACAATTTTCATGGAGAATTGTGATGACACGGCCATGGAACATTGTGATGACAAGAATTCTGGAGCATTGTGCTGACAAGGGCCATGGAGCATTGTGATGACACGGCCATGGAACATTGTGATGACAAGAATTCTGCAGAATTGTGATGACAAGGTTCATGGAGAATTGTGATGACACGGCCATGGAACATTGTGATGACAAGAATTCTGGAGCACTGTGCTGACAAGGGCCATGGAGCATTGTGATGACACGGTCATGGAACATTGTGATGACAAGAATTCTGGAGCATTCTGATGACAAAGGCGATGGAGCATTGTGATGACACGGTCATGGAACATTGTGATGACAAGAATTCTGGAGCATTCTGATGACAAGCGCCATAGAGCATTGTGATGACACGTTCATGGAATATAGTAATGACAAGAATTCTGGAGAATTATGATGACAAAGGCCATGGAGCATTGTGATGACACGGTCATGGAACATTGTCATGAGAAGAATTCTGGAGCATTGTGCTGACAAGGGCCATGCAGCATTGTGATGACACGGTCATGGAACATTGTGATGACAAGAAATCTGGAGCATTGTGATGACAATGGCCATGGAGAATTGTGATGACACGGCCATGGAACATTGTGATGACAAGAATTCTGGAGCATTGTGATGACAGTGGCCATGGAGCATTGTGATGACACGGGCATGGAACATTGTGATGACAAGAAATCTGGAGCATTGTGAAGACAATGGCCATGGAGCATTGTGATGACACGGCCATGGAACATGGTGATGACAAGAATTCTGGAGAATTGTGATGACAATGTTCATGGAGATTTGTGATGACACGGCCATGGAACATTGTGATGACAAGAATTCTGGAGCATTGTCATGACAAGGGCCATGGAGCATTGTGATGATACGGTCATGGAACATTGTGATGAGAAGAATTCTGGAGCATTATGATGACAAGGGCCATGGAGCATTGTGATGACACGGCCATGGAACATTGTGATGACAAGAATTCTGGAGCATTGTGATGACAATGGCCATGGAGCATTGTGATGACACGGTCATGGAACACTGTGATGAGAAGAATTCTGGAGCATTGTCATGACAAGGGCCATGGAGCATTGTGATGACACGGTCAAGGAACATTGTGATGACAAGAATTCTGGAGAATTGTGATGACAAGGTTCATGGAGATTTGTGATGACACGGCCATGGAACATTGTGATGACAAGAATTCTGGAGCATTGTACTGACAAGGGCCATGGAGCATTGTGATGACACGGTCATGGAACATTGTGATGACAAGTATTCTGGAGCATTCTGATGACAAGCGCCATAGAGCATTGTGATGACACGTTTATGGAATATAGTAATGACAGGAATTCTGGAGCATTATGATGACAAGGGCCATGGAGCATTGTGATGACACGGCCATGGAACATTGTGATGACAAGAATTCTGGAGCATTGTGATGACAGTGGCCATGGAGCATTGTTATGACACGGTCATGGATCATTGTGATGAGAAGAATTCTGGAGCATTGTCATGACAAGGGCCATGGAGCATTTTGATGACACGGCCATGGAACATTGTGATGACAAGAATTCTGGAGAATTGTGATGAGAAGGTTCATGGAGAATTGTGATGACACTTCCATGGAACATTGTGATGACAAGAATTCTGGAGCATTGTGCTGACAAGGGCCATGGAGCATTGTGATGACACGGCCATGGAACATTGTGATGACAAGAATTCTGGAGAATTGTGATGACAAGGTTCATGGAGCATTGTGATGACACGTTCATGGAATATAGTAATGACAGGAATTCTGGAGCATTATGATGACAAGGGCCATGGAGCATTGTGATGACACGGCCATGGAACATTGTGATGACAAGAATTCTGGAGCATTGTGCTGACAAGGGTCATCGAGCATTTTAATGACACGGTCATGGATCATTGTGATGACAAGAATTCTGGAGCATTCTGATGACAAAGGCGATGGAGCATTGTGATGACACGGTCATGGACCATTGTGATGAGAAGAATTCTGGAGCATTGTGATAACAATGGCCAAGGAGGATTGTGATGACACGGTATGGAACATTGTGATGACAAGAATTCTGGAGCATTGTGATGACAGTGGCCATGGAGCATTGTGATGACACGGTCATGGAACATTGTGATGAGAAGAATTCTGGAGCATTGTCATGACAAGCGCCATGGAGCATTGTGATGATAGGGTCATGGAACATTGTGATGACAAGAATTCTGGAGCATTATGATGACAAGGGCCATGGAGCATTGTGATGACACGGCCATGGAACATTGTGATGACAAGAATTCTGGAGCATTATGATGACAAGTGCCATGGAGCATTGTGATGACACGGCCATGGAACATTGTGATGACAAGAAATCTGGAGCATTGTGATGACAATGGCCATGGAGCATTGTGATGACACGGCCATGGAACATTGTGATGAGAAGAATTCTGGAGCATTGTGATGACAGTGGCCATGGAGCATTGTGATGACACGGTCATGGAACATTGTGATGAGAAGAATTCTGGAGCATTGTCATGACAATGGCCATGGAGCATTGTGATGATACGGTCATGGAACATTGTGATGACAAGAATTCTGGAGCATTATGATGACAAGGGTCATGGAGCATTGTGATGACACGGCCATGGTAAAATGTGATGACAAGTATTCTGGAGCATTGTGATGACAATGGCCATGGAGCATTGTGATGACACGGTCATGGAACATTGTGATGAGAAGAATTCTGGAGCATTGTCATGACAAGGCCATGGAGCATTGTGATGACACGGCCATGGAACATTGTGATGACAAGTATTCTGTAGAATTGTGATGACAAGGTTCATGGAGCATTGTGATGACACGGCCATGGAACATTGTGATGACAAGAATTCTGGAGCATTGTGATGACAATGGCCATGGAGCATTGTGATGACACGGTCATGGAGCATTGTGATGAGAAGAATTCTGGAGCATTGTCATGACAAGGGCCATGGAGCATTGTGATGACACGGCCATGGAACATTGTGATGACAAGAATTCTGGAGTATTGTGATGACAATTTTCATGGAGAATTGTGATGACACGGCCATGGAACATTGTGATGACAAGAATTCTGGAGCATTGTGCTGACAAGGGCCATGGAGCATTGTGATGACACGGCCATGGAACATTGTGATGACAAGAATTCTGCAGAATTGTGATGACAAGGTTCATGGAGAATTGTGATGACACGGCCATGGAACATTGTGATGACAAGAATTCTGGAGCACTGTGCTGACAAGGGCCATGGAGCATTGTGATGACACGGTCATGGAACATTGTGATGACAAGAATTCTGGAGCATTCTGATGACAAAGGCGATGGAGCATTGTGATGACACGGTCATGGAACATTGTGATGACAAGAATTCTGGAGCATTCTGATGACAAGCGCCATAGAGCATTGTGATGACACGTTCATGGAATATAGTAATGACAAGAATTCTGGAGAATTATGATGACAAAGGCCATGGAGCATTGTGATGACACGGCCATGGAACATTGTGATGACACGGTCATGGAACATTGTGATGACAAGAATTGTGGAGCATTGTGCTGATAAGGGCCATGGAGCAATGTGATGATACGGTCATGGAACATTGTGATGACAAGAATTCTGGAGCATTGTGATGACAAGGGCCAATGAGCATTGTGATGACATGGTCATGGAGCATTGTGATGACAAGAATTCTGGAGCATTGTGCTGATGACGGCCATGGAGCATTGTGATGACACAGTCAAGGAACATTGCGATGAAAAAGATTTCTGGAGCATTGTGATGAAAGGGCATGGAGCATTGTGATTAAAAGTGACAAGGAACATTGTGATGATATGGGCAGAGAACTCTGTGATGACAGTGGTCTTGCAGTATTGTGACGAAAAGTGTCATGGAACATTCTGCTGAAAGCGATCATGGAGCTTTATGGTAAGAGAGGCTATGGAGATTTGTGATGTCAGGCGTCATGGGGCATTGTGTTGAGAGCGGTCTTGGGGCATTGTGATGAAAAGGGTCATGGAGCACTGTGATTACAGGGGCCATGGAGCATTGTGAATACAAAGGCTATGGAGCATTGAGATGACAGGTTTCATGGAGCACTGTGATGAATGTGATCTTGGATCATTGTGATGACAAGTGTCCTGGAACCTTGTGATGACACGGTTCATGGAGCATTGTGATGACAAGGACCATGGCGAATTGTGATGACATCTGTCATGGGGCATTGTGATGACAGTGGTCATCTAGATTTGCGATGAAAGGTATCATGGAGCACTGTGATGACAGGGGCCATGGAACATTGTGATGACAAAGGCCATGGAGCATTGTGATGACAAGTGTCATGGGGCATTTTGATGACATTGACATGGAGCATTATGATGACAAGAATTCTGGAGCATTTTGATGACAAGGGCATGGAGCTTTGTGATGACAGGGCCCACGGAGCTTTGTGATGAAAAGGGCAGGGTACATTGTGATGACAGGGTTCATGGAGCATTGTGATGAAAGGGGCCATGGAGCATTGAGATGAGAGCCGTTATGAGGCATGGTGATGACAGTGGTCATGGAGCATTGTGATGAAAGAGATCATGGAGCAATATGATAACAGGGGCCATGGAGCATTGTGATGACAGGGGTATTGGAGCATTGTGATGGAAGTAGACATGGATCATTGTGATGACATGGGTCCTGGAACACTGTGATGACACGGTTCATCGAGTATTGTGATGACAAGGGTCATAGCGAATTGTGATGACAAGTGTCATGGGGCATTGTGATGATATTGATCATCTAGGAATTGTGATGAAAGGTATCGTGGAGCACTGTGATGACTGGGGGCATGAAGCACTGTGATGAAAATTGTCCTGGATTATTGTGATGACAGCAGTCATGGAGAATTGTGATGACAGGGATTATGCAGCATTGTGTTGACAAGGGTATGGACTATTGTGATGACAATGGTCATGGAGCAATGTGATGAAAGTATTCATGGAACATCGTGATGAAAAGTGCATGGGAGCATTGTGACGATAAAGGCCATGGAGTATTGTGATGACTAGTGTCATGGAGCATTTTAATGAAAGGTTTCATTGTGCACCATGATGACAAAGGGGATGGAGAATTGTGATGAAACTGGTCCTGGAGCATTGTGATAACAAAAGCCATGGAGCATTGTGATGACAGGCATCATGGAACATTGTGAAGAAAGGGGCCATGGGGTATTGTAATGACACTAGAGAAATATGATGAAAATGGTCAGCGAGCATAGTGATTAAAGTGGTCATTGAGAATTGTGATGAAAAGCGACATAGAGCATTGTGATGACAAAGGTCATGGAGAACTGTGATGACCAGGGTCATGTAGCATTGTGATGACACGGTCATGGAACATTGTGATGACAAGAATTCTGGAGCATTGTGCTGACTAGGGCCATGGACCATTGTGATGACATGGTCATGGAACATTGTGATGACAAAAATTCTGGAGCATTGTGATGACAATGGCCATTGAGCATTGTGATGACACGGTCATGCAACATTGTGATGACAAGAATTCTGCAGCATTGCGATGACAAGGGCCATGGAGCATTGTGATGACACGGTCATGGAACATTGTCATGAGAAGAATTCTGGAGCATTGTGCTGACAAGGGCCATGCAGCATTGTGATGACACGGTCATGGAACATTGTGATGACAAGAAATCTGGAGCATTGTGATGACAATGGCCATGGAGAATTGTGATGACACGGCCATGGAACATTGTGATGACAAGAATTCTGGAGCATTGTGATGACAGTGGCCATGGAGCATTGTGATGACACGGGCATGGAACATTGTGATGACAAGAAATCTGGAGCATTGTGAAGACAATGGCCATGGAGCATTGTGATGACACGGCCATGGAACATTGTGATGACAAGAATTCTGGAGAATTGTGATGACAATGTTCATGGAGATTTGTGATGACACGGCCATGGAACATTGTGATGACAAGAATTCTGGAGCATTGTCATGACAAGGGCCATGGAGCATTGTGATGATACGGTCATGGAACATTGTGATGAGAAGAATTCTGGAGCATTATGATGACAAGGGCCATGGAGCATTGTGATGACACGGCCATGGAACATTGTGATGACAAGAATTCTGGAGCATTGTGATGACAATGGCCATGGAGCATTGTGATGACACGGTCATGGAACACTGTGATGAGAAGAATTCTGGAGCATTGTCATGACAAGGGCCATGGAGCATTGTGATGACACGGTCAAGGAACATTGTGATGACAAGAATTCTGGAGAATTGTGATGACAAGGTTCATGGAGATTTGTGATGACACGGCCATGGAACATTGTGATGACAAGAATTCTGGAGCATTGTACTGACAAGGGCCATGGAGCATTGTGATGACACGGTCATGGAACATTGTGATGACAAGTATTCTGGAGCATTCTGATGACAAGCGCCATAGAGCATTGTGATGACACGTTTATGGAATATAGTAATGACAGGAATTCTGGAGCATTATGATGACAAGGGCAATGGAGCATTGTGATGACACGGCCATGGAACATTGTGATGACAAGAATTCTGGAGCATTGTGATGACAGTGGCCATGGAGCATTGTTATGACACGGTCATGGATCATTGTGATGAGAAGAATTCTGGAGCATTGTCATGACAAGGGCCATGGAGCATTTTGATGACACGGCCATGGAACATTGTGATGACAAGAATTCTGGAGAATTGTGATGAGAAGGTTCATGGAGAATTGTGATGACACTTCCATGGAACATTGTGATGACAAGAATTCTGGAGCATTGTGCTGACAAGGGCCATGGAGCATTGTGATGACACGGCCATGGAACATTGTGATGACAAGAATTCTGGAGAATTGTGATGACAAGGTTCATGGAGCATTGTGATGACACGTTCATGGAATATAGTAATGACAGGAATTCTGGAGCATTATGATGACAAGGGCCATGGAGCATTGTGATGACACGGCCATGGAACATTGTGATGACAAGAATTCTGGAGCATTGTGCTGACAAGGGTCATCGAGCATTTTAATGACACGGTCATGGATCATTTTGATGACAAGAATTCTGGAGCATTCTGATGACAAAGGCGATGGAGCATTGTGATGACACGGTCATGGACCATTGTGATGAGAAGAATTCTGGAGCATTGTGATAACAATGGCCAAGGAGGATTGTGATGACACGGTATGGAACATTGTGATGACAAGAATTCTGGAGCATTGTGATGACAGTGGCCATGGAGCATTGTGATGACACGGTCATGGAACATTGTGATGAGAAGAATTCTGGAGCATTGTCATGACAAGCGCCATGGAGCATTGTGATGATAGGGTCATGGAACATTGTGATGACAAGAATTCTGGAGCATTATGATGACAAGGGCCATGGAGCATTGTGATGACACGGCCATGGAACATTGTGATGACAAGAATTCTGGAGCATTATGATGACAAGTGCCATGGAGCATTGTGATGACACGGCCATGGAACATTGTGATGACAAGAAATCTGGAGCATTGTGATGACAATGGCCATGGAGCATTGTGATGACACGGCCATGGAACATTGTGATGAGAAGAATTCTGGAGCATTGTGATGACAGTGGCCATGGAGCATTGTGATGACACGGTCATGGAACATTGTGATGAGAAGAATTCTGGAGCATTGTCATGACAATGGCCATGGAGCATTGTGATGATACGGTCATGGAACATTGTGATGACAAGAATTCTGGAGCATTATGATGACAAGGGTCATGGAGCATTGTGATGACACGGCCATGGTAAAATGTGATGACAAGTATTCTGGAGCATTGTGATGACAATGGCCATGGAGCATTGTGATGACACGGTCATGGAACATTGTGATGAGAAGAATTCTGGAGCATTGTCATGACAAGGCCATGGAGCATTGTGATGACACGGCCATGGAACATTGTGATGACAAGTATTCTGTAGAATTGTGATGACAAGGTTCATGGAGCATTGTGATGACACGGCCATGGAACATTGTGATGACAAGAATTCTGGAGCATTGTGATGACAATGGCCATGGAGCATTGTGATGACACGGTCATGGAGCATTGTGATGAGAAGAATTCTGGAGCATTGTCATGACAAGGGCCATGGAGCATTGTGATGACACGGCCATGGAACATTGTGATGACAAGAATTCTGGAGTATTGTGATGACAATTTTCATGGAGAATTGTGATGACACGGCCATGGAACATTGTGATGACAAGAATTCTGGAGCATTGTGCTGACAAGGGCCATGGAGCATTGTGATGACACGGCCATGGAACATTGTGATGACAAGAATTCTGCAGAATTCTGATGACAAGGTTCATGGAGAATTTTGATGACACGGCCATGGAACATTGTGATGACAAGAATTCTGGAGCACTGTGCTGACAAGGGCCATGGAGCATTGTGATGACACGGTCATGGAACATTGTGATGACAAGAATTCTGGAGCATTCTGATGACAAAGGCGATGGAGCATTGTGATGACACGGTCATGGAACATTGTGATGACAAGAATTCTGGAGCATTCTGATGACAAGCGCCATAGAGCATTGTGATGACACGTTCATGGAATATAGTAATGACAAGAATTCTGGAGAATTATGATGACAAAGGCCATGGAGCATTGTGATGACACGGTCATGGAACATTGTCATGAGAAGAATTCTGGAGCATTGTGCTGACAAGGGCCATGCAGCATTGTGATGACACGGTCATGGAACATTGTGATGACAAGAAATCTGGAGCATTGTGATGACAATGGCCATGGAGAATTGTGATGACACGGCCATGGAACATTGTGATGACAAGAATTCTGGAGCATTGTGATGACAGTGGCCATGGAGCATTGTGATGACACGGGCATGGAACATTGTGATGACAAGAAATCTGGAGCATTGTGAAGACAATGGCCATGGAGCATTGTGATGACACGGCCATGGAACATGGTGATGACAAGAATTCTGGAGAATTGTGATGACAATGTTCATGGAGATTTGTGATGACACGGCCATGGAACATTGTGATGACAAGAATTCTGGAGCATTGTCATGACAAGGGCCATGGAGCATTGTGATGATACGGTCATGGAACATTGTGATGAGAAGAATTCTGGAGCATTATGATGACAAGGGCCATGGAGCATTGTGATGACACGGCCATGGAACATTGTGATGACAAGAATTCTGGAGCATTGTGATGACAATGGCCATGGAGCATTGTGATGACACGGTCATGGAACACTGTGATGAGAAGAATTCTGGAGCATTGTCATGACAAGGGCCATGGAGCATTGTGATGACACGGTCAAGGAACATTGTGATGACAAGAATTCTGGAGAATTGTGATGACAAGGTTCATGGAGATTTGTGATGACACGGCCATGGAACATTGTGATGACAAGAATTCTGGAGCATTGTACTGACAAGGGCCATGGAGCATTGTGATGACACGGTCATGGAACATTGTGATGACAAGTATTCTGGAGCATTCTGATGACAAGCGCCATAGAGCATTGTGATGACACGTTTATGGAATATAGTAATGACAGGAATTCTGGAGCATTATGATGACAAGGGCCATGGAGCATTGTGATGACACGGCCATGGAACATTGTGATGACAAGAATTCTGGAGCATTGTGATGACAGTGGCCATGGAGCATTGTTATGACACGGTCATGGATCATTGTGATGAGAAGAATTCTGGAGCATTGTCATGACAAGGGCCATGGAGCATTTTGATGACACGGCCATGGAACATTGTGATGACAAGAATTCTGGAGAATTGTGATGAGAAGGTTCATGGAGAATTGTGATGACACTTCCATGGAACATTGTGATGACAAGAATTCTGGAGCATTGTGCTGACAAGGGCCATGGAGCATTGTGATGACACGGCCATGGAACATTGTGATGACAAGAATTCTGGAGAATTGTGATGACAAGGTTCATGGAGCATTGTGATGACACGTTCATGGAATATAGTAATGACAGGAATTCTGGAGCATTATGATGACAAGTGCCATGGAGCATTGTGATGACACGGCCATGGAACATTGTGATGACAAGAAATCTGGAGCATTGTGATGACAATGGCCATGGAGCATTGTGATGACACGGCCATGGAACATTGTGATGAGAAGAATTCTGGAGCATTGTGATGACAGTGGCCATGGAGCATTGTGATGACACGGTCATGGAACATTGTGATGAGAAGAATTCTGGAGCATTGTGCTGACAAGGGCCATGGAGCATTGTGATGATACTGTCATGGAACATTGTGATGAGAAGAATTCTGGAGAATTGTGATGACAAGGTTCATGGAGAATTGTGATGACACGGTCAAGGAACATTGTGATGACAAGAATTATGGAGCATTGTGATGACACGGTCATGGAACATTGTGATGACAAGAATTCTGGAGCATTGTGATGACAAGGGCCATGGAGCATTGTGATGACACGGTCCTGGAACAATGTGATGACAAGAATTCTGGAGCATTGTGCTGACAAGGGCCATGGAGCATTGTGATGACACGGTCATGGAACATTGTGATGACAAGAATTCTGGAGCATTTTGATGACAAGGGCCATGGAGCATTGTGATGACACGGTCATGGAACATTGTGATGACAAGAATTCTGGAGCTTTGTGATAACAAGGGCCATGGAGCATTGTGATGACACGGTCATGGAACATTGTGATGAGAAGAATTCTGGAGCATTGTCATGACAAGGGCCATGGAGCATTGTGATGACACGGCCATGGAACATTGTGATGACAAGAATTCTGGAGTATTGTGATGACAATTTTCATGGAGAATTGTGATGACACGGCCATGGAACATTGTGATGACAAGAATTCTGGAGCATTGTGCTGACAAGGGCCATGGAGCATTGTGATGACACGGCCATGGAACATTGTGATGACAAGAATTCTGCAGAATTGTGATGACAAGGTTCATGGAGAATTGTGATGACACGGCCATGGAACATTGTGATGACAAGAATTCTGGAGCACTGTGCTGACAAGGGCCATGGAGCATTGTGATGACACGGTCATGGAACATTGTGATGACAAGAATTCTGGAGCATTCTGATGACAAAGGCGATGGAGCATTGTGATGACACGGTCATGGAACATTGTGATGACAAGAATTCTGGAGCATTCTGATGACAAGCGCCATAGAGCATTGTGATGACACGTTCATGGAATATAGTAATGACAAGAATTCTGGAGAATTATGATGACAAAGGCCATGGAGCATTGTGATGACACGGCCATGGAACATTGTGATGACACGGTCATGGAACATTGTGATGACAAGAATTGTGGAGCATTGTGCTGATAAGGGCCATGGAGCAATGTGATGATACGGTCATGGAACATTGTGATGACAAGAATTCTGGAGCATTGTGATGACAAGGGCCAATGAGCATTGTGATGACATGGTCATGGAGCATTGTGATGACAAGAATTCTGGAGCATTGTGCTGATGACGGCCATGGAGCATTGTGATGACACAGTCAAGGAACATTGCGATGAAAAAGATTTCTGGAGCATTGTGATGAAAGGGCATGGAGCATTGTGATTAAAAGTGACAAGGAACATTGTGATGATATGGGCAGAGAACTCTGTGATGACAGTGGTCTTGCAGTATTGTGACGAAAAGTGTCATGGAACATTCTGCTGAAAGCGATCATGGAGCTTTTTGGTAAGAGAGGCTATGGAGATTTGTGATGTCAGGCGTCATGGGGCATTGTGTTGAGAGCGGTCTTGGGGCATTGTGATGAAAAGGGTCATGGAGCACTGTGATTACAGGGGCCATGGAGCATTGTGAATACAAAGGCTATGGAGCATTGAGATGACAGGTTTCATGGAGCACTGTGATGAATGTGATCTTGGATCATTGTGATGACAAGTGTCCTGGAACCTTGTGATGACACGGTTCATGGAGCATTGTGATGACAAGGACCATGGCGAATTGTGATGACATCTGTCATGGGGAATTGTGATGACAGTGGTCATCTAGATTTGCGATGAAAGGTATCATGGAGCACTGTGATGACAGGGGCCATGGAACATTGTGATGACAAAGGCCATGGAGCATTGTGATGATAAGTGTCATGGGGCATTTTGATGACATTGACATGGAGCATTATGATGACAAGAAATCTGGAGCATTTTGATGACAAGGGCATGGAGCTTTGTGATGACAGGGCCCACGGAGCTTTGTGATGAAAAGGGCAGGGTACATTGTGATGACAGGGTTCATGGAGCATTGTGATGAAAGGGGCCATGGAGCATTGAGATGAGAGCCGTTATGAGGCATGGTGATGACAGTGGTCATGGAGCATTGTGATGAAAGAGATCATGGAGCAATATGATAACAGGGGCCATGGAGCATTGTGATGACAGGGGTATTGGAGCATTGTGATGGAAGTAGACATGGATCATTGTGATGACATGGGTCCTGGAACACTGTGATGACACGGTTCATCGAGTATTGTGATGACAAGGGTCATAGCGAATTGTGATGACAAGTGTCATGGGGCATTGTGATGATATTGATCATCTAGGAATTGTGATGAAAGGTATCGTGGAGCACTGTGATGACTGGGGGCATGAAGCACTGTGATGAAAATTGTCCTGGATTATTGTGATGACAGCAGTCATGGAGAATTGTGATGACAGGGATTATGCAGCATTGTGTTGACAAGGGTATGGACTATTGTGATGACAATGGTCATGGAGCAATGTGATGAAAGTATTCATGGAACATCGTGATGAAAAGTGCATGGGAGCATTGTGACGATAAAGGCCATGGAGTATTGTGATGACTAGTGTCATGGAGCATTTTAATGAAAGGTTTCATTGTGCACCATGATGACAAAGGGGATGGAGAATTGTGATGAAACTGGTCCTGGAGCATTGTGATAACAAAAGCCATGGAGCATTGTGATGACAGGCATCATGGAACATTGTGAAGAAAGGGGCCATGGGGTATTGTAATGACACTAGAGAAATATGATGAAAATGGTCAGCGAGCATAGTGATTAAAGTGGTCATTGAGAATTGTGATGAAAAGCGACATAGAGCATTGTGATGACAAAGGTCATGGAGAACTGTGATGACCAGGGTCATGTAGCATTGTGATGACACGGTCATGGAACATTGTGATGACAAGAATTCTGGAGCATTGTGCTGACTAGGGCCATGGACCATTGTGATGACATGGTCATGGAACATTGTGATGACAAAAATTCTGGAGCATTGTGATGACAATGGCCATTGAGCATTGTGATGACACGGTCATGCAACATTGTGATGACAAGAATTCTGCAGCATTGCGATGACAAGGGCCATGGAGCATTGTGATGACACGGTCATGGAACATTGTCATGAGAAGAATTCTGGAGCATTGTGCTGACAAGGGCCATGCAGCATTGTGATGACACGGTCATGGAACATTGTGATGACAAGAAATCTGGAGCATTGTGATGACAATGGCCATGGAGAATTGTGATGACACGGCCATGGAACATTGTGATGACAAGAATTCTGGAGCATTGTGATGACAGTGGCCATGGAGCATTGTGATGACACGGGCATGGAACATTGTGATGACAAGAAATCTGGAGCATTGTGAAGACAATGGCCATGGAGCATTGTGATGACACGGCCATGGAACATTGTGATGACAAGAATTCTGGAGAATTGTGATGACAATGTTCATGGAGATTTGTGATGACACGGCCATGGAACATTGTGATGACAAGAATTCTGGAGCATTGTCATGACAAGGGCCATGGAGCATTGTGATGATACGGTCATGGAACATTGTGATGAGAAGAATTCTGGAGCATTATGATGACAAGGGCCATGGAGCATTGTGATGACACGGCCATGGAACATTGTGATGACAAGAATTCTGGAGCATTGTGATGACAATGGCCATGGAGCATTGTGATGACACGGTCATGGAACACTGTGATGAGAAGAATTCTGGAGCATTGTCATGACAAGGGCCATGGAGCATTGTGATGACACGGTCAAGGAACATTGTGATGACAAGAATTCTGGAGAATTGTGATGACAAGGTTCATGGAGATTTGTGATGACACGGCCATGGAACATTGTGATGACAAGAATTCTGGAGCATTGTACTGACAAGGGCCATGGAGCATTGTGATGATACGGTCATGGAATATTGTGATGACAAGAATTCTGCAGCATTGCGATGACAAGGGCCATGGAGCATTGTGATGACTCGGTCATGAAACATTGTCATGAGAAGAATTCTGGAGCATTGTGCTGACAAGGGCTATGGAGCATTGTGATGACACGGTCATGGAACATTGTGATGACAAGTATTCTGGAGCATTCTGATGACAAGCGCCATAGAGCATTGTGATGACACGTTCATGGAATATAGTAATGACAGGAATTCTGGAGCATTATGATGACAAGGGCAATGGAGCATTGTGATGACACGGCCATGGAACATTGTGATGACAAGAATTTTGGAGCATTGTGCAGACAAGGGCCATGGAGCATTGTGATGATACGGTCATGGAACATTGTGATGACAAGAATTCTGCAGCATTGCGATGACAAGGGCCATGGAGCATTGTGATGACACGGTCATGAAACATTTTCATGAGAAGAATTCTGGAGCATTGTGCTGACAAGGGCTATGGAGCATTGTGATGATATGGTCATGGAACATTGTGATGACAAGAATTCTGGAGCATTGTGATGACAGTGGCCATGGAGCATTTTGTTGACACGGCCATGGAACATTGTGATGACAAGAATTCTGGAGAATTGTGATGACAAGGTTCATGGACAATTGTGATGACACGGTCAAGGAACATTGCGATGACAAGATTTCTGGAGCATTGTGGTGAAAGGGTATGGAGCATTGTGATTAAAGGTGACAAGGAACATTGTGATGATATGGGCCGAGAACTCTGTGATGAGACAGGACATGGAGTATTGTGACGAAAACTGTCATGGAACATTGTGCTGACAGGGATCATGGAGCTCTTTGGTAAGAGAGGCCATGGAGATTTGTGATGGCAGGCATCATGGGGCACTGTGTTGACAGCGGTCTTGGAGCATTGTGATGAAAGGCGTCATGGAGCACTGTGATTACAGGGGCCATGGAGCATTGTGAATACAAAGGCTATGGAGCATTGAGATGACAGGTTTCATGGAGCACTGTGATGAATGTGATCTTGGATCATTGTGATGACAAGTGTCCTGGAACCTTGTGATGACACGGTTCATGGAGCATTGTGATGACAAGGACCATGGCGAATTGTGATGACATCTGTCATGGGGCATTGTGATGACAGTGGTCATCTAGATTTGCGATGAAAGGTATCATGGAGCACTGTGATGACAGGGACCATGGAACATTGTGATGACAAGTGTCATGGGGCATTTTGATGACATTGGCATGGAGCATTATGATGACAAGAATTCTGGAGCTTTTTGATGACAAGGGCATGGAGCTTTGTGATGACAGGGCCCACGGAGCTTTGTGATGAAAAGGGCAGGGTACATTGTGATGACAGGGTTCATGGAGCATTGTGATGAAAGGGGCCATGGAGCATTGAGATGAGAGCCGTTATGAGGCATGGTGATGACAGTGGTCATGGAGCATTGTGATGAAAGAGATCATGGAGCAATATGATAACAGGGGCCATGGAGCATTGTGATGACAGGGTTATTGGAGCATTGTGATGGAAGTAGACATGGATCATTGTGATGACATGGGTCCTGGAACACTGTGATGACACGGTTCATCGAGTATTGTGATGACAAGGGTAATAGCGAATTGTGATGACAAGTGTCATGGGGCATTGTGATGATATTGATCATCTAGGAATTGTGATGAAAGGTATCGTGGAGCACTGTGATGACTGGGGGCATGAAGCACTGTGATGAAAATTGTCCTGGATTATTGTGATGACAGCAGTCATGGAGAATTGTGATGACAGGGATTATGCAGCATTGTGTTGACAAGGGTATGGACTATTGTGATGACAATGGTCATGGAGCAATGTGATGAAAGTATTCATGGAACATCGTGATGAAAAGTGCATGGGAGCATTGTGACGATAAAGGCCATGGAGTATTGTGATGACTAGTGTCATGGAGCATTTTAATGAAAGGTTTCATTGTGCACCATAATGACAAAGGGGATGGAGAATTGTGATGAAACTGGTCCTGGAGCATTGTGATAACAAAAGCCATGGAGCATTGTGATGACAGGCATCATGGAGCATTGTGAAGAAAGGGGCCATGGGGTATTGTAATGACACTAGAGAAATATGATGAAAATGGTCAGCGAGCATAGTGATTAAAGTGGTCATTGAGAATTGTGATGAAAAGCGACATAGAGCATTGTGATGACACGGTCATGGAACATTGTGATGACAAGAATTCTGGAGCATTGTGCTGACAAGGGCCATGGAGCATTGTGATGACACGGTCATGGAACATTGTGATGACAAGAATTCTGGAGCATTCTGATGACAAAGGCGATGGAGCATTGTGATGACACGGTCATGGAACATTGTGATGACAAGAATTCTGGAGCATTATGATGACAAGTGCCATGGAGCATTGTGATGACACGGCCATGGAACATAGTGATGAAAAGAATTCTGGAGCATTGTGATGACAATGGCCATGGAACATTGTGATGACACGGCCATGGAACATTGTGATGACAAGGATTCTGGAGCATTATGATGACAAGTGCCATGGAGCATTGTGATGACACGGCCATGGAACATTGTGATGAAAAGAATTCTGGAGCATTGTGATGACAATGGCCATGGAGCCTTGTGATGACACGGTCATGGAACATTGTGATGAGAAGAATTCTGGAGCATTGTCATGACAAGGGCCATGGAGCATTTTGATGACACGGTCATGGAACATTGTGATGACAAGAATTCTGGAGCATTGTGCTGACTAGGGCCATGGACCATTGTGATGACATGGTCATGGAACATTGTGATGACAAAAATTCTGGAGCATTGTGATGACAATGGCCATTGAGCATTGTGATGACACGGTCATGCAACATTGTGATGACAAGAATTCTGCAGCATTGCGATGACAAGGTCCATGGAGCATTGTGATGACACGGTCATGGAACATTGTCATGAGAAGAATTCTGGAGCATTGTGCTGACAAGGGCCATGCAGCATTGTGATGACACGGTCATGGAACATTGTGATGACAAGAATTCTGGAGCATTCTGATGACAAAGGCGATGGAGCATTGTGATGACACGGTCATGGAACATTGTGATGACAAGAAATCTGGAGCATTGTGATGACAATGGCCATGGAGAATTGTGATGACACGGCCATGGAACATTGTGATGACAAGAATTCTGGAGCATTGTGATGACAGTGGCCATGGAGCATTGTGATGACACGGTCATGGAACATTGTGATGAGAAGAATGCTGGAGCATTGTCATGACAAGGGCCATGGAGCATTGTGATGATACGGTCATGGAACATTGTGATGAGAAGAATTCTGGAGCATTATGATGACAAGGGCCATGGAGCATTGTGATGACACGGTCAAGGAACATTGTGATGACAAGAATTCTGGAGAATTGTGATGACAAGGTTCATGGAGATTTGTGATGACACGGCCATGGAACATTGTGATGACAAGAATTCTGGAGCATTGTACTGACAAGGGCCATGGAGCATTGTGATGACACGGTCATGGAACATTGTGATGACAAGTATTCTGGAGCATTCTGATGACAAGCGCCATAGAGCATTGTGATGACACGTTTATGGAATATAGTAATGACAGGAATTCTGGAGCATTATGATGACAAGGGCAATGGAGCATTGTGATGACACGGCCATGGAACATTGTGATGACAAGAATTTTGGAGCATTGTGCAGACAAGGGCCATGGAGCATTGTGATGATAAGGTCATGGAACATTGTGATGACAAGAATTCTGCAGCATTGCGATGACAAGGGCCATGGAGCATTGTGATGACACGGTCATGAAACATTGTCATGAGAAGAATTCTGGAGCATTGTGCTGACAAGGGCTATGGAGCATTGTGATGATACGGTCATGGAACATTGTGATGACAAGAATTCTGGAGCATTGTGATGACAGTGGCCATGGAGCATTTTGTTGACACGGCCATGGAACATTGTGATGACAAGAATTCTGGAGAATTGTGATGACAAGGTTCATGGACAATTGTGATGACACGGTCAAGGAACATTGCGATGACAAGATTTCTGGAGCATTGTGGTGAAAGGGTATGGAGCATTGTGATTAAAGGTGACAAGGAACATTGTGATGATATGGGCCGAGAACTCTGTGATGAGACAGGACATGGAGTATTGTGACGAAAACTGTCATGGAACATTGTGCTGACAGGGATCATGGAGCTCTTTGGTAAGAGAGGCCATGGAGATTTGTGATGGCAGGCATCATGGGGCACTGTGTTGACAGCGGTCTTGGAGCATTGTGATGAAAGGCGTCATGGAGCACTGTGATTACAGGGGCCATGGAGCATTGTGAATACAAAGGCTATGGAGCATTGAGATGACAGGTTTCATGGAGCACTGTGATGAATGTGATCTTGGATCATTGTGATGACAAGTGTCCTGGAACCTTGTGATGACACGGTTCATGGAGCATTGTGATGACAAGGACCATGGCGAATTGTGATGACATCTGTCATGGGGCATTGTGATGACAGTGGTCATCTAGATTTGCGATGAAAGGTATCATGGAGCACTGTGATGACAGGGACCATGGAACATTGTGATGACAAGTGTCATGGGGCATTTTGATGACATTGGCATGGAGCATTATGATGACAAGAATTCTGGAGCTTTTTGATGACAAGGGCATGGAGCTTTGTGATGACAGGGCCCACGGAGCTTTGTGATGAAAAGGGCAGGGTACATTGTGATGACAGGGTTCATGGAGCATTGTGATGAAAGGGGCCATGGAGCATTGAGATGAGAGCCGTTATGAGGCATGGTGATGACAGTGGTCATGGAGCATTGTGATGAAAGAGATCATGGAGCAATATGATAACAGGGGCCATGGAGCATTGTGATGACAGGGTTATTGGAGCATTGTGATGGAAGTAGACATGGATCATTGTGATGACATGGGTCCTGGAACACTGTGATGACACGGTTCATCGAGTATTGTGATGACAAGGGTAATAGCGAATTGTGATGACAAGTGTCATGGGGCATTGTGATGATATTGATCATCTAGGAATTGTGATGAAAGGTATCGTGGAGCACTGTGATGACTGGGGGCATGAAGCACTGTGATGAAAATTGTCCTGGATTATTGTGATGACAGCAGTCATGGAGAATTGTGATGACAGGGATTATGCAGCATTGTGTTGACAAGGGTATGGACTATTGTGATGACAATGGTCATGGAGCAATGTGATGAAAGTATTCATGGAACATCGTGATGAAAAGTGCATGGGAGCATTGTGACGATAAAGGCCATGGAGTATTGTGATGACTAGTGTCATGGAGCATTTTAATGAAAGGTTTCATTGTGCACCATAATGACAAAGGGGATGGAGAATTGTGATGAAACTGGTCCTGGAGCATTGTGATAACAAAAGCCATGGAGCATTGTGATGACAGGCATCATGGAGCATTGTGAAGAAAGGGGCCATGGGGTATTGTAATGACACTAGAGAAATATGATGAAAATGGTCAGCGAGCATAGTGATTAAAGTGGTCATGGAGAATTGTGATGAAAAGCGACATAGAGCATTGTGATGACACGGTCATGGAACATTGTGATGACAAGAATTCTGGAGCATTGTGCTGACAAGGGCCATGGAGCATTGTGATGACACGGTCATGGAACATTGTGATGACAAGAATTCTGGAGCATTCTGATGACAAAGGCGATGGAGCATTGTGATGACACGGTCATGGAACATTGTGATGACAAGAATTCTGGAGCATTATGATGACAAGTGCCATGGAGCTTTGTGATGACACGGCCATGGAACATAGTGATGAAAAGAATTCTGGAGCATTGTGATGACAATGGCCATGGAACATTGTGATGACACGGCCATGGAACATTGTGATGACAAGGATTCTGGAGCATTATGATGACAAGTGCCATGGAGCATTGTGATGACACGGCCATGGAACATTGTGATGAAAAGAATTCTGGAGCATTGTGATGACAATGGCCATGGAGCCTTGTGATGACACGGTCATGGAACATTGTGATGAGAAGAATTCTGGAGCATTGTCATGACAAGGGCCATGGAGCATTTTGATGACACGGTCATGGAACATTGTGATGACAAGAATTCTGGAGCATTGTGCTGACTAGGGCCATGGACCATTGTGATGACATGGTCATGGAACATTGTGATGACAAAAATTCTGGAGCATTGTGATGACAATGGCCATTGAGCATTGTGATGACACGGTCATGCAACATTGTGATGACAAGAATTCTGCAGCATTGCGATGACAAGGGCCATGGAGCATTGTGATGACACGGTCATGGAACATTGTCATGAGAAGAATTCTGGAGCATTGTGCTGACAAGGGCCATGCAGCATTGTGATGACACGGTCATGGAACATTGTGATGACAAGAATTCTGGAGCATTCTGATGACAAAGGCGATGGAGCATTGTGATGACACGGTCATGGAACATTGTGATGACAAGAAATCTGGAGCATTGTGATGACAATGGCCATGGAGAATTGTGATGACACGGCCATGGAACATTGTGATGACAAGAATTCTGGAGCATTGTGATGACAGTGGCCATGGAGCATTGTGATGACACGGTCATGGAACATTGTGATGAGAAGAATGCTGGAGCATTGTCATGACAAGGGCCATGGAGCATTGTGATGATACGGTCATGGAACATTGTGATGAGAAGAATTCTGGAGCATTATGATGACAAGGGCCATGGAGCATTGTGATGACACGGTCAAGGAACATTGTGATGACAAGAATTCTGGAGAATTGTGATGACAAGGTTCATGGAGATTTGTGATGACACGGCCATGGAACATTGTGATGACAAGAATTCTGGAGCATTGTACTGACAAGGGCCATGGAGCATTGTGATGACACGGTCATGGAACATTGTGATGACAAGTATTCTGGAGCATTCTGATGACAAGCGCCATAGAGCATTGTGATGACACGTTCATGGAATATAATAATGACAGGAATTCTGGAGCATTAAGATGACAAGGGCAATGGAGCATTGTGATGACACGGCCATGGAACATTGTGATGACAAGAATTTTGGAGCATTGTGCAGACAAGGGCCATGGAGCATTGTGATGATACGGTCATGGAACATTGTGATGACAAGAATTCTGCAGCATTGCGATGACAAGGGCCATGGAGCATTGTGATGACACGGTCATGAAACATTGTCATGAGAAGAATTCTGGAGCACTGTGCTGACAAGGGCTATGGAGCATTGTGATGATACGGTCATGGAACATTGTGATGACAAGAATTCTGGAGCATTGTGATGACAGTGGCCATGGAGCATTTTGTTGACACGGCCATGGAACATGGTGATGACAAGAATTCTGGAGAATTGTGATGACAAGGTTCATGGACAATTGTGATGACACGGTCAAGGAACATTGCGATGACAAGATTTCTGGAGCATTGTGGTGAAAGGGTATGGAGCATTGTGATTAAAGTTGACAAGGAACATTGTGATGATATGGGCCGAGAACTCTGTGATGAGACAGGACATGGAGTATTGTGACGAAAACTGTCATGGAACATTGTGCTGACAGGGATCATGGAGCTCTTTGGTAAGAGAGGCCATGGAGATTTGTGATGGCAGGCATCAAGGGGCACTGTGTTGACAGCGGTCTTGGAGCATTGTGATGAAAGGCGTCATGGAGCACTGTGATTACAGGGGCCATGAAGCATTGTGAATTCAAAGGCTATGAAGCATTGAGGTGACAGGTTTCATGGAACACTGTGATGAATGTGATCTTGGATCATTGTGATGACAACTGTCCTGGAACCTTGTGATGACATGGTTCATGGAGCATTGTGATGACAAGGACCATGGCGAATTGTGATGACAGGGATTATGCAGCATTGTGTTGACAAGGGTATGGACTATTGTGATGACAATGGTCATGGAGCAATGTTATGAAAGTATTCATGGAACATCGTGATGAAAAGTGCATGGGAGCATTGTGACGATAAAGGCCATGGAGTATTGTGATGACTAGTGTCATGGAGCATTTTAATGAAAGGTTTCATTGGGCACCATGATGACAAAGGGGATGGAGAATTGTGATGAAACTGGTCCTGGAGCATTGTGATAACAAAAGCCATGGAGCATTGTGATGACAGGCATCATGGAGCATTGTGAAGAAAGGGGCCATGGGGTATTGTAATGACACTAGAGAAATATGATGAAAATGGTCAGTGAGCATAGTGATTAAAGTGGTCATTGAGAATTGTGATGAAAAGCGACATAGAGCATTGTGATGACAAAGGTCATGGAGAACTGTGATGACCAGGGTCATGTAGCATTGTGATGACACGGCCATGGAACATTGTGATGACAAGAATTCTGGAGCATTGTGATGACACCGTCATGGAACATTGTGATGAGAAGAATTCTGGAGCATTGTCATGACAAGGGCCATGGAGCATTGTGATGATACGGTCCTGCAACATTGTGATGACAAGAATTCTGGAGCATTATGATGACAAGGGCCATGGAGCATTGTGATGACACGGCCATGGAACATTGTGATGACAAGAATTCTGGAGAATTGTGATGACAATGGCAATGGAGCATTGTGATGACACCGTCATGTAACATTGTGATGAGAAGAATTCTGGAGCACTGTCATGACAAGGGCCATGGTGCATTGTGATGACACGGCCATGGAACATTGTGATGACAAGAATTCTGGAGCATTGTAATGACAAGGGCCATGGAGCATTGTGATGACACGGCCATGGAACATTGTGATGACAAGAATTCTGGAGCATTGTGATGACAATGGCCATGGAGCATTGTGATGACACGGTCATGGAACATTGTGATGAGAAGAATTCTGGAGCATTGTCATGACAAGGGCCATGGAGCATTGTGATGACACGGCGATGGAACATTGTGATGACAAGAATTCTGGAGAATTGTGATGACAAGGTTCATGGAGATTTGTGATGACACGGCCATGGAACATTGTGATGACAAGAATTCTGGAGCATTGTACTGACAAGGGCCATGGAGCATTGTGATGACACGGTCATGGAACATTGTGATGACAAGTATTCTGGAGCATTCTGATGACAAGTGCCATAGAGCATTGTGATGACACGTTCATGGAATATAGTAATGACAGGAATTCTGGAGCATTATGATGACAAGGGCAATGGAGCATTGTGATGACACGGCCATGGAACATTGTGATGACAAGAATTTTGGAGCATTGTGCAGACAAGGGCCATGGAGCATTGTGATGATACGGTCATGGAACATTGTGATGACAAGAATTCTGCAGCATTGCGATGACAAGGGCCATGGAGCATTGTGATGACACGGTCATGAAACATTGTCATGAGAAGAATTCTGGAGCATTGTGCTGACAAGGGCTATGGAGCATTGTGATGATACGGTCATGGAACATTGTGATGACAACAATTCTGGAGCATTGTGATGACAGTGGCCATGGAGCATTTTGTTGACACGGCCATGGAACATTGTGATGACAAGAATTCTGGAGAATTGTGATGACAAGGTTCATGGACAATTGTGATGACACGGTCAAGGAACATTGTGATGACAAGATTTCTGGAGCATTGTGGTGAAAGGGTATGGAGCATTGTGATTAAAGGTGACAAGGAACATTGTGATGATATGGGCCGAGAACTCTGTGATGAGACAGGACATGGAGTATTGTGACGAAAACTGTCATGGAACATTGTGCTGACAGGGATCATGGAGCTCTTTGGTAAGAGAGGCCATGGAGATTTGTGATGGCAGGCATCATGGGGCACTGTGTTGACAGCGGTCTTGGAGCATTGTGATGAAAGGCGTCATGGAGCACTGTGATTACAGGGGCCATGAAGCATTGTGAATTCAAAGGCTATGGAGCATTGAGGTGACAGGTTTCATGGAACACTGTGATGAATGTGATCTTGGATCATTGTGATGACAACTGTCCTGGAACCTTGTGATGACACGGTTCATGGAGCATTGTGATGACAAGGACCATGGCGAATTGTGATGACAGGGATTATGCAGCATTGTGTTGACAAGGGTATGGACTATTGTGATGACAATGGTCATGGAGCAATGTGATGAAAGTATTCATGGAACATGGTGATGAAAAGTGCATGGGAGCATTGTGACGATAAAGGCCATGGAGTATTGTGATGACTAGTGTCATGGAGCATTTTAATGAAAGGTTTCATTGTGCACCATGATGACAAAGGGGATGGATAATTGTGATGAAACTGGTCCTGGAGCATTGTGATAACAAAAGCCATGGAGCATTGTGATGACAGGCATCATGGAGCATTGTGAAGAAAGGGGCCATGGGGTATTGTAATGACACTAGAGAAATATGATGAAAATGGTCAGTGAGCATAGTGATTAAAGTGGTCATTGAGAATTGTGATGAAAAGCGACATAGAGCATTGTGATGACAAAGGTCATGTAGAACTGTGATGACCAGGGTCATGTAGCATTGTGATGACACGGCCATGGAACATTGTGATGACAAGAATTCTGGAGCATTGGGATGACAATGGCCATGGAGCATTGTGATGACACGGTCATGGAACATTGTGATGAGAAGAAATCTGGAGCATTGTGATGACAATGGCTATGGAGAATTGTGATGACACGGCCATGGAACATTGTGATGACAAGAATTCTGGAGCATTGTGATGACAGTAGCCATGGAGCATTGTGATGACACGGTCATGGAACATTGTGATGAGAAGAATTCTGGAGCATTGTCATGACAAGGGCCATGGAGCATTGTGATGATACGGTCATGGAACATTGTGATGAGAAGAATTCTGGAGCATTATGATGACAAGGGCCATGGAGCATTGTGATGACACGGCCATGGATCATTGTGATGACAAGAATTCTGGAGCATTATGATGACAAGGGCCATGGAGCATTGTGATGACACGGCCATGGAACATTGTGATGACAAGAATTCTGGAGCATTGTGATGACACGGTCATGGAACACTGTGATGAGAAGAATTCTGGAGCATTGTCATGACAAGGGCCATGGAGCATTGTGATGACACGGTCAAGGAACATTGTGATGACAAAAATTCTGGAGAATTGTGATGACAAGGTTCATGGAGATTTGTGATGACACGGCCATGGAACATTGTGATGACAAGAATTCTGGAGCATTGTACTGACAAGGGCCATGGAGCATTGTGATGACACGGTCATGGAACATTGTGATGACAAGTATTCTGGAGCATTCTGATGACAAGCGCCATAGAGCATTGTGATGACACGTTCATGGAATATAGTAATGACAGGAATTCTGGAGCATTATGATGACAAGGGCAATGGAGCATTGTGATGACACGGCCATGGAACATTGTGATGACAAGAATTTTGGAGCATTGTGCAGACAAGGGCCATGGAGCATTGTGATGATACGGTCATGGAACATTGTGATGACAAGAATTCTGCAGCATTGCGATGACAAGGGCCATGGAGCATTGTGATGACTCGGTCATGAAACATTGTCATGAGAAGAATTCTGGAGCATTGTGCTGACAAGGGCTATGGAGCATTGTGATGACACGGTCATGGAACATTGTGATGACAAGTATTCTGGAGCATTCTGATGACAAGCGCCATAGAGCATTGTGATGACACGTTCATGGAATATAGTAATGACAGGAATTCTGGAGCATTATGATGACAAGGGCAATGGAGCATTGTGATGACACGGCCATGGAACATTGTGATGACAAGAATTTTGGAGCATTGTGCAGACAAGGGCCATGGAGCATTGTGATGATACGGTCATGGAACATTGTGATGACAAGAATTCTGCAGCATTGCGATGACAAGGGCCATGGAGCATTGTGATGACACGGTCATGAAACATTTTCATGAGAAGAATTCTGGAGCATTGTGCTGACAAGGGCTATGGAGCATTGTGATGATATGGTCATGGAACATTGTGATGACAAGAATTCTGGAGCATTGTGATGACAGTGGCCATGGAGCATTTTGTTGACACGGCCATGGAACATTGTGATGACAAGAATTCTGGAGAATTGTGATGACAAGGTTCATGGACAATTGTGATGACACGGTCAAGGAACATTGCGATGACAAGATTTCTGGAGCATTGTGGTGAAAGGGTATGGAGCATTGTGATTAAAGGTGACAAGGAACATTGTGATGATATGGGCCGAGAACTCTGTGATGAGACAGGACATGGAGTATTGTGACGAAAACTGTCATGGAACATTGTGCTGACAGGGATCATGGAGCTCTTTGGTAAGAGAGGCCATGGAGATTTGTGATGGCAGGCATCATGGGGCACTGTGTTGACAGCGGTCTTGGAGCATTGTGATGAAAGGCGTCATGGAGCACTGTGATTACAGGGGCCATGGAGCATTGTGAATACAAAGGCTATGGAGCATTGAGATGACAGGTTTCATGGAGCACTGTGATGAATGTGATCTTGGATCATTGTGATGACAAGTGTCCTGGAACCTTGTGATGACACGGTTCATGGAGCATTGTGATGACAAGGACCATGGCGAATTGTGATGACATCTGTCATGGGGCATTGTGATGACAGTGGTCATCTAGATTTGCGATGAAAGGTATCATGGAGCACTGTGATGACAGGGGCCATGGAACATTGTGATGACAAAGGCCATGGAGCATTGTGATGACAAGTGTCATGGGGCATTTTGATGACATTGGCATGGAGCATTATGATGACAAGAATTCTGGAGCATTTTGATGACAAGGGCATGGAGCTTTGTGATGACAGGGCCCACGGAGCTTTGTGATGAAAAGGGCAGGGTACATTGTGATGACAGGGTTCATGGAGCATTGTGATGAAAGGGGCCATGGAGCATTGAGATGAGAGCCGTTATGAGGCATGGTGATGACAGTGGTCATGGAGCATTGTGATGAAAGAGATCATGGAGCAATATGATAACAGGGGCCATGGAGCATTGTGATGACAGGGGTATTGGAGCATTGTGATGGAAGTAGACATGGATCATTGTGATGACATGGGTCCTGGAACACTGTGATGACACGGTTCATCGAGTATTGTGATGACAAGGGTCATAGCGAATTGTGATGACAAGTGTCATGGGGCATTGTGATGATATTGATCATCTCGGAATTGTGATGAAAGGTATCGTGGAGCACTGTGATGACTGGGGGCATGAAGCACTGTGATGAAAATTGTCCTGGATTATTGTGATGACAGCAGTCATAGAGAATTGTGATGACAGGGATTATGCAGCATTGTGTTGACAAGGTTATGGACTATTGTGATGACAATGGTCATGGAGCAATGTGATGAAAGTATTCATGGAACATCGTGATGAAAAGTGCATGGGAGCATTGTGACGATAAAGGCCATGGAGTATTGTGATGACTAGTGTCATGGAGCATTTTAATGAAAGGTTTCATTGTGCACCATGATGACAAAGGGGATGGAGAATTGTGATGAAACTGGTCCTGGAGCATTGTGATAACAAAAGCCATGGAGCATTGTGATGACAGGCATCATGGAGCATTGTGAAGAAAGGGGCCATGGGGTATTGTAATGACACTAGAGAAATATGATGAAAATGGTCAGCGAGCATAGTGATTAAAGTGGTCATTGAGAATTGTGATGAAAAGCGACATAGAGCATTGTGATGACAAAGGTCATGGAGAACTGTGATGACCAGGGTCATGTAGCATTGTGATGACACGGTCATGGAACATTGTGATGACAAGAATTCTGGAGCATTGTGCTGACTAGGGCCATGGACCATTGTGATGACATGGTCATGGAACATTGTGATGACAAAAATTCTGGAGCATTGTGATGACAATGGCCATTGAGCATTGTGATGACACGGTCATGCAACATTGTGATGACAAGAATTCTGGAGCATTCTGATGACAAAGGCGATGGAGCATTGTGATGACACGGTCATGGAACATTGTGATGACAAGAAATCTGGAGCATTGTGATGACAATGGCCATGGAGAATTGTGATGACACGGCCATGGAACATTGTGATGACAAGAATTCTGGAGCATTGTGATGACAGTGGCCATGGAGCATTGTGATGACACGGTCATGGAACATTGTGATGAGAAGAATTCTGGAGCATTGTCATGACAAGGGCCATGGAGCATTGTGATGATACGGTCATGGAATATTGTGACGAGAAGAATTCTGGAGCATTATGATGACAAGGGCCATGGAGCATTGTGATGACACGGCCATGGAACATTGTGATGACAAGAATTCTGGAGCATTATGATGACAAGGGCCATGGAGCATTGTGATGACACGGCCATGGAACATTGTGATGACAAGAATTCTGGAGCATTGTGATGACAATGGCCATGGAGCATTGTGATGACACGGTCATGGAACACTGTGATGAGAAGAATTCTGGAGCATTGTCATGACAAGGGCCATGGAGCATTGTGATGACACGGTCAAGGAACATTGTGATGACAAGAATTCTGGAGAATTGTGATGACAAGGTTCATGGAGATTTGTGATGACACGGCCATGGAACATTGTGATGATAAGAATTCTGGAGCATTGTACTGACAAGGGCCATGGAGCATTGTGATGACACGGTCATGGAACATTGTGATGACAAGTATTCTGGAGCATTCTGATGACAAGCGCCATAGAGCATTGTGATGACACGTTCATGGAATATAGTAATGACAGGAATTCTGGAGCATTATGATGACAAGGGCAATGGAGCATTGTGATGACACGGCCATGGAACATTGTGATGACAAGAATTTTGGAGCATTGTGCAGACAAGGGCCATGGAGCATTGTGATGATACGGTCATGGAACATTGTGATGACAGGAATTCTGGAGCATTCTGATGACAAAGGCGATGGAGCATTGTGATGACACGGCCATGGAACATTGTGATGACAAGTATTCTGGAGCATTGTGATGACAATGGCCATGGAGCATTGTGATGATACGGTCATGGAACATTGTGATGACAAGAATTCTGGAGCATTGTGATGACAGTGGCCATGGAGCATTGTGATGACACGGTAATGGAACATTGTGATGAGAAGAATTCTGGAGCATTTTCATGACAAGGGCCATGGAGCATTGTGATGATACGGTCATGGAACATTGTGATGAGAAGAATTCTGGAGCATTATGATGACAAGGGCCATGGAGCATTGTGATGACACGGTCAAGGAACATTGTGATGACAAGAATTCTGGAGAATTGTGATGACAAGGTTCATGGAGATTTGTGATGACACGGCCATGGAACATTGTGATGACAAGAATTCTGGAGCATTGTACTGACAAGGGCCATGGAGCATTGTGATGACACGGTCATGGAATATTGTGATGACAAGTATTCTGGAGCATTCTGATGACAAGCGCCATAGAGCATTGTGATGACACGTTCATGGAATATAATAATGACAGGAATTCTGGAGCATTAAGATGACAAGGGCAATGGAGCATTGTGATGACACGGCCATGGAACATTGTGATGACAAGAATTTTGGAGCATTGTGCAGACAAGGGCCTTGGAGCATTGTGATGATACGGTCATGGAACATTGTGATGACAAGAATTCTGCAGCATTGCGATGACAAGGGCCATGGAGCATTGTGATGACACGGTCATGAAACATTGTCATGAGAAGAATTCTGGAGCACTGTGCTGACAAGGGCTATGGAGCATTGTGATGATACGGTCATGGAACATTGTGATGACAAGAATTCTGGAGCATTGTGATGACAGTGGCCATGGAGCATTTTGTTGACACGGCCATGGAACATGGTGATGACAAGAATTCTGGAGAATTGTGATGACAAGGTTCATGGACAATTGTGATGACACGGTCAAGGAACATTGCGATGACAAGATTTCTGGAGCATTGTGGTGAAAGGGTATGGAGCATTGTGATTAAAGTTGACAAGGAACATTGTGATGATATGGGCCGAGAACTCTGTGATGAGACAGGACATGGAGTATTGTGACGAAAACTGTCATGGAACATTGTGCTGACAGGGATCATGGAGCTCTTTGGTAAGAGAGGCCATGGAGATTTGTGATGGCAGGCATCATGGGGCACTGTGTTGACAGCGGTCTTGGAGCATTGTGATGAAAGGCGTCATGGAGCACTGTGATTACAGGGGCCATGAAGCATTGTGAATTCAAAGGCTATGAAGCATTGAGGTGACAGGTTTCATGGAACACTGTGATGAATGTGATCTTGGATCATTGTGATGACAACTGTCCTGGAACCTTGTGATGACATGGTTCATGGAGCATTGTGATGACAAGGACCATGGCGAATTGTGATGACAGGGATTATGCAGCATTGTGTTGACAAGGGTATGGACTATTGTGATGACAATGGTCATGGAGCAATGTTATGAAAGTATTCATGGAACATCGTGATGAAAAGTGCATGGGAGCATTGTGACGATAAAGGCCATGGAGTATTGTGATGACTAGTGTCATGGAGCATTTTAATGAAAGGTTTCATTGGGCACCATGATGACAAAGGGGATGGAGAATTGTGATGAAACTGGTCCTGGAGCATTGTGATAACAAAAGCCATGGAGCATTGTGATGACAGGCATCATGGAGCATTGTGAAGAAAGGGGCCATGGGGTATTGTAATGACACTAGAGAAATATGATGAAAATGGTCAGTGAGCATAGTGATTAAAGTGGTCATTGAGAATTGTGATGAAAAGCGACATAGAGCATTGTGATGACAAAGGTCATGGAGAACTGTGATGACCAGGGTCATGTAGCATTGTGATGACACGGCCATGGAACATTGTGATGACAAGAATTCTGGAGCATTGGGATGACAATGGCCATGGAGCATTGTGATGACACCGTCATGGAACATTGTGATGAGAAGAATTCTGGAGCATTGTCATGACAAGGGCCATGGAGCATTGTGATGATACGGTCCTGCAACATTGTGATGACAAGAATTCTGGAGCATTATGATGACAAGGGCCATGGAGCATTGTGATGACACGGCCATGGAACATTGTGATGACAAGAATTCTGGAGAATTGTGATGACAATGGCCATGGAGCATTGTGATGACACCGTCATGTAACATTGTGATGAGAAGAATTCTGGAGCACTGTCATGACAAGGGCCATGGTGCATTGTGATGACACGGCCATGGAACATTGTGATGACAAGAATTCTGGAGCATTGTAATGACAAGGGCCATGGAGCATTGTGATGACACGGCCATGGAACATTGTGATGACAAGAATTCTGGAGCATTGTGATGACAATGGCCATGGAGCATTGTGATGACACGGTCATGGAACATTGTGATGAGAAGAATTCTGGAGCATTGTCATGACAAGGGCCATGGAGCATTGTGATGACACGGCGATGGAACATTGTGATGACAAGAATTCTGGAGAATTGTGAAGACAAGGATCATGGAGAATTGTGATGACACGGCCATGGAACATTGTGATGACAAGAATTCTGGAGCATTGTGCTGACAAGGGCCATGGAGCATTGTGATGACATGGTCATGGAACATTGTGATGACAAGAATTTTGGAGCATTGTGCTGAAAAGGGACATGGAGCATTGTGATGACACGGTCATGGAACAATGTGATGAGAAGAATTCTGGAGCATTCTGATGACAAAGGCGATGGAGCATTGTGATGACACGGTCATGGAACATTGTGATGACAAGAATTCTGGAGCATTGTGATGACAGTGGCCATGGAGCATTGTGATGTCACGGTCATGGAACATTGTGATGAGAAGAATTCTGGAGCATTGTCATGACAAGGGCCATGGAGCATTGTGATGATACGGTCATGGAACATTGTGATGAGAAGAATTCTGGAGCATTATGATGACAAGGGCCATGGAGCATTGTGATGACACGGCCATGGAACATTGTGATGACAAGAATTCTGGAGCATTATGATGACAAGGGCCATGGAGCATTGTGATGACACGGCCATGGAACATTGTGATGACAAGAATTCTGGAGCATTGTGATGACAATGGCCATGGAGCATTGTGATGACACGGTCATGGAACAATGTGAGGAGAAGAATTCTGGAGCATTGTCATGACAAGGGCCATGGAGCTTTGTGATGACACGGTCAAGGAACATTGTGATGATAAGAATTCTGGAGAATTGTGATGACAAGGTTCATGGAGATTTGTGATGACACGGCCATGGAACATTGTGATGACAAGAATTCTGGAACATTGTACTGACAAGGGCCATGGAGCATTGTGATGACACGGTCATGGAACATTGTGATGACAAGTATTCTGGAGCATTCTGATGACAAGTGCCATAGAGCATTGTGATGACACGTTCATGGAATATAGTAATGACAGGAATTCTGGAGCATTATGATGACAAGGGCAATGGAGCATTGTGATGACACGGCCATGGAACATTGTGATGACAAGAATTCTGGAGCATTGTGATGACAGTGGCCATGGAGCATTGTTATGACACGGTCATGGATCATTGTGATGAGAAGAATTCTGGAGCATTGTCATGACAAGGGCCATGGAGCATTTTGATGACACGGCCATGGAACATTGTGATGACAAGAATTCTGGAGAATTGTGATGACAAGGTTCATGGAGCATTGTGATGACACGTTCATGGAATATAGTAATGACAGGAATTCTGGAGCATTATGATGACAAGGGCCATGGAGCATTGTGATGACACGGCCATGGAACATTGTGATGACAAGAATTCTGGAGCATTGTGCTGACAAGGGTCATCGAGCATTTTAATGACACGGTCATGGATCATTGTGATGACAAGAATTCTGGAGCATTCTGATGACAAAGGCGATGGAGCATTGTGATGACACGGTCATGGACCATTGTGATGAGAAGAATTCTGGAGCATTGTGATAACAATGGCCAAGGAGGATTGTGATGACACGGTATGGAACATTGTGATGACAAGAATTCTGGAGCATTGTGATGAGAGTGGCCATGGAGCATTGTGATGACACGGTCATGGAACATTGTGATGAGAAGAATTCTGGAGCATTGTCATGACAAGCGCCATGGAGCATTGTGATGATAGGGTCATGGAACATTGTGATGACAAGAATTCTGGAGCATTATGATGACAAGGGCCATGGAGCATTGTGATGACACGGTCATGCAACATTGTGATGACAAGAATTCTGCAGCATTGCGATGACAAGGGCCATGGAGCATTGTGATGACACGGTCATGGAACATTGTCATGAGAAGAATTCTGGAGCATTGTGCTGACAAGGGCCATGCAGCATTGTGATGACACGGTCATGGAACATTGTGATGACAAGAATTCTGGAGCATTCTGATGACAAAGGCGATGGAGCATTGTGATGACACGGTCATGGAACATTGTGATGACAAGAAATCTGGAGCATTGTGATGACAATGGCCATGGAGAATTGTGATGACACGGCCATGGAACATTGTGATGACAAGAATTCTGGAGCATTGTGATGACAGTGGCCATGGAGCATTGTGATGACACGGTCATGGAACATTGTGATGAGAAGAATGCTGGAGCATTGTCATGACAAGGGCCATGGAGCATTGTGATGATACGGTCATGGAACATTGTGATGAGAAGAATTCTGGAGCATTATGATGACAAGGGCCATGGAGCATTGTGATGACACGGTCAAGGAACATTGTGATGACAAGAATTCTGGAGAATTGTGATGACAAGGTTCATGGAGATTTGTGATGACACGGCCATGGAACATTGTGATGACAAGAATTCTGGAGCATTGTACTGACAAGGGCCATGGAGCATTGTGATGACACGGTCATGGAATATTGTGATGACAAGTATTCTGGAGCATTCTGATGACAAGCGCCATAGAGCATTGTGATGACACGTTCATGGAATATAATAATGACAGGAATTCTGGAGCATTAAGATGACAAGGGCAATGGAGCATTGTGATGACACGGCCATGGAACATTGTGATGACAAGAATTTTGGAGCATTGTGCAGACAAGGGCCATGGAGCATTGTGATGATACGGTCATGGAACATTGTGATGACAAGAATTCTGCAGCATTGCGATGACAAGGGCCATGGAGCATTGTGATGACACGGTCATGAAACATTGTCATGAGAAGAATTCTGGAGCACTGTGCTGACAAGGGCTATGGAGCATTGTGATGATACGGTCATGGAACATTGTGATGACAAGAATTCTGGAGCATTGTGATGACAGTGGCCATGGAGCATTTTGTTGACACGGCCATGGAACATGGTGATGACAAGAATTCTGGAGAATTGTGATGACAAGGTTCATGGACAATTGTGATGACACGGTCAAGGAACATTGCGATGACAAGATTTCTGGAGCATTGTGGTGAAAGGGTATGGAGCATTGTGATTAAAGTTGACAAGGAACATTGTGATGATATGGGCCGAGAACTCTGTGATGAGACAGGACATGGAGTATTGTGACGAAAACTGTCATGGAACATTGTGCTGACAGGGATCATTGAGCTCTTTGGTAAGAGAGGCCATGGAGATTTGTGATGGCAGGCATCATGGGGCACTGTGTTGACAGCGGTCTTGGAGCATTGTGATGAAAGGCGTCATGGAGCACTGTGATTACAGGGGCCATGAAGCATTGTGAATTCAAAGGCTATGAAGCATTGAGGTGACAGGTTTCATGGAACACTGTGATGAATGTGATCTTGGATCATTGTGATGACAACTGTCCTGGAACCTTGTGATGACATGGTTCATGGAGCATTGTGATGACAAGGACCATGGCGAATTGTGATGACAGGGATTATGCAGCATTGTGTTGACAAGGGTATGGACTATTGTGATGACAATGGTCATGGAGCAATGTTATGAAAGTATTCATGGAACATCGTGATGAAAAGTGCATGGGAGCATTGTGACGATAAAGGCCATGGAGTATTGTGATGACTAGTGTCATGGAGCATTTTAATGAAAGGTTTCATTGGGCACCATGATGACAAAGGGGATGGAGAATTGTGATGAAACTGGTCCTGGAGCATTGTGATAACAAAAGCCATGGAGCATTGTGATGACAGGCATCATGGAGCATTGTGAAGAAAGGGGCCATGGGGTATTGTAATGACACTAGAGAAATATGATGAAAATGGTCAGTGAGCATAGTGATTAAAGTGGTCATTGAGAATTGTGATGAAAAGCGACATAGAGCATTGTGATGACAAAGGTCATGGAGAACTGTGATGACCAGGGTCATGTAGCATTGTGATGACACGGCCATGGAACATTGTGATGACAAGAATTCTGGAGCATTGGGATGACAATGGCCATGGAGCATTGTGATGACACCGTCATGGAACATTGTGATGAGAAGAATTCTGGAGCATTGTCATGACAAGGGCCATGGAGCATTGTGATGATACGGTCCTGCAACATTGTGATGACAAGAATTCTGGAGCATTATGATGACAAGGGCCATGGAGCATTGTGATGACACGGCCATGGAACATTGTGATGACAAGAATTCTGGAGAATTGTGATGACAATGGCCATGGAGCATTGTGATGACACCGTCATGTAACATTGTGATGAGAAGAATTCTGGAGCACTGTCATGACAAGGGCCACGGTGCATTGTGATGACACGGCCATGGAACATTGTGATGACAAGAATTCTGGAGCATTGTAATGACAAGGGCCATGGAGCATTGTGATGACACGGCCATGGAACATTGTGATGACAAGAATTCTGGAGCATTGTGATGACAATGGCCATGGAGCATTGTGATGACACGGTCATGGAACATTGTGATGAGAAGAATTCTGGAGCATTGTCATGACAAGGGCCATGGAGCATTGTGATGACACGGCGATGGAACATTGTGATGACAAGAATTCTGGAGAATTGTGAAGACAAGGATCATGGAGAATTGTGATGACACGGCCATGGAACATTGTGATGACAAGAATTCTGGAGCATTGTGCTGACAAGGGCCATGGAGCATTGTGATGACATGGTCATGGAACATTGTGATGACAAGAATTTTGGAGCATTGTGCTGAAAAGGGACATGGAGCATTGTGATGACCCGGTCATGGAACAATGTGATGAGAAGAATTCTGGAGCATTCTGATGACAAAGGCGATGGAGCATTGTGATGACACGGTCATGGAACATTGTGATGACAAGAATTCTGGAGCATTGTGATGACAGTGGCCATGGAGCATTGTGATGTCACGGTCATGGAACATTGTGATGAGAAGAATTCTGGAGCATTGTCATGACAAGGGCCATGGAGCATTGTGATGATACGGTCATGGAACATTGTGATGAGAAGAATTCTGGAGCATTATGATGACAAGGGCCATGGAGCATTGTGATGACACGGCCATGGAACATTGTGATGACAAGAATTCTGGAGCATTATGATGACAAGGGCCATGGAGCATTGTGATGACACGGCCATGGAACATTGTGATGACAAGAATTCTGGAGCATTGTGATGACAATGGCCATGGAGCATTGTGATGACACGGTCATGGAACAATGTGAGGAGAAGAATTCTGGAGCATTGTCATGACAAGGGCCATGGAGCTTTGTGATGACACGGTCAAGGAACATTGTGATGATAAGAATTCTGGAGAATTGTGATGACAAGGTTCATGGAGATTTGTGATGACACGGCCATGGAACATTGTGATGACAAGAATTCTGGAGCATTGTACTGACAAGGGCCATGGAGCATTGTGATGACACGGTCATGGAACATTGTGATGACAAGTATTCTGGAGCATTCTGATGACAAGTGCCATAGAGCATTGTGATGACACGTTCATGGAATATAGTAATGACAGGAATTCTGGAGCATTATGATGACAAGGGCAATGGAGCATTGTGATGACACGGCCATGGAACATTGTGATGACAAGAATTCTGGAGCATTGTGATGACAGTGGCCATGGAGCATTGTTATGACACGGTCATGGATCATTGTGATGAGAAGAATTCTGGAGCATTGTCATGACAAGGGCCATGGAGCATTTTGATGACACGGCCATGGAACATTGTGATGACAAGAATTCTGGAGAATTGTGATGAGAAGGTTCATGGAGAATTGTGATGACACTTCCATGGAACATTGTGATGACAAGAATTCTGGAGCATTGTGCTGACAAGGGCCATGGAGCATTGTGATGACACGGCCATGGAACATTGTGATGACAAGAATTCTGGAGAATTGTGATGACAAGGTTCATGGAGCATTGTGATGACACGTTCATGGAATATAGTAATGACAGGAATTCTGGAGCATTATGATGACAAGGGCCATGGAGCATTGTGATGACACGGCCATGGAACATTGTGATGACAAGAATTCTGGAGCATTGTGCTGACAAGGGTCATCGAGCATTTTAATGACACGGTCATGGATCATTGTGATGACAAGAATTCTGGAGCATTCTGATGACAAAGGCGATGGAGCATTGTGATGACACGGTCATGGACCATTGTGATGAGAAGAATTCTGGAGCATTGTGATAACAATGGCCAAGGAGGATTGTGATGACACGGTATGGAACATTGTGAAGACAAGAATTCTGGAGCATTGTGATGAGAGTGGCCATGGAGCATTGTGATGACACGGTCATGGAACATTGTGATGAGAAGAATTCTGGAGCATTGTCATGACAAGCGCCATGGAGCATTGTGATGATAGGGTCATGGAACATTGTGATGACAAGAATTCTGGAGCATTATGATGACAAGGGCCATGGAGCATTGTGATGACACGGCCATGGAACATTGTGATGACAAGAATTCTGGAGCATTATGATGACAAGTGCCATGGAGCATTGTGATGACACGGCCATGGAACATTGTGATGACAAGAAATCTGGAGCATTGTGATGACAATGGCCATGGAGCATTGTGATGACACGGCCATGGAACATTGTGATGAGAAGAATTCTGGAGCATTGTGATGACAGTGGCCATGGAGCATTGTGATGACACGGTCATGGAACATTGTGATGAGAAGAATTCTGGAGCATTGTCATGACAATGGCCATGGAGCATTGTGATGATACGGTCATGGAACATTGTGATGACAAGAATTCTGGAGCATTATGATGACAAGGGTCATGGAGCATTGTGATGACACGGCCATGGTAAAATGTGATGACAAGTATTCTGGAGCATTGTGATGACAATGGCCATGGAGCATTGTGATGACACGGTCATGGAACATTGTGATGAGAAGAATTCTGGAGCATTGTCATGACAAGGCCATGGAGCATTGTGATGACACGGCCATGGAACATTGTGATGACAAGTATTCTGTAGAATTGTGATGACAAGGTTCATGGAGCATTGTGATGACACGGCCATGGAACATTGTGATGACAAGAATTCTGGAGCATTGTGATGACAATGGCCATGGAGCATTGTGATGACACGGTCATGGAGCATTGTGATGAGAAGAATTCTGGAGCATTGTCATGACAAGGGCCATGGAGCATTGTGATGACACGGCCATGGAACATTGTGATGACAAGAATTCTGGAGTATTGTGATGACAATTTTCATGGAGAATTGTGATGACACGGCCATGGAACATTGTGATGACAAGAATTCTGGAGCATTGTGCTGACAAGGGCCATGGAGCATTGTGATGACACGGCCATGGAACATTGTGATGACAAGAATTCTGCAGAATTGTGATGACAAGGTTCATGGAGAATTGTGATGACACGGCCATGGAACATTGTGATGACAAGAATTCTGGAGCACTGTGCTGACAAGGGCCATGGAGCATTGTGATGACATGGTCATGGAACATTGTGATGACAAGAATTCTGGAGCATTCTGATGACAAAGGCGATGGAGCATTGTGATGACACGGTCATGGAACATTGTGATGACAAGAATTCTGGAGCATTCTGATGACAAGCGCCATAGAGCATTGTGATGACACGTTCATGGAATATAGTAATGACAAGAATTCTGGAGAATTATGATGACAAAGGCCATGGAGCATTGTGATGACACGGCCATGGAACATTGTGATGACACGGTCATGGAACATTGTGATGACAAGAATTCTGGAGCATTGTGCTGATGACGGCCATGGAGCATTGTGATGACACAGTCAAGGAACATTGCGATGAAAAAGATTTCTGGAGCATTGTGATGAAAGGGCATGGAGCATTGTGATTAAAAGTGACAAGGAACATTGTGATGATATGGGCAGAGAACTCTGTGATGACAGTGGTCTTGCAGTATTGTGACGAAAAGTGTCATGGAACATTCTGCTGAAAGCGATCATGGAGCTTTTTGGTAAGAGAGGCTATGGAGATTTGTGATGTCAGGCGTCATGGGGCATTGTGTTGAGAGCGGTCTTGGGGCATTGTGATGAAAAGGGTCATGGAGCACTGTGATTACAGGGGCCATGGAGCATTGTGAATACAAAGGCTATGGAGCATTGAGATGACAGGTTTCATGGAGCACTGTGATGAATGTGATCTTGGATCATTGTGATGACAAGTGTCCTGGAACCTTGTGATGACACGGTTCATGGAGCATTGTGATGACAAGGACCATGGCGAATTGTGATGACATCTGTCATGGGGAATTGTGATGACAGTGGTCATCTAGATTTGCGATGAAAGGTATCATGGAGCACTGTGATGACAGGGGCCATGGAACATTGTGATGACAAAGGCCATGGAGCATTGTGATGACAAGTGTCATGGGGCATTTTGATGACATTGACATGGAGCATTATGATGACAAGAATTCTGGAGCATTTTGATGACAAGGGCATGGAGCTTTGTGATGACAGGGCCCACGGAGCTTTGTGATGAAAAGGGCAGGGTACATTGTGATGACAGGGTTCATGGAGCATTGTGATGAAAGGGGCCATGGAGCATTGAGATGAGAGCCGTTATGAGGCATGGTGATGACAGTGGTCATGGAGCATTGTGATGAAAGAGATCATGGAGCAATATGATAACAGGGGCCATGGAGCATTGTGATGACAGGGGTATTGGAGCATTGTGATGGAAGTAGACATGGATCATTGTGATGACATGGGTCCTGGAACACTGTGATGACACGGTTCATCGAGTATTGTGATGACAAGGGTCATAGCGAATTGTGATGACAAGTGTCATGGGGCATTGTGATGATATTGATCATCTAGGAATTGTGATGAAAGGTATCGTGGAGCACTGTGATGACTGGGGGCATGAAGCACTGTGATGAAAATTGTCCTGGATTATTGTGATGACAGCAGTCATGGAGAATTGTGATGACAGGGATTATGCAGCATTGTGTTGACAAGGGTATGGACTATTGTGATGACAATGGTCATGGAGCAATGTGATGAAAGTATTCATGGAACATCGTGATGAAAAGTGCATGGGAGCATTGTGACGATAAAGGCCATGGAGTATTGTGATGACTAGTGTCATGGAGCATTTTAATGAAAGGTTTCATTGTGCACCATGATGACAAAGGGGATGGAGAATTGTGATGAAACTGGTCCTGGAGCATTGTGATAACAAAAGCCATGGAGCATTGTGATGACAGGCATCATGGAACATTGTGAAGAAAGGGGCCATGGGGTATTGTAATGACACTAGAGAAATATGATGAAAATGGTCAGCGAGCATAGTGATTAAAGTGGTCATTGAGAATTGTGATGAAAAGCGACATAGAGCATTGTGATGACAAAGGTCATGGAGAACTGTGATGACCAGGGTCATGTAGCATTGTGATGACACGGTCATGGAACATTGTGATGACAAGAATTCTGGAGCATTGTGCTGACTAGGGCCATGGACCATTGTGATGACATGGTCATGGAACATTGTGATGACAAAAATTCTGGAGCATTGTGATGACAATGGCCATTGAGCATTGTGATGACACGGTCATGCAACATTGTGATGACAAGAATTCTGCAGCATTGCGATGACAAGGGCCATGGAGCATTGTGATGACACGGTCATGGAACATTGTCATGAGAAGAATTCTGGAGCATTGTGCTGACAAGGGCCATGCAGCATTGTGATGACACGGTCATGGAACATTGTGATGACAAGAAATCTGGAGCATTGTGATGACAATGGCCATGGAGAATTGTGATGACACGGCCATGGAACATTGTGATGACAAGAATTCTGGAGCATTGTGATGACAGTGGCCATGGAGCATTGTGATGACACGGGCATGGAACATTGTGATGACAAGAAATCTGGAGCATTGTGAAGACAATGGCCATGGAGCATTGTGATGACACGGCCATGGAACATTGTGATGACAAGAATTCTGGAGAATTGTGATGACAATGTTCATGGAGATTTGTGATGACACGGCCATGGAACATTGTGATGACAAGAATTCTGGAGCATTGTCATGACAAGGGCCATGGAGCATTGTGATAATACGGTCATGGAACATTGTGATGAGAAGAATTCTGGAGCATTATGATGACAAGGGCCATGGAGCATTGTGATGACACGGCCATGGAACATTGTGATGACAAGAATTCTGGAGCATTGTGATGACAATGGCCATGGAGCATTGTGATGACACGGTCATGGAACACTGTGATGAGAAGAATTCTGGAGCATTGTCATGACAAGGGCCATGGAGCATTGTGATGACACGGTCAAGGAACATTGTGATGACAAGAATTCTGGAGAATTGTGATGACAAGGTTCATGGAGATTTGTGATGACACGGCCATGGAACATTGTGATGACAAGAATTCTGGAGCATTGTACTGACAAGGGCCATGGAGCATTGTGATGACACGGTCATGGAACATTGTGATGACAAGTATTCTGGAGCATTCTGATGACAAGTGCCATAGAGCATTGTGATGACACGTTCATGGAATATAGTAATGACAGGAATTCTGGAGCATTATGATGACAAGGGCAATGGAGCATTGTGATGACACGGCCATGGAACATTGTGATGACAAGAATTCTGGAGCATTGTGATGACAGTGGCCATGGAGCATTGTTATGACACGGTCATGGATCATTGTGATGAGAAGAATTCTGGAGCATTGTCATGACAAGGGCCATGGAGCATTTTGATGACACGGCCATGGAACATTGTGATGACAAGAATTCTGGAGAATTGTGATGAGAAGGTTCATGGAGAATTGTGATGACACTTCCATGGAACATTGTGATGACAAGAATTCTGGAGCATTGTGCTGACAAGGGCCATGGAGCATTGTGATGACACGGCCATGGAACATTGTGATGACAAGAATTCTGGAGAATTGTGATGACAAGGTTCATGGAGCATTGTGATGACACGTTCATGGAATATAGTAATGACAGGAATTCTGGAGCATTATGATGACAAGGGCCATGGAGCATTGTGATGACACGGCCATGGAACATTGTGATGACAAGAATTCTGGAGCATTGTGCTGACAAGGGTCATCGAGCATTTTAATGACACGGTCATGGATCATTGTGATGACAAGAATTCTGGAGCATTCTGATGACAAAGGCGATGGAGCATTGTGATGACACGGTCATGGACCATTGTGATGAGAAGAATTCTGGAGCATTGTGATAACAATGGCCAAGGAGGATTGTGATGACACGGTATGGAACATTGTGATGACAAGAATTCTGGAGCATTGTGATGACAGTGGCCATGGAGCATTGTGATGACACGGTCATGGAACATTGTGATGAGAAGAATTCTGGAGCATTGTCATGACAAGCGCCATGGAGCATTGTGATGATAGGGTCATGGAACATTGTGATGACAAGAATTCTGGAGCATTATGATGACAAGGGCCATGGAGCATTGTGATGACACGGCCATGGAACATTGTGATGACAAGAATTCTGGAGCATTATGATGACAAGTGCCATGGAGCATTGTGATGACACGGCCATGGAACATTGTGATGACAAGAAATCTGGAGCATTGTGATGACAATGGCCATGGAGCATTGTGATGACACGGCCATGGAACATTGTGATGAGAAGAATTCTGGAGCATTGTGATGACAGTGGCCATGGAGCATTGTGATGACACGGTCATGGAACATTGTGATGAGAAGAATTCTGGAGCATTGTCATGACAATGGCCATGGAGCATTGTGATGATACGGTCATGGAACATTGTGATGACAAGAATTCTGGAGCATTATGATGACAAGGGTCATGGAGCATTGTGATGACACGGCCATGGTAAAATGTGATGACAAGTATTCTGGAGCATTGTGATGACAATGGCCATGGAGCATTGTGATGACACGGTCATGGAACATTGTGATGAGAAGAATTCTGGAGCATTGTCATGACAAGGCCATGGAGCATTGTGATGACACGGCCATGGAACATTGTGATGACAAGTATTCTGTAGAATTGTGATGACAAGGTTCATGGAGCATTGTGATGACACGGCCATGGAACATTGTGATGACAAGAATTCTGGAGCATTGTGATGACAATGGCCATGGAGCATTGTGATGACACGGTCATGGAGCATTGTGATGAGAAGAATTCTGGAGCATTGTCATGACAAGGGCCATGGAGCATTGTGATGACACGGCCATGGAACATTGTGATGACAAGAATTCTGGAGTATTGTGATGACAATTTTCATGGAGAATTGTGATGACACGGCCATGGAACATTGTGATGACAAGAATTCTGGAGCATTGTGCTGACAAGGGCCATGGAGCATTGTGATGACACGGCCATGGAACATTGTGATGACAAGAATTCTGCAGAATTGTGATGACAAGGTTCATGGAGAATTGTGATGACACGGCCATGGAACATTGTGATGACAAGAATTCTGGAGCACTGTGCTGACAAGGGCCATGGAGCATTGTGATGACACGGTCATGGAACATTGTGATGACAAGAATTCTGGAGCATTCTGATGACAAAGGCGATGGAGCATTGTGATGACACGGTCATGGAACATTGTGATGACAAGAATTCTGGAGCATTCTGATGACAAGCGCCATAGAGCATTGTGATGACACGTTCATGGAATATAGTAATGACAAGAATTCTGGAGAATTATGATGACAAAGGCCATGGAGCATTGTGATGACACGGCCATGGAACATTGTGATGACACGGTCATGGAACATTGTGATGACAAGAATTGTGGAGCATTGTGCTGATAAGGGCCATGGAGCAATGTGATGATACGGTCATGGAACATTGTGATGACAAGAATTCTGGAGCATTGTGATGACAAGGGCCAATGAGCATTGTGATGACATGGTCATGGAGCATTGTGATGACAAGAATTCTGGAGCATTGTGCTGATGACGGCCATGGAGCATTGTGATGACACAGTCAAGGAACATTGCGATGAAAAAGATTTCTGGAGCATTGTGATGAAAGGGCATGGAGCATTGTGATTAAAAGTGACAAGGAACATTGTGATGATATGGGCAGAGAACTCTGTGATGACAGTGGTCTTGCAGTATTGTGACGAAAAGTGTCATGGAACATTCTGCTGAAAGCGATCATGGAGCTTTTTGGTAAGAGAGGCTATGGAGATTTGTGATGTCAGGCGTCATGGGGCATTGTGTTGAGAGCGGTCTTGGGGCATTGTGATGAAAAGGGTCATGGAGCACTGTGATTACAGGGGCCATGGAGCATTGTGAATACAAAGGCTATGGAGCATTGAGATGACAGGTTTCATGGAGCACTGTGATGAATGTGATCTTGGATCATTGTGATGACAAGTGTCCTGGAACCTTGTGATGACACGGTTCATGGAGCATTGTGATGACAAGGACCATGGCGAATTGTGATGACATCTGTCATGGGGCATTGTGATGACAGTGGTCATCTAGATTTGCGATGAAAGGTATCATGGAGCACTGTGATGACAGGGGCCATGGAACATTGTGATGACAAAGGCCATGGAGCATTGTGATGACAAGTGTCATGGGGCATTTTGATGACATTGACATGGAGCATTATGATGACAAGAATTCTGGAGCATTTTGATGACAAGGGCATGGAGCTTTGTGATGACAGGGCCCACGGAGCTTTGTGATGAAAAGGGCAGGGTACATTGTGATGACAGGGTTCATGGAGCATTGTGATGAAAGGGGCCATGGAGCATTGAGATGAGAGCCGTTATGAGGCATGGTGATGACAGTGGTCATGGAGCATTGTGATGAAAGAGATCATGGAGCAATATGATAACAGGGGCCATGGAGCATTGTGATGACAGGGGTATTGGAGCATTGTGATGGAAGTAGACATGGATCATTGTGATGACATGGGTCCTGGAACACTGTGATGACACGGTTCATCGAGTATTGTCATGACAAGGGTCATAGCGAATTGTGATGACAAGTGTCATGGGGCATTGTGATGATATTGATCATCTAGGAATTGTGATGAAAGGTATCGTGGAGCACTGTGATGACTGGGGGCATGAAGCACTGTGATGAAAATTGTCCTGGATTATTGTGATGACAGCAGTCATGGAGAATTGTGATGACAGGGATTATGCAGCATTGTGTTGACAAGGGTATGGACTATTGTGATGACAATGGTCATGGAGCAATGTGATGAAAGTATTCATGGAACATCGTGATGAAAAGTGCATGGGAGCATTGTGACGATAAAGGCCATGGAGTATTGTGATGACTAGTGTCATGGAGCATTTTAATGAAAGGTTTCATTGTGCACCATGATGACAAAGGGGATGGAGAATTGTGATGAAACTGGTCCTGGAGCATTGTGATAACAAAAGCCATGGAGCATTGTGATGACAGGCATCATGGAACATTGTGAAGAAAGGGGCCATGGGGTATTGTAATGACACTAGAGAAATATGATGAAAATGGTCAGCGAGCATAGTGATTAAAGTGGTCATTGAGAATTGTGATGAAAAGCGACATAGAGCATTGTGATGACAAAGGTCATGGAGAACTGTGATGACCAGGGTCATGTAGCATTGTGATGACACGGTCATGGAACATTGTGATGACAAGAATTCTGGAGCATTGTGCTGACTAGGGCCATGGACCATTGTGATGACATGGTCATGGAACATTGTGATGACAAAAATTCTGGAGCATTGTGATGACAATGGCCATTGAGCATTGTGATGACACGGTCATGCAACATTGTGATGACAAGAATTCTGCAGCATTGCGATGACAAGGGCCATGGAGCATTGTGATGACACGGTCATGGAACATTGTCATGAGAAGAATTCTGGAGCATTGTGCTGACAAGGGCCATGCAGCATTGTGATGACACGGTCATGGAACATTGTGATGACAAGAAATCTGGAGCATTGTGATGACAATGGCCATGGAGAATTGTGATGACACGGCCATGGAACATTGTGATGACAAGAATTCTGGAGCATTGTGATGACAGTGGCCATGGAGCATTGTGATGACACGGGCATGGAACATTGTGATGACAAGAAATCTGGAGCATTGTGAAGACAATGGCCATGGAGCATTGTGATGACACGGCCATGGAACATTGTGATGACAAGAATTCTGGAGAATTGTGATGACAATGTTCATGGAGATTTGTGATGACACGGCCATGGAACATTGTGATGACAAGAATTCTGGAGCATTGTCATGACAAGGGCCATGGAGCATTGTGATGATACGGTCATGGAACATTGTGATGAGAAGAATTCTGGAGCATTATGATGACAAGGGCCATGGAGCATTGTGATGACACGGCCATGGAACATTGTGATGACAAGAATTCTGGAGCATTGTGATGACAATGGCCATGGAGCATTGTGATGACACGGTCATGGAACACTGTGATGAGAAGAATTCTGGAGCATTGTCATGACAAGGGCCATGGAGCATTGTGATGACACGGTCAAGGAACATTGTGATGACAAGAATTCTGGAGAATTGTGATGACAAGGTTCATGGAGATTTGTGATGACACGGCCATGGAACATTGTGATGACAAGAATTCTGGAGCATTGTACTGACAAGGGCCATGGAGCATTGTGATGACACGGTCATGGAACATTGTGATGACAAGTATTCTGGAGCATTCTGATGACAAGCGCCATAGAGCATTGTGATGACACGTTTATGGAATATAGTAATGACAGGAATTCTGGAGCATTATGATGACAAGGGCAATGGAGCATTGTGATGACACGGCCATGGAACATTGTGATGACAAGAATTCTGGAGCATTGTGATGACAGTGGCCATGGAGCATTGTTATGACACGGTCATGGATCATTGTGATGAGAAGAATTCTGGAGCATTGTCATGACAAGGGCCATGGAGCATTTTGATGACACGGCCATGGAACATTGTGATGACAAGAATTCTGGAGAATTGTGATGAGAAGGTTCATGGAGAATTGTGATGACACTTCCATGGAACATTGTGATGACAAGAATTCTGGAGCATTGTGCTGACAAGGGCCATGGAGCATTGTGATGACACGGCCATGGAACATTGTGATGACAAGAATTCTGGAGAATTGTGATGACAAGGTTCATGGAGCATTGTGATGACACGTTCATGGAATATAGTAATGACAGGAATTCTGGAGCATTATGATGACAAGGGCCATGGAGCATTGTGATGACACGGCCATGGAACATTGTGATGACAAGAATTCTGGAGCATTGTGCTGACAAGGGTCATCGAGCATTTTAATGACACGGTCATGGATCATTGTGATGACAAGAATTCTGGAGCATTCTGATGACAAAGGCGATGGAGCATTGTGATGACACGGTCATGGACCATTGTGATGAGAAGAATTCTGGAGCATTGTGATAACAATGGCCAAGGAGGATTGTGATGACACGGTATGGAACATTGTGATGACAAGAATTCTGGAGCATTGTGATGACAGTGGCCATGGAGCATTGTGATGACACGGTCATGGAACATTGTGATGAGAAGAATTCTGGAGCATTGTCATGACAAGCGCCATGGAGCATTGTGATGATAGGGTCATGGAACATTGTGATGACAAGAATTCTGGAGCATTATGATGACAAGGGCCATGGAGCATTGTGATGACACGGCCATGGAACATTGTGATGACAAGAATTCTGGAGCATTATGATGACAAGTGCCATGGAGCATTGTGATGACACGGCCATGGAACATTGTGATGACAAGAAATCTGGAGCATTGTGATGACAATGGCCATGGAGCATTGTGATGACACGGCCATGGAACATTGTGATGAGAAGAATTCTGGAGCATTGTGATGACAGTGGCCATGGAGCATTGTGATGACACGGTCATGGAACATTGTGATGAGAAGAATTCTGGAGCATTGTCATGACAATGGCCATGGAGCATTGTGATGATACGGTCATGGAACATTGTGATGACAAGAATTCTGGAGCATTATGATGACAAGGGTCATGGAGCATTGTGATGACACGGCCATGGTAAAATGTGATGACAAGTATTCTGGAGCATTGTGATGACAATGGCCATGGAGCATTGTGATGACACGGTCATGGAACATTGTGATGAGAAGAATTCTGGAGCATTGTCATGACAAGGCCATGGAGCATTGTGATGACACGGCCATGGAACATTGTGATGACAAGTATTCTGTAGAATTGTGATGACAAGGTTCATGGAGCATTGTGATGACACGGCCATGGAACATTGTGATGACAAGAATTCTGGAGCATTGTGATGACAATGGCCATGGAGCATTGTGATGAGAAGAATTCTGGAGCATTGTCATGACAAGGGCCATGGAGCATTGTGATGACACGGCCATGGAACATTGTGATGACAAGAATTCTGGAGTATTGTGATGACAATTTTCATGGAGAATTGTGATGACACGGCCATGGAACATTGTGATGACAAGAATTCTGGAGCATTGTGCTGACAAGGGCCATGGAGCATTGTGATGACACGGCCATGGAACATTGTGATGACAAGAATTCTGCAGAATTGTGATGACAAGGTTCATGGAGAATTGTGATGACACGGCCATGGAACATTGTGATGACAAGAATTCTGGAGCACTGTGCTGACAAGGGCCATGGAGCATTGTGATGACACGGTCATGGAACATTGTGATGACAAGAATTCTGGAGCATTCTGATGACAAAGGCGATGGAGCATTGTGATGACACGGTCATGGAACATTGTGATGACAAGAATTCTGGAGCATTCTGATGACAAGCGCCATAGAGCATTGTGATGACACGTTCATGGAATATAGTAATGACAAGAATTCTGGAGAATTATGATGACAAAGGCCATGGAGCATTGTGATGACACGGTCATGGAACATTGTCATGAGAAGAATTCTGGAGCATTGTGCTGACAAGGGCCATGCAGCATTGTGATGACACGGTCATGGAACATTGTGATGACAAGAAATCTGGAGCATTGTGATGACAATGGCCATGGAGAATTGTGATGACACGGCCATGGAACATTGTGATGACAAGAATTCTGGAGCATTGTGATGACAGTGGCCATGGAGCATTGTGATGACACGGGCATGGAACATTGTGATGACAAGAAATCTGGAGCATTGTGAAGACAATGGCCATGGAGCATTGTGATGACACGGCCATGGAACATGGTGATGACAAGAATTCTGGAGAATTGTGATGACAATGTTCATGGAGATTTGTGATGACACGGCCATGGAACATTGTGATGACAAGAATTCTGGAGCATTGTCATGACAAGGGCCATGGAGCATTGTGATGATACGGTCATGGAACATTGTGATGAGAAGAATTCTGGAGCATTATGATGACAAGGGCCATGGAGCATTGTGATGACACGGCCATGGAACATTGTGATGACAAGAATTCTGGAGCATTGTGATGACAATGGCCATGGAGCATTGTGATGACACGGTCATGGAACACTGTGATGAGAAGAATTCTGGAGCATTGTCATGACAAGGGCCATGGAGCATTGTGATGACACGGTCAAGGAACATTGTGATGACAAGAATTCTGGAGAATTGTGATGACAAGGTTCATGGAGATTTGTGATGACACGGCCATGGAACATTGTGATGACAAGAATTCTGGAGCATTGTACTGACAAGGGCCATGGAGCATTGTGATGACACGGTCATGGAACATTGTGATGACAAGTATTCTGGAGCATTCTGATGACAAGCGCCATAGAGCATTGTGATGACACGTTTATGGAATATAGTAATGACAGGAATTCTGGAGCATTATGATGACAAGGGCCATGGAGCATTGTGATGACACGGCCATGGAACATTGTGATGACAAGAATTCTGGAGCATTGTGATGACAGTGGCCATGGAGCATTGTTATGACACGGTCATGGATCATTGTGATGAGAAGAATTCTGGAGCATTGTGATGACAGTGGCCATGGAGCATTGTGATGACACGGTCATGGAACATTGTGATGAGAAGAATTCTGGAGCATTGTGCTGACAAGGGCCATGGAGCATTGTGATGACACGGCCATGGAACATTGTGATGACAAGAATTCTGGAGAATTGTGATGACAAGGTTCATGGAGCATTGTGATGACACGTTCATGGAATATAGTAATGACAGGAATTCTGGAGCATTATGATGACAAGTGCCATGGAGCATTGTGATGACACGGCCATGGAACATTGTGATGACAAGAAATCTGGAGCATTGTGATGACAATGGCCATGGAGCATTGTGATGACACGGCCATGGAACATTGTGATGAGAAGAATTCTGGAGCATTGTGATGACAGTGGCCATGGAGCATTGTGATGACACGGTCATGGAACATTGTGATGAGAAGAATTCTGGAGCATTGTGCTGACAAGGGCCATGGAGCATTGTGATGATACTGTCATGGAACATTGTGATGAGAAGAATTCTGGAGAATTGTGATGACAAGGTTCATGGAGAATTGTGATGACACGGTCAAGGAACATTGTGATGACAAGAATTATGGAGCATTGTGATGACACGGTCATGGAACATTGTGATGACAAGAATTCTGGAGCATTGTGATGACAAGGGCCATGGAGCATTGTGATGACACGGTCCTGGAACAATGTGATGACAAGAATTCTGGAGCATTGTGCTGACAAGGGCCATGGAGCATTGTGATGACACGGTCATGGAACATTGTGATGACAAGAATTCTGGAGCATTTTGATGACAAGGGCCATGGAGCATTGTGATGACACGGTCATGGAACATTGTGATGACAAGAATTCTGGAGCTTTGTGATAACAAGGGCCATGGAGCATTGTGATGACACGGTCATGGAACATTGTGATGAGAAGAATTCTGGAGCATTGTCATGACAAGGGCCATGGAGCATTGTGATGACACGGCCATGGAACATTGTGATGACAAGAATTCTGGAGTATTGTGATGACAATTTTCATGGAGAATTGTGATGACACGGCCATGGAACATTGTGATGACAAGAATTCTGGAGCATTGTGCTGACAAGGGCCATGGAGCATTGTGATGACACGGCCATGGAACATTGTGATGACAAGAATTCTGCAGAATTGTGATGACAAGGTTCATGGAGAATTGTGATGACACGGCCATGGAACATTGTGATGACAAGAATTCTGGAGCACTGTGCTGACAAGGGCCATGGAGCATTGTGATGACACGGTCATGGAACATTGTGATGACAAGAATTCTGGAGCATTCTGATGACAAAGGCGATGGAGCATTGTGATGACACGGTCATGGAACATTGTGATGACAAGAATTCTGGAGCATTCTGATGACAAGCGCCATAGAGCATTGTGATGACACGTTCATGGAATATAGTAATGACAAGAATTCTGGAGAATTATGATGACAAAGGCCATGGAGCATTGTGATGACACGGCCATGGAACATTGTGATGACACGGTCATGGAACATTGTGATGACAAGAATTGTGGAGCATTGTGCTGATAAGGGCCATGGAGCAATGTGATGATACGGTCATGGAACATTGTGATGACAAGAATTCTGGAGCATTGTGATGACAAGGGCCAATGAGCATTGTGATGACATGGTCATGGAGCATTGTGATGACAAGAATTCTGGAGCATTGTGCTGATGACGGCCATGGAGCATTGTGATGACACAGTCAAGGAACATTGCGATGAAAAAGATTTCTGGAGCATTGTGATGAAAGGGCATGGAGCATTGTGATTAAAAGTGACAAGGAACATTGTGATGATATGGGCAGAGAACTCTGTGATGACAGTGGTCTTGCAGTATTGTGACGAAAAGTGTCATGGAACATTCTGCTGAAAGCGATCATGGAGCTTTTTGGTAAGAGAGGCTATGGAGATTTGTGATGTCAGGCGTCATGGGGCATTGTGTTGAGAGCGGTCTTGGGGCATTGTGATGAAAAGGGTCATGGAGCACTGTGATTACAGGGGCCATGGAGCATTGTGAATACAAAGGCTATGGAGCATTGAGATGACAGGTTTCATGGAGCACTGTGATGAATGTGATCTTGGATCATTGTGATGACAAGTGTCCTGGAACCTTGTGATGACACGGTTCATGGAGCATTGTGATGACAAGGACCATGGCGAATTGTGATGACATCTGTCATGGGGAATTGTGATGACAGTGGTCATCTAGATTTGCGATGAAAGGTATCATGGAGCACTGTGATGACAGGGGCCATGGAACATTGTGATGACAAAGGCCATGGAGCATTGTGATGATAAGTGTCATGGGGCATTTTGATGACATTGACATGGAGCATTATGATGACAAGAAATCTGGAGCATTTTGATGACAAGGGCATGGAGCTTTGTGATGACAGGGCCCACGGAGCTTTGTGATGAAAAGGGCAGGGTACATTGTGATGACAGGGTTCATGGAGCATTGTGATGAAAGGGGCCATGGAGCATTGAGATGAGAGCCGTTATGAGGCATGGTGATGACAGTGGTCATGGAGCATTGTGATGAAAGAGATCATGGAGCAATATGATAACAGGGGCCATGGAGCATTGTGATGACAGGGGTATTGGAGCATTGTGATGGAAGTAGACATGGATCATTGTGATGACATGGGTCCTGGAACACTGTGATGACACGGTTCATCGAGTATTGTGATGACAAGGGTCATAGCGAATTGTGATGACAAGTGTCATGGGGCATTGTGATGATATTGATCATCTAGGAATTGTGATGAAAGGTATCGTGGAGCACTGTGATGACTGGGGGCATGAAGCACTGTGATGAAAATTGTCCTGGATTATTGTGATGACAGCAGTCATGGAGAATTGTGATGACAGGGATTATGCAGCATTGTGTTGACAAGGGTATGGACTATTGTGATGACAATGGTCATGGAGCAATGTGATGAAAGTATTCATGGAACATCGTGATGAAAAGTGCATGGGAGCATTGTGACGATAAAGGCCATGGAGTATTGTGATGACTAGTGTCATGGAGCATTTTAATGAAAGGTTTCATTGTGCACCATGATGACAAAGGGGATGGAGAATTGTGATGAAACTGGTCCTGGAGCATTGTGATAACAAAAGCCATGGAGCATTGTGATGACAGGCATCATGGAACATTGTGAAGAAAGGGGCCATGGGGTATTGTAATGACACTAGAGAAATATGATGAAAATGGTCAGCGAGCATAGTGATTAAAGTGGTCATTGAGAATTGTGATGAAAAGCGACATAGAGCATTGTGATGACAAAGGTCATGGAGAACTGTGATGACCAGGGTCATGTAGCATTGTGATGACACGGTCATGGAACATTGTGATGACAAGAATTCTGGAGCATTGTGCTGACTAGGGCCATGGACCATTGTGATGACATGGTCATGGAACATTGTGATGACAAAAATTCTGGAGCATTGTGATGACAATGGCCATTGAGCATTGTGATGACACGGTCATGCAACATTGTGATGACAAGAATTCTGCAGCATTGCGATGACAAGGGCCATGGAGCATTGTGATGACACGGTCATGGAACATTGTCATGAGAAGAATTCTGGAGCATTGTGCTGACAAGGGCCATGCAGCATTGTGATGACACGGTCATGGAACATTGTGATGACAAGAAATCTGGAGCATTGTGATGACAATGGCCATGGAGAATTGTGATGACACGGCCATGGAACATTGTGATGACAAGAATTCTGGAGCATTGTGATGACAGTGGCCATGGAGCATTGTGATGACACGGGCATGGAACATTGTGATGACAAGAAATCTGGAGCATTGTGAAGACAATGGCCATGGAGCATTGTGATGACACGGCCATGGAACATTGTGATGACAAGAATTCTGGAGAATTGTGATGACAATGTTCATGGAGATTTGTGATGACACGGCCATGGAACATTGTGATGACAAGAATTCTGGAGCATTGTCATGACAAGGGCCATGGAGCATTGTGATGATACGGTCATGGAACATTGTGATGAGAAGAATTCTGGAGCATTATGATGACAAGGGCCATGGAGCATTGTGATGACACGGCCATGGAACATTGTGATGACAAGAATTCTGGAGCATTGTGATGACAATGGCCATGGAGCATTGTGATGACACGGTCATGGAACACTGTGATGAGAAGAATTCTGGAGCATTGTCATGACAAGGGCCATGGAGCATTGTGATGACACGGTCAAGGAACATTGTGATGACAAGAATTCTGGAGAATTGTGATGACAAGGTTCATGGAGATTTGTGATGACACGGCCATGGAACATTGTGATGACAAGAATTCTGGAGCATTGTACTGACAAGGGCCATGGAGCATTGTGATGATACGGTCATGGAACATTGTGATGACAAGAATTCTGCAGCATTGCGATGACAAGGGCCATGGAGCATTGTGATGACTCGGTCATGAAACATTGTCATGAGAAGAATTCTGGAGCATTGTGCTGACAAGGGCTATGGAGCATTGTGATGACACGGTCATGGAACATTGTGATGACAAGTATTCTGGAGCATTCTGATGACAAGCGCCATAGAGCATTGTGATGACACGTTCATGGAATATAGTAATGACAGGAATTCTGGAGCATTATGATGACAAGGGCAATGGAGCATTGTGATGACACGGCCATGGAACATTGTGATGACAAGAATTTTGGAGCATTGTGCAGACAAGGGCCATGGAGCATTGTGATGATACGGTCATGGAACATTGTGATGACAAGAATTCTGCAGCATTGCGATGACAAGGGCCATGGAGCATTGTGATGACACGGTCATGAAACATTTTCATGAGAAGAATTCTGGAGCATTGTGCTGACAAGGGCTATGGAGCATTGTGATGATATGGTCATGGAACATTGTGATGACAAGAATTCTGGAGCATTGTGATGACAGTGGCCATGGAGCATTTTGTTGACACGGCCATGGAACATTGTGATGACAAGAATTCTGGAGAATTGTGATGACAAGGTTCATGGACAATTGTGATGACACGGTCAAGGAACATTGCGATGACAAGATTTCTGGAGCATTGTGGTGAAAGGGTATGGAGCATTTTGATTAAAGGTGACAAGGAACATTGTGATGATATGGGCCGAGAACTCTGTGATGAGACAGGACATGGAGTATTGTGACGAAAACTGTCATGGAACATTGTGCTGACAGGGATCATGGAGCTCTTTGGTAAGAGAGGCCATGGAGATTTGTGATGGCAGGCATCATGGGGCACTGTGTTGACAGCGGTCTTGGAGCATTGTGATGAAAGGCGTCATGGAGCACTGTGATTACAGGGGCCATGGAGCATTGTGAATACAAAGGCTATGGAGCATTGAGATGACAGGTTTCATGGAGCACTGTGATGAATGTGATCTTGGATCATTGTGATGACAAGTGTCCTGGAACCTTGTGATGACACGGTTCATGGAGCATTGTGATGACAAGGACCATGGCGAATTGTGATGACATCTGTCATGGGGCATTGTGATGACAGTGGTCATCTAGATTTGCGATGAAAGGTATCATGGAGCACTGTGATGACAGGGACCATGGAACATTGTGATGACAAGTGTCATGGGGCATTTTGATGACATTGGCATGGAGCATTATGATGACAAGAATTCTGGAGCTTTTTGATGACAAGGGCATGGAGCTTTGTGATGACAGGGCCCACGGAGCTTTGTGATGAAAAGGGCAGGGTACATTGTGATGACAGGGTTCATGGAGCATTGTGATGAAAGGGGCCATGGAGCATTGAGATGAGAGCCGTTATGAGGCATGGTGATGACAGTGGTCATGGAGCATTGTGATGAAAGAGATCATGGAGCAATATGATAACAGGGGCCATGGAGCATTGTGATGACAGGGTTATTGGAGCATTGTGATGGAAGTAGACATGGATCATTGTGATGACATGGGTCCTGGAACACTGTGATGACACGGTTCATCGAGTATTGTGATGACAAGGGTAATAGCGAATTGTGATGACAAGTGTCATGGGGCATTGTGATGATATTGATCATCTAGGAATTGTGATGAAAGGTATCGTGGAGCACTGTGATGACTGGGGGCATGAAGCACTGTGATGAAAATTGTCCTGGATTATTGTGATGACAGCAGTCATGGAGAATTGTGATGACAGGGATTATGCAGCATTGTGTTGACAAGGGTATGGACTATTGTGATGACAATGGTCATGGAGCAATGTGATGAAAGTATTCATGGAACATCGTGATGAAAAGTGCATGGGAGCATTGTGACGATAAAGGCCATGGAGTATTGTGATGACTAGTGTCATGGAGCATTTTAATGAAAGGTTTCATTGTGCACCATAATGACAAAGGGGATGGAGAATTGTGATGAAACTGGTCCTGGAGCATTGTGATAACAAAAGCCATGGAGCATTGTGATGACAGGCATCATGGAGCATTGTGAAGAAAGGGGCCATGGGGTATTGTAATGACACTAGAGAAATATGATGAAAATGGTCAGCGAGCATAGTGATTAAAGTGGTCATTGAGAATTGTGATGAAAAGCGACATAGAGCATTGTGATGACACGGTCATGGAACATTGTGATGACAAGAATTCTGGAGCATTGTGCTGACAAGGGCCATGGAGCATTGTGATGACACGGTCATGGAACATTGTGATGACAAGAATTCTGGAGCATTCTGATGACAAAGGCGATGGAGCATTGTGATGACACGGTCATGGAACATTGTGATGACAAGAATTCTGGAGCATTATGATGACAAGTGCCATGGAGCATTGTGATGACACGGCCATGGAACATAGTGATGAAAAGAATTCTGGAGCATTGTGATGACAATGGCCATGGAACATTGTGATGACACGGCCATGGAACATTGTGATGACAAGGATTCTGGAGCATTATGATGACAAGTGCCATGGAGCATTGTGATGACACGGCCATGGAACATTGTGATGAAAAGAATTCTGGAGCATTGTGATGACAATGGCCATGGAGCCTTGTGATGACACGGTCATGGAACATTGTAATGAGAAGAATTCTGGAGCATTGTCATGACAAGGGCCATGGAGCATTTTGATGACACGGTCATGGAACATTGTGATGACAAGAATTCTGGAGCATTGTGCTGACTAGGGCCATGGACCATTGTGATGACATGGTCATGGAACATTGTGATGACAAAAATTCTGGAGCATTGTGATGACAATGGCCATTGAGCATTGTGATGACACGGTCATGCAACATTGTGATGACAAGAATTCTGCAGCATTGCGATGACAAGGTCCATGGAGCATTGTGATGACACGGTCATGGAACATTGTCATGAGAAGAATTCTGGAGCATTGTGCTGACAAGGGCCATGCAGCATTGTGATGACACGGTCATGGAACATTGTGATGACAAGAATTCTGGAGCATTCTGATGACAAAGGCGATGGAGCATTGTGATGACACGGTCATGGAACATTGTGATGACAAGAAATCTGGAGCATTGTGATGACAATGGCCATGGAGAATTGTGATGACACGGCCATGGAACATTGTGATGACAAGAATTCTGGAGCATTGTGATGACAGTGGCCATGGAGCATTGTGATGACACGGTCATGGAACATTGTGATGAGAAGAATGCTGGAGCATTGTCATGACAAGGGCCATGGAGCATTGTGATGATACGGTCATGGAACATTGTGATGAGAAGAATTCTGGAGCATTATGATGACAAGGGCCATGGAGCATTGTGATGACACGGTCAAGGAACATTGTGATGACAAGAATTCTGGAGAATTGTGATGACAAGGTTCATGGAGATTTGTGATGACACGGCCATGGAACATTGTGATGACAAGAATTCTGGAGCATTGTACTGACAAGGGCCATGGAGCATTGTGATGACACGGTCATGGAACATTGTGATGACAAGTATTCTGGAGCATTCTGATGACAAGCGCCATAGAGCATTGTGATGACACGTTTATGGAATATAGTAATGACAGGAATTCTGGAGCATTATGATGACAAGGGCAATGGAGCATTGTGATGACACGGCCATGGAACATTGTGATGACAAGAATTTTGGAGCATTGTGCAGACAAGGGCCATGGAGCATTGTGATGATAAGGTCATGGAACATTGTGATGACAAGAATTCTGCAGCATTGCGATGACAAGGGCCATGGAGCATTGTGATGACACGGTCATGAAACATTGTCATGAGAAGAATTCTGGAGCATTGTGCTGACAAGGGCTATGGAGCATTGTGATGATACGGTCATGGAACATTGTGATGACAAGAATTCTGGAGCATTGTGATGACAGTGGCCATGGAGCATTTTGTTGACACGGCCATGGAACATTGTGATGACAAGAATTCTGGAGAATTGTGATGACAAGGTTCATGGACAATTGTGATGACACGGTCAAGGAACATTGCGATGACAAGATTTCTGGAGCATTGTGGTGAAAGGGTATGGAGCATTGTGATTAAAGGTGACAAGGAACATTGTGATGATATGGGCCGAGAACTCTGTGATGAGACAGGACATGGAGTATTGTGACGAAAACTGTCATGGAACATTGTGCTGACAGGGATCATGGAGCTCTTTGGTAAGAGAGGCCATGGAGATTTGTGATGGCAGGCATCATGGGGCACTGTGTTGACAGCGGTCTTGGAGCATTGTGATGAAAGGCGTCATGGAGCACTGTGATTACAGGGGCCATGGAGCATTGTGAATACAAAGGCTATGGAGCATTGAGATGACAGGTTTCATGGAGCACTGTGATGAATGTGATCTTGGATCATTGTGATGACAAGTGTCCTGGAACCTTGTGATGACACGGTTCATGGAGCATTGTGATGACAAGGACCATGGCGAATTGTGATGACATCTGTCATGGGGCATTGTGATGACAGTGGTCATCTAGATTTGCGATGAAAGGTATCATGGAGCACTGTGATGACAGGGACCATGGAACATTGTGATGACAAGTGTCATGGGGCATTTTGATGACATTGGCATGGAGCATTATGATGACAAGAATTCTGGAGCTTTTTGATGACAAGGGCATGGAGCTTTGTGATGACAGGGCCCACGGAGCTTTGTGATGAAAAGGGCAGGGTACATTGTGATGACAGGGTTCATGGAGCATTGTGATGAAAGGGGCCATGGAGCATTGAGATGAGAGCCGTTATGAGGCATGGTGATGACAGTGGTCATGGAGCATTGTGATGAAAGAGATCATGGAGCAATATGATAACAGGGGCCATGGAGCATTGTGATGACAGGGTTATTGGAGCATTGTGATGGAAGTAGACATGGATCATTGTGATGACATGGGTCCTGGAACACTGTGATGACACGGTTCATCGAGTATTGTGATGACAAGGGTAATAGCGAATTGTGATGACAAGTGTCATGGGGCATTGTGATGATATTGATCATCTAGGAATTGTGATGAAAGGTATCGTGGAGCACTGTGATGACTGGGGGCATGAAGCACTGTGATGAAAATTGTCCTGGATTATTGTGATGACAGCAGTCATGGAGAATTGTGATGACAGGGATTATGCAGCATTGTGTTGACAAGGGTATGGACTATTGTGATGACAATGGTCATGGAGCAATGTGATGAAAGTATTCATGGAACATCGTGATGAAAAGTGCATGGGAGCATTGTGACGATAAAGGCCATGGAGTATTGTGATGACTAGTGTCATGGAGCATTTTAATGAAAGGTTTCATTGTGCACCATAATGACAAAGGGGATGGAGAATTGTGATGAAACTGGTCCTGGAGCATTGTGATAACAAAAGCCATGGAGCATTGTGATGACAGGCATCATGGAGCATTGTGAAGAAAGGGGCCATGGGGTATTGTAATGACACTAGAGAAATATGATGAAAATGGTCAGCGAGCATAGTGATTAAAGTGGTCATGGAGAATTGTGATGAAAAGCGACATAGAGCATTGTGATGACACGGTCATGGAACATTGTGATGACAAGAATTCTGGAGCATTGTGCTGACAAGGGCCATGGAGCATTGTGATGACACGGTCATGGAACATTGTGATGACAAGAATTCTGGAGCATTCTGATGACAAAGGCGATGGAGCATTGTGATGACACGGTCATGGAACATTGTGATGACAAGAATTCTGGAGCATTATGATGACAAGTGCCATGGAGCTTTGTGATGACACGGCCATGGAACATAGTGATGAAAAGAATTCTGGAGCATTGTGATGACAATGGCCATGGAACATTGTGATGACACGGCCATGGAACATTGTGATGACAAGGATTCTGGAGCATTATGATGACAAGTGCCATGGAGCATTGTGATGACACGGCCATGGAACATTGTGATGAAAAGAATTCTGGAGCATTGTGATGACAATGGCCATGGAGCCTTGTGATGACACGGTCATGGAACATTGTGATGAGAAGAATTCTGGAGCATTGTCATGACAAGGGCCATGGAGCATTTTGATGACACGGTCATGGAACATTGTGATGACAAGAATTCTGGAGCATTGTGCTGACTAGGGCCATGGACCATTGTGATGACATGGTCATGGAACATTGTGATGACAAAAATTCTGGAGCATTGTGATGACAATGGCCATTGAGCATTGTGATGACACGGTCATGCAACATTGTGATGACAAGAATTCTGCAGCATTGCGATGACAAGGGCCATGGAGCATTGTGATGACACGGTCATGGAACATTGTCATGAGAAGAATTCTGGAGCATTGTGCTGACAAGGGCCATGCAGCATTGTGATGACACGGTCATGGAACATTGTGATGACAAGAATTCTGGAGCATTCTGATGACAAAGGCGATGGAGCATTGTGATGACACGGTCATGGAACATTGTGATGACAAGAAATCTGGAGCATTGTGATGACAATGGCCATGGAGAATTGTGATGACACGGCCATGGAACATTGTGATGACAAGAATTCTGGAGCATTGTGATGACAGTGGCCATGGAGCATTGTGATGACACGGTCATGGAACATTGTGATGAGAAGAATGCTGGAGCATTGTCATGACAAGGGCCATGGAGCATTGTGATGATACGGTCATGGAACATTGTGATGAGAAGAATTCTGGAGCATTATGATGACAAGGGCCATGGAGCATTGTGATGACACGGTCAAGGAACATTGTGATGACAAGAATTCTGGAGAATTGTGATGACAAGGTTCATGGAGATTTGTGATGACACGGCCATGGAACATTGTGATGACAAGAATTCTGGAGCATTGTACTGACAAGGGCCATGGAGCATTGTGATGACACGGTCATGGAACATTGTGATGACAAGTATTCTGGAGCATTCTGATGACAAGCGCCATAGAGCATTGTGATGACACGTTCATGGAATATAATAATGACAGGAATTCTGGAGCATTAAGATGACAAGGGCAATGGAGCATTGTGATGACACGGCCATGGAACATTGTGATGACAAGAATTTTGGAGCATTGTGCAGACAAGGGCCATGGAGCATTGTGATGATACGGTCATGGAACATTGTGATGACAAGAATTCTGCAGCATTGCGATGACAAGGGCCATGGAGCATTGTGATGACACGGTCATGAATCATTGTCATGAGAAGAATTCTGGAGCACTGTGCTGACAAGGGCTATGGAGCATTGTGATGATACGGTCATGGAACATTGTGATGACAAGAATTCTGGAGCATTGTGATGACAGTGGCCATGGAGCATTTTGTTGACACGGCCATGGAACATGGTGATGACAAGAATTCTGGAGAATTGTGATGACAAGGTTCATGGACAATTGTGATGACACGGTCAAGGAACATTGCGATGACAAGATTTCTGGAGCATTGTGGTGAAAGGGTATGGAGCATTGTGATTAAAGTTGACAAGGAACATTGTGATGATATGGGCCGAGAACTCTGTGATGAGACAGGACATGGAGTATTGTGACGAAAACTGTCATGGAACATTGTGCTGACAGGGATCATGGAGCTCTTTGGTAAGAGAGGCCATGGAGATTTGTGATGGCAGGCATCATGGGGCACTGTGTTGACAGCGGTCTTGGAGCATTGTGATGAAAGGCGTCATGGAGCACTGTGATTACAGGGGCCATGAAGCATTGTGAATTCAAAGGCTATGAAGCATTGAGGTGACAGGTTTCATGGAACACTGTGATGAATGTGATCTTGGATCATTGTGATGACAACTGTCCTGGAACCTTGTGATGACATGGTTCATGGAGCATTGTGATGACAAGGACCATGGCGAATTGTGATGACAGGGATTATGCAGCATTGTGTTGACAAGGGTATGGACTATTGTGATGACAATGGTCATGGAGCAATGTTATGAAAGTATTCATGGAACATCGTGATGAAAAGTGCATGGGAGCATTGTGACGATAAAGGCCATGGAGTATTGTGATGACTAGTGTCATGGAGCATTTTAATGAAAGGTTTCATTGGGCACCATGATGACAAAGGGGATGGAGAATTGTGATGAAACTGGTCCTGGAGCATTGTGATAACAAAAGCCATGGAGCATTGTGATGACAGGCATCATGGAGCATTGTGAAGAAAGGGGCCATGGGGTATTGTAATGACACTAGAGAAATATGATGAAAATGGTCAGTGAGCATAGTGATTAAAGTGGTCATTGAGAATTGTGATGAAAAGCGACATAGAGCATTGTGATGACAAAGGTCATGGAGAACTGTGATGACCAGGGTCATGTAGCATTGTGATGACACGGCCATGGAACATTGTGATGACAAGAATTCTGGAGCATTGGGATGACAATGGCCATGGAGCATTGTGATGACACCGTCATGGAACATTGTGATGAGAAGAATTCTGGAGCATTGTCATGACAAGGGCCATGGAGCATTGTGATGATACGGTCCTGCAACATTGTGATGACAAGAATTCTGGAGCATTATGATGACAAGGGCCATGGAGCATTGTGATGACACGGCCATGGAACATTGTGATGACAAGAATTCTGGAGAATTGTGATGACAATGGCCATGGAGCATTGTGATGACACCGTCATGTAACATTGTGATGAGAAGAATTCTGGAGCACTGTCATGACAAGGGCCATGGTGCATTGTGATGACACGGCCATGGAACATTGTGATGACAAGAATTCTGGAGCATTGTAATGACAAGGGCCATGGAGCATTGTGATGACACGGCCATGGAACATTGTGATGACAAGAATTCTGGAGCATTGTGATGACAATGGCCATGGAGCATTGTGATGACACGGTCATGGAACATTGTGATGAGAAGAATTCTGGAGCATTGTCATGACAAGGGCCATGGAGCATTGTGATGACACGGCGATGGAACATTGTGATGACAAGAATTCTGGAGAATTGTGATGACAAGGTTCATGGAGATTTGTGATGACACGGCCATGGAACATTGTGATGACAAGAATTCTGGAGCATTGTACTGACAAGGGCCATGGAGCATTGTGATGACACGGTCATGGAACATTGTGATGACAAGTATTCTGGAGCATTCTGATGACAAGTGCCATAGAGCATTGTGATGACACGTTCATGGAATATAGTAATGACAGGAATTCTGGAGCATTATGATGACAAGGGCAATGGAGCATTGTGATGACACGGCCATGGAACATTGTGATGACAAGAATTTTGGAGCATTGTGCAGACAAGGGCCATGGAGCATTGTGATGATACGGTCATGGAACATTGTGATGACAAGAATTCTGCAGCATTGCGATGACAAGGGCCATGGAGCATTGTGATGACACGGTCATGAAACATTGTCATGAGAAGAATTCTGGAGCATTGTGCTGACAAGGGCTATGGAGCATTGTGATGATACGGTCATGGAACATTGTGATGACAACAATTCTGGAGCATTGTGATGACAGTGGCCATGGAGCATTTTGTTGACACGGCCATGGAACATTGTGATGACAAGAATTCTGGAGAATTGTGATGACAAGGTTCATGGACAATTGTGATGACACGGTCAAGGAACATTGTGATGACAAGATTTCTGGAGCATTGTGGTGAAAGGGTATGGAGCATTGTGATTAAAGGTGACAAGGAACATTGTGATGATATGGGCCGAGAACTCTGTGATGAGACAGGACATGGAGTATTGTGACGAAAACTGTCATGGAACATTGTGCTGACAGGGATCATGGAGCTCTTTGGTAAGAGAGGCCATGGAGATTTGTGATGGCAGGCATCATGGGGCACTGTGTTGACAGCGGTCTTGGAGCATTGTGATGAAAGGCGTCATGGAGCACTGTGATTACAGGGGCCATGAAGCATTGTGAATTCAAAGGCTATGGAGCATTGAGGTGACAGGTTTCATGGAACACTGTGATGAATGTGATCTTGGATCATTGTGATGACAACTGTCCTGGAACCTTGTGATGACACGGTTCATGGAGCATTGTGATGACAAGGACCATGGCGAATTGTGATGACAGGGATTATGCAGCATTGTGTTGACAAGGGTATGGACTATTGTGATGACAATGGTCATGGAGCAATGTGATGAAAGTATTCATGGAACATGGTGATGAAAAGTGCATGGGAGCATTGTGACGATAAAGGCCATGGAGTATTGTGATGACTAGTGTCATGGAGCATTTTAATGAAAGGTTTCATTGTGCACCATGATGACAAAGGGGATGGATAATTGTGATGAAACTGGTCCTGGAGCATTGTGATAACAAAAGCCATGGAGCATTGTGATGACAGGCATCATGGAGCATTGTGAAGAAAGGGGCCATGGGGTATTGTAATGACACTAGAGAAATATGATGAAAATGGTCAGTGAGCATAGTGATTAAAGTGGTCATTGAGAATTGTGATGAAAAGCGACATAGAGCATTGTGATGACAAAGGTCATGTAGAACTGTGATGACCAGGGTCATGTAGCATTGTGATGACACGGCCATGGAACATTGTGATGACAAGAATTCTGGAGCATTGGGATGACAATGGCCATGGAGCATTGTGATGACACGGTCATGGAACATTGTGATGAGAAGAAATCTGGAGCATTGTGATGACAATGGCTATGGAGAATTGTGATGACACGGCCATGGAACATTGTGATGACAAGAATTCTGGAGCATTGTGATGACAGTAGCCATGGAGCATTGTGATGACACGGTCATGGAACATTGTGATGAGAAGAATTCTGGAGCATTGTCATGACAAGGGCCATGGAGCATTGTGATGATACGGTCATGGAACATTGTGATGAGAAGAATTCTGGAGCATTATGATGACAAGGGCCATGGAGCATTGTGATGACACGGCCATGGATCATTGTGATGACAAGAATTCTGGAGCATTATGATGACAAGGGCCATGGAGCATTGTGATGACACGGCCATGGAACATTGTGATGACAAGAATTCTGGAGCATTGTGATGACACGGTCATGGAACACTGTGATGAGAAGAATTCTGGAGCATTGTCATGACAAGGGCCATGGAGCATTGTGATGACACGGTCAAGGAACATTGTGATGACAAAAATTCTGGAGAATTGTGATGACAAGGTTCATGGAGATTTGTGATGACACGGCCATGGAACATTGTGATGACAAGAATTCTGGAGCATTGTACTGACAAGGGCCATGGAGCATTGTGATGACACGGTCATGGAACATTGTGATGACAAGTATTCTGGAGCATTCTGATGACAAGCGCCATAGAGCATTGTGATGACACGTTCATGGAATATAGTAATGACAGGAATTCTGGAGCATTATGATGACAAGGGCAATGGAGCATTGTGATGACACGGCCATGGAACATTGTGATGACAAGAATTTTGGAGCATTGTGCAGACAAGGGCCATGGAGCATTGTGATGATACGGTCATGGAACATTGTGATGACAAGAATTCTGCAGCATTGCGATGACAAGGGCCATGGAGCATTGTGATGACTCGGTCATGAAACATTGTCATGAGAAGAATTCTGGAGCATTGTGCTGACAAGGGCTATGGAGCATTGTGATGATACGGTCATGGAACATTGTGATGACAACAATTCTGGAGCATTGTGATGACAGTGGCCATGGAGCATTTTGTTGACACGGCCATGGAACATTGTGATGACAAGAATTCTGGAGAATTGTGATGACAAGGTTCATGGACAATTGTGATGACACGGTCAAGGAACATTGTGATGACAAGATTTCTGGAGCATTGTGGTGAAAGGGTATGGAGCATTGTGATTAAAGGTGACAAGGAACATTGTGATGATATGGGCCGAGAACTCTGTGATGAGACAGGACATGGAGTATTGTGACGAAAACTGTCATGGAACATTGTGCTGACAGGGATCATGGAGCTCTTTGGTAAGAGAGGCCATGGAGATTTGTGATGGCAGGCATCATGGGGCACTGTGTTGACAGCGGTCTTGGAGCATTGTGATGAAAGGCGTCATGGAGCACTGTGATTACAGGGGCCATGAAGCATTGTGAATTCAAAGGCTATGGAGCATTGAGGTGACAGGTTTCATGGAACACTGTGATGAATGTGATCTTGGATCATTGTGATGACAACTGTCCTGGAACCTTGTGATGACACGGTTCATGGAGCATTGTGATGACAAGGACCATGGCGAATTGTGATGACAGGGATTATGCAGCATTGTGTTGACAAGGGTATGGACTATTGTGATGACAATGGTCATGGAGCAATGTGATGAAAGTATTCATGGAACATGGTGATGAAAAGTGCATGGGAGCATTGTGACGATAAAGGCCATGGAGTATTGTGATGACTAGTGTCATGGAGCATTTTAATGAAAGGTTTCATTGTGCACCATGATGACAAAGGGGATGGAGAATTGTGATGAAACTGGTCCTGGAGCATTGTGATAACAAAAGCCATGGAGCATTGTGATGACAGGCATCATGGAGCATTGTGAAGAAAGGGGCCATGGGGTATTGTAATGACACTAGAGAAATATGATGAAAATGGTCAGTGAGCATAGTGATTAAAGTGGTCATTGAGAATTGTGATGAAAAGCGACATAGAGCATTGTGATAACAAAGGTCATGGAGAACTGTGATGACCAGGGTCATGTAGCATTGTGATGACACGGCCATGGAACATTGTGATGACAAGAATTCTGGAGCATTGGGATGACAATGGCCATGGAGCATTGTGATGACACGGTCATGGAACATTGTGATGAGAAGAAATCTGGAGCATTGTGATGACAATGGCTATGGAGAATTGTGATGACACGGCCATGGAACATTGTGATGACAAGAATTCTGGAGCATTGTGATGACAGTAGCCATGGAGCATTGTGATGACACGGTCATGGAACATTGTGATGAGAAGAATTCTGGAGCATTGTCATGACAAGGGCCATGGAGCATTGTGATGATACGGTCATGGAACATTGTGATGAGAAGAATTCTGGAGCATTATGATGACAAGGGCCATGGAGCATTGTGATGACACGGCCATGGATCATTGTGATGACAAGAATTCTGGAGCATTATGATGACAAGGGCCATGGAGCATTGTGATGACACGGCCATGGAACATTGTGATGACAAGAATTCTGGAGCATTGTGATGACACGGTCATGGAACACTGTGATGAGAAGAATTCTGGAGCATTGTCATGACAAGGGCCATGGAGCATTGTGATGACACGGTCAAGGAACATTGTGATGACAAAAATTCTGGAGAATTGTGATGACAAGGTTCATGGAGATTTGTGATGACACGGCCATGGAACATTGTGATGACAAGAATTCTGGAGCATTGTACTGACAAGGGCCATGGAGCATTGTGATGACACGGTCATGGAACATTGTGATGACAAGTATTCTGGAGCATTCTGATGACAAGCGCCATAGAGCATTGTGATGACACGTTCATGGAATATAGTAATGACAGGAATTCTGGAGCATTATGATGACAAGGGCAATGGAGCATTGTGATGACACGGCCATGGAACATTGTGATGACAAGAATTTTGGAGCATTGTGCAGACAAGGGCCATGGAGCATTGTGATGATACGGTCATGGAACATTGTGATGACAAGAATTCTGCAGCATTGCGATGACAAGGGCCATGGAGCATTGTGATGACTCGGTCATGAAACATTGTCATGAGAAGAATTCTGGAGCATTGTGCTGACAAGGGCTATGGAGCATTGTGATGACACGGTCATGGAACATTGTGATGACAAGTATTCTGGAGCATTCTGATGACAAGCGCCATAGAGCATTGTGATGACACGTTCATGGAATATAGTAATGACAGGAATTCTGGAGCATTATGATGACAAGGGCAATGGAGCATTGTGATGACACGGCCATGGAACATTGTGATGACAAGAATTTTGGAGCATTGTGCAGACAAGGGCCATGGAGCATTGTGATGATACGGTCATGGAACATTGTGATGACAAGAATTCTGCAGCATTGCGATGACAAGGGCCATGGAGCATTGTGATGACACGGTCATGAAACATTTTCATGAGAAGAATTCTGGAGCATTGTGCTGACAAGGGCTATGGAGCATTGTGATGATATGGTCATGGAACATTGTGATGACAAGAATTCTGGAGCATTGTGATGACAGTGGCCATGGAGCATTTTGTTGACACGGCCATGGAACATTGTGATGACAAGAATTCTGGAGAATTGTGATGACAAGGTTCATGGACAATTGTGATGACACGGTCAAGGAACATTGCGATGACAAGATTTCTGGAGCATTGTGGTGAAAGGGTATGGAGCATTGTGATTAAAGGTGACAAGGAACATTGTGATGATATGGGCCGAGAACTCTGTGATGAGACAGGACATGGAGTATTGTGACGAAAACTGTCATGGAACATTGTGCTGACAGGGATCATGGAGCTCTTTGGTAAGAGAGGCCATGGAGATTTGTGATGGCAGGCATCATGGGGCACTGTGTTGACAGCGGTCTTGGAGCATTGTGATGAAAGGCGTCATGGAGCACTGTGATTACAGGGGCCATGGAGCATTGTGAATACAAAGGCTATGGAGCATTGAGATGACAGGTTTCATGGAGCACTGTGATGAATGTGATCTTGGATCATTGTGATGACAAGTGTCCTGGAACCTTGTGATGACACGGTTCATGGAGCATTGTGATGACAAGGACCATGGCGAATTGTGATGACATCTGTCATGGGGCATTGTGATGACAGTGGTCATCTAGATTTGCGATGAAAGGTATCATGGAGCACTGTGATGACAGGGGCCATGGAACATTGTGATGACAAAGGCCATGGAGCATTGTGATGACAAGTGTCATGGGGCATTTTGATGACATTGGCATGGAGCATTATGATGACAAGAATTCTGGAGCATTTTGATGACAAGGGCATGGAGCTTTGTGATGACAGGGCCCACGGAGCTTTGTGATGAAAAGGGCAGGGTACATTGTGATGACAGGGTTCATGGAGCATTGTGATGAAAGGGGCCATGGAGCATTGAGATGAGAGCCGTTATGAGGCATGGTGATGACAGTGGTCATGGAGCATTGTGATGAAAGAGATCATGGAGCAATATGATAACAGGGGCCATGGAGCATTGTGATGACAGGGGTATTGGAGCATTGTGATGGAAGTAGACATGGATCATTGTGATGACATGGGTCCTGGAACACTGTGATGACACGGTTCATCGAGTATTGTGATGACAAGGGTCATAGCGAATTGTGATGACAAGTGTCATGGGGCATTGTGATGATATTGATCATCTCGGAATTGTGATGAAAGGTATCGTGGAGCACTGTGATGACTGGGGGCATGAAGCACTGTGATGAAAATTGTCCTGGATTATTGTGATGACAGCAGTCATAGAGAATTGTGATGACAGGGATTATGCAGCATTGTGTTGACAAGGTTATGGACTATTGTGATGACAATGGTCATGGAGCAATGTGATGAAAGTATTCATGGAACATCGTGATGAAAAGTGCATGGGAGCATTGTGACGATAAAGGCCATGGAGTATTGTGATGACTAGTGTCATGGAGCATTTTAATGAAAGGTTTCATTGTGCACCATGATGACAAAGGGGATGGAGAATTGTGATGAAACTGGTCCTGGAGCATTGTGATAACAAAAGCCATGGAGCATTGTGATGACAGGCATCATGGAGCATTGTGAAGAAAGGGGCCATGGGGTATTGTAATGACACTAGAGAAATATGATGAAAATGGTCAGCGAGCATAGTGATTAAAGTGGTCATTGAGAATTGTGATGAAAAGCGACATAGAGCATTGTGATGACAAAGGTCATGGAGAACTGTGATGACCAGGGTCATGTAGCATTGTGATGACACGGTCATGGAACATTGTGATGACAAGAATTCTGGAGCATTGTGCTGACTAGGGCCATGGACCATTGTGATGACATGGTCATGGAACATTGTGATGACAAAAATTCTGGAGCATTGTGATGACAATGGCCATTGAGCATTGTGATGACACGGTCATGCAACATTGTGATGACAAGAATTCTGGAGCATTCTGATGACAAAGGCGATGGAGCATTGTGATGACACGGTCATGGAACATTGTGATGACAAGAAATCTGGAGCATTGTGATGACAATGGCCATGGAGAATTGTGATGACACGGCCATGGAACATTGTGATGACAAGAATTCTGGAGCATTGTGATGACAGTGGCCATGGAGCATTGTGATGACACGGTCATGGAACATTGTGATGAGAAGAATTCTGGAGCATTGTCATGACAAGGGCCATGGAGCATTGTGATGATACGGTCATGGAATATTGTGACGAGAAGAATTCTGGAGCATTATGATGACAAGGGCCATGGAGCATTGTGATGACACGGCCATGGAACATTGTGATGACAAGAATTCTGGAGCATTATGATGACAAGGGCCATGGAGCATTGTGATGACACGGCCATGGAACATTGTGATGACAAGAATTCTGGAGCATTGTGATGACAATGGCCATGGAGCATTGTGATGACACGGTCATGGAACACTGTGATGAGAAGAATTCTGGAGCATTGTCATGACAAGGGCCATGGAGCATTGTGATGACACGGTCAAGGAACATTGTGATGACAAGAATTCTGGAGAATTGTGATGACAAGGTTCATGGAGATTTGTGATGACACGGCCATGGAACATTGTGATGACAAGAATTCTGGAGCATTGTACTGACAAGGGCCATGGAGCATTGTGATGACACGGTCATGGAACATTGTGATGACAAGTATTCTGGAGCATTCTGATGACAAGCGCCATAGAGCATTGTGATGACACGTTCATGGAATATAGTAATGACAGGAATTCTGGAGCATTATGATGACAAGGGCAATGGAGCATTGTGATGACACGGCCATGGAACATTGTGATGACAAGAATTTTGGAGCATTGTGCAGACAAGGGCCATGGAGCATTGTGATGATACGGTCATGGAACATTGTGATGACAGGAATTCTGGAGCATTCTGATGACAAAGGCGATGGAGCATTGTGATGACACGGCCATGGAACATTGTGATGACAAGTATTCTGGAGCATTGTGATGACAATGGCCATGGAGCATTGTGATGATACGGTCATGGAACATTGTGATGACAAGAATTCTGGAGCATTGTGATGACAGTGGCCATGGAGCATTGTGATGACACGGTAATGGAACATTGTGATGAGAAGAATTCTGGAGCATTTTCATGACAAGGGCCATGGAGCATTGTGATGATACGGTCATGGAACATTGTGATGAGAAGAATTCTGGAGCATTATGATGACAAGTGCCATGGAGCATTGTGATGACACGGCCATGGAACATTGTGATGACAAGAATTCTGGAGCATAGTGCTGACAAGGGCCATGGAGCATTGTGATGACACGGTCATGGAACATTGTGATGACAAGAATTCTGGAGCATTCTGATGACAAAGGCGATGGAGCATTGTGATGACACGGTCATGGAACATTGTGATGACAAGAAATCTGGAGCATTGTGATGACAATGGCCATGGAGCATTGTGATGACACGGCCATGGAACATTGTGATGACAAATATTCTGGAGCATTGTGATGACAGTTGCCATGGAGCATTGTGATGACACGGTCATAGAACATTGTGATGAGAAGAATTCTGGAGCATTTTCATGACAAGGGCCATGGAGCATTGTGATGATACTGTCATGGAACATTGTGATGACAAGAATTCTGGAGCATTATGATGACAAGGGCCATGGAGCATTGTGATGACACGGCCATGGAACATTGTGATGACAAGTATTCTGGAGCATTGTGATGACAATGGCCATGGAGCATTGTGATGACACGGTCATGGAACATTGTGATGAGAAGAATTCTGGAGCATTGTCATGACAAGGGCCATGGAGCATTGTGATGACACGGCCAGGAACATTGTGATGACAAGAATTCTGGAGAATTGTGATGACAAGGCTCATGGAGCATTGTGATGACACGGCCATGGAACATTGTGATGACAAGAATTCTGGAGCATTGTGATGACAATGGCCATGGAGCATTGTTATGACACGGTCATGGATCATTGTGATGAGAAGAATTCTGGAGCATTGTCATGACAAGGGCCATGGAGCATTTTGATGACACGGCCATGGAACATTGTGATGACAAGAATTCTGGAGAATTGTGATGAGAAGGTTCATGGAGAATTGTGATGACACGTCCATGGAACATTGTGATGACAAGAATTCTGGAGCATTGTGCTGACAAGGGCCATGGAGCATTGTGATGACACGGCCATGGAACATTGTGATGACAAGAATTCTGGAGAATTGTGATGACAAGGTTCATGGAGCATTGTGATGACACGTTCATGGAATATAGTAATGACAGGAATTCTGGAGCATTATGATGACAAGGGCCATGGAGCATTGTGATGACACGGCCATGGAACATTGTGATGACAAGAATTCTGGAGCATTGTGATGACAATGGCCATGGAGCATTGTTATGACACGGTCATGGATCATTGTGATGACAAGAATTCTGGAGCATTCTGATGACAAAGTCGATGGAGCATTGTGATGACACGGTCATGGACCATTGTGATGAGAAGAATTCTGGAGCATTGTGATAACAATGGCCAAGGAGGATTGTGATGACACGGTATGGAACATTGTGATGACAAGTATTCTGGAGCATTGTGATGACAGTGGCCATGGAGCATTGTGATGACACGGTCATGGAACATTGTGATGAGAAGAATTCTGGAGCATTGTCATGACAAGCGCCATGGAGCATTGTGATGATAGGGCCTTGGAACATTGTGATGACAAGAATTCTGGAGCATTATGATGACAAGGGCCATGGAGCATTGTGATGACACGGCCATGGAACATTGTGATGACAAGAATTCTGGAGCATTATGATGACAAGGGCCATGGAGCATTGTGATGACACGGCCATGGAACATTGTGATGACAAGAAATCTGGAGCATTGTGATGACAATGGCCATGGAACATTGTGATGACACGGCCATGGAACATTGTGATGACAAGAATTCTGGAGCATTGTGATGACAGTGGCCATGGAGCATTGTGATGACACGGTCATGGAACATTGTGATGACAAGAAATCTGGAGCATTGTGATGACAATGGCCATGGAGCATTGTGATGACACGGCCATGGAACATTGTGATGACAAGAATTCTGGAGCATTGTGATGACAGTGGCCATGGAGCATTGTGATGACACGGTCATGGAACATTGTGATGAGAAGAATTCTGGAGCATTGTCATGACAAGGGCAATGGAGCATTGTGATGATACGGTCATGGAACATTGTGATGAGAAGAATTCTGGAGCATTATGATGACAAGGGCCATGGAGCATTGTGATGACACGGCCATGGATCATTGTGATGACAAGAATTCTGGAGCATTATGATGACAAGTGCCATGGAGCATTGTGATGACACGGCCATGGAACATTGTGATGACAAGAATTCTGGAGCATTATGATGACAAGGGCCATGGAGCATTGTGATGACACGGCCATGGAACATGGTGATGACAAGAATTCTGGAGCATTGTGATGACAATGGCCATGGAGCATTGTGATGACACGGTCATGGAACACTGTGATGAGAAGAATTCTGGAGCATTGTCATGACAAGGGCCATGGAGCATTGTGATGACACGGTCAAGGAACATTGTGATGACAAGAATTCTGGAGAATTGTGATGACAAGGTTCATGGAGATTTGTGATGACACGGCCATGGAACATTGTGATGACAAGAATTCTGGAGCATTGTACTGACAAGGGCCATGGAGCATTGTGATGACACGGTCATGGAACATTGTGATGACAAGTATTCTGGAGCATTCTGATGACAAGCGCCATAGAGCATTGTGATGACACGTTCATGGAATATAGTAATGACAGGAATTCTGGAGCATTATGATGACAAGGGCAATGGAGCATTGTGATGACACGGCCATGGAACATTGTGATGACAAGAATTTTGGAGCATTGTGCAGACAAAGGCCATGGAGCATTGTGATGATACGGTCATGGAACATTGTGATGACAGGAATTCTGGAGCCTTCTGATGACAAAGGCGATGGAGCATTGTGATGACACGGGCATGGAACATTGTGATGACAAGAATTCTGGAGCATTATGATGAAAAGGGCCATGGAGCATTGTGATGCCATGGCCATGGAACATTGTGATGACAAGTATTCTGGAGCATTGTGATGACAATGGCCATGGAGCATTGTGATGATACGGTCATGGAACATTGTGATGAAAAGAATTCTGGAGCATTATGATGACAAGTGCCATGGAGCATTGTGATGACATGGCCATGGAACATTGTGATGACAAGAATTCTGGAGCATTGTGCTGACAAGGGCCATGCAGCATTGTGATGACACGGTCATGGAACATTGTGATGACAAGAATTCTGGAGCATTCTGATGACAAAGGCGATGGAGCATTGTGATGACACGGGCATGGAACATTGTGATGACAAGAAATCTGGAGCATTGTGATGACAATGGCCATGGAGCATTGTGATGACACGGCCATGGAACATTGTGATGACAAGAATTCTGGAGCATTGTGATGACAGTGGCCATGGAGCATTGTGATGACACGGTCATGGAACATTGTGATGATAAGAATTCTGGAGCATTTTCATGACAAGGGCCATGGAGCATTGTGATGATACGGTCATGGAACATTGTGATGAGAAGAATTCTGGAGCATTATGATGACAAGTGCCATGGAGCATTGTGATGACACGGCCAGGAACATTGTGATGACAAGAATTCTGGAGAATTGTGATGAGAAGGTTCATGGAGAATTGTGATGACACGGCCATGGAACATTGTGATGACAAGAATTCTGGAGAATTGTGATGACAAGGTTCATGGAGCATTGTGATGACACGTTCATGGAATATAGTAATGACAGGAATTCTGGAGCATTATGATGACAAGGGCCATGGAGCATTGTGATGACACGGCCATGGAACATTGTGATGACAAGAATTCTGGAGCATTGTGCTGACAAGGGTCATCGAGCATTTTAATGACACGGTCATGGATCATTGTGATGACAAGAATTCTGGAGCATTCTGATGAGAAAGTCGATGGAGCATTGTGATGACACGGTCATGGACCATTGTGATGAGAAGAATTCTGGAGCATTGTGATAACAATGGCCAAGGAGGATTGTGATGACACGGTATGGAACATTGTGATGACAAGAATTCTGGAGCATTGTGATGACAGTGGCCATGGAGCATTGTGATGACACGGTCATGGAACATTGTGATGAGAAGAATTCTGGAGCATTGTCATGAAAAGCGCCATGGAGCATTGTGATGATAGGGTCATGGAACATTGTGATGACAAGAATTCTGGAGCATTATGATGACAAGGGCCATGGAGCATTGTGATGACACGGCCATGGAACATTGTGATGACAAGAATTCTGGAGCATTGTGATGACAGTGGCCATGGAGCATTGTGATGACACGGTCATGGAACATTGTGATGAGAAGAATTCTGGAGCATTGTCATGACAAGGGCCATGGAGCATTGTGATGATACGGTCATGGAACATTGTGATGACAAGAATTCTGGAGCATTATGATGACAAGGGTCATGGAGCATTGTGATGACACGGCCATGGAACATTGTGATGACAAGTATTCTGTAGAATTGTGATGACAAAGTTCATGGAGCATTGTGATGACACGGCCATGGATCATTGTGATGACAAGAATTCTGGAGCATTGTGATGACAATGGCCATGGAGCATTGTGATGACACGTTCATGGAGCATTGTGATGAGAAGAATTCTGGAGCATTGTCATGACAAGGGCCATGGAGCATTGTGATGACACGGCCATGGAACATTGTGATGACAAGAATTCTGGAGTATTGTGATGACAAGTTTCATGGAGAATTGTGATGACACGGCCATGGAACATTGTGATGACAAGAATTCTGGAGCATTGTGCTGACAAGGGCCATGGAGCATTGTGATGACACGGCCATGGAACATTGTGATGACAAGAATTCTGGAGAATTGTGATGACAAGGTTCATGGAGAATTGTGATGACACGGCCATGGAACATTGTGATGAAAAGAATTCTGGAGCATTGTGCTGACAAGGGCCATGGAGCATTGTGATGACACGGTCATGGAACATTGTGATGACAAGAATTCTGGAGCATTCTGATGACAAAGGCGATGGAGCATTGTGATGACACGGTCATGGAACATTGTGATGACAAGAATTCTGGAGCATTCTGATGACAAGCGCCATAGAGCATTGTGATGACACGTTCATGGAATATAGTAATGACAAGAATTCTGGAGAATTATGATGACAAGGGCCATGGAGCATTGTGATGACACGGCCATGGAACATTGTGATGACACGGTCATGGAACATTGTGATGACAAGAATTGTGGAGCATTGTGCTGATAAGGGCCATGGAGCAATGTGATGATACGGTCATGGAACATTGTGATGACAAGAATTCTGGAGCATTGTGATGACAAGGGCCATGGAGCATTGTGATGACACGGTCATGGAGCATTGTGATGACAAGAATTCTGGAGCATTGTGCTGATGACGGCCATGGAGCATTGTGATGACACAGTCAAGGAACATTGCGATGAAAAAGATTTCTGGAGCATTGTGATGAAAGGGTATGGAGCATTGTGATTAAAGGTGACAAGGAACATTGTGATGATATGGGCAGAGAACTCTGTGATGACAGTGGTCTTGCAGTATTGTGACGAAAAGTGTCATGGAACATTCTGCTGAAAGCGATCATGGAGCTTTTTGGTAAGAGAGGCTATGGAGATTTGTGATGTCAGGTGTCATGGGGCATTGTGTTGAGAGCGGTCTTGGAGCATTGTGATGAAAAGGGTCATGGAGCACTGTGATTACAGGGGCCATGGAGCATTGTGAATAAAAAGGCTATGGAGCATTGAGATGACAGGTTTCATGGAGCACTGTGATGAATGTGATCTTGGATCATTGTGATGACAAGTGTCCTGGAACCTTGTGATGACACGGTTCATGGAGCATTGTGATGACAAGGACCATGGCGAATTGTGATGACATCTGTCATGGGGCATTGTGATGACAGTGGTCATCTAGATTTGCGATGAAAGGTATCATGGAGCACTGTGATGACAGGGGCCATGGAACATTGTGATGACAAAGGCCATGGAGCATTGTGATGACAAGTGTCATGGGGCATTTTGATGACATTGGCATGGAGCATTATGATGACAAGAATTCTGGAGCATTTTGATGACAAGGGCATGGAGCTTTGTGATGACAGGGCCCACGGAGCTTTGTGATGAAAAGGGCAGGGTACATTGTGATGACAGGGTTCATGGAGCATTGTGATGAAAGGGGCCATGGAGCATTGAGATGAGAGCCATTATGAGGCATGGTGATGACAGTGGTCATGGAGCATTGTGATGAAAGAGATCATGGAGCAATATGATAACAGGGGCCATGGAGCATTGTGATGACAGGGGTATTGGAGCATTGTGATGGAAGTAGACATGGATCATTGTGATGACAAGGGTCCTGGAACACTGTGATGACACGGTTCATCGAGTATTGTGATGACAAGGGTCATAGCGAATTGTGATGACAAGTGTCATGGGGCATTGTGATGATATTGATCATCTAGGAATTGTGATGAAAGGTATCGTGGAGCACTGTGATGACTGGGGGCATGAAGCACTGTGATGAAAATTTTCCTGGATTACTGTGATGACAGCAGTCATGGAGAATTGTGATGACAGGGATTATGCAGCATTGTGTTGACAAGGGTATGGACTATTGTGATGACAATGGTCATGGAGCAATGTGATGAAAGTATTCATGGAACATCATGATGAAAAGTGCATGGGAGCATTGTGACGATAAAGGCCATGGAGTATTGTGATGACTAGTGTCATGGAGCATTTTAATGAAAGGTTTCATTGTGCACCATGATGACAAAGGGGATGGAGAATTGTGATGAAACTGGTCCTGGAGCATTGTGATAACAAAAGCCATGGAGCATTGTGATGACAGGCATCATGGAGCATTGTGAAGAAAGGGGCCATGGGGTATTGTAATGACACTAGAGAAATATGATGAAAATGGTCAGCGAGCATAGTGATTAAAGTGGTCATTGAGAATTGTGATGAAAAGCGACATAGAGCATTGTGATGACAAAGGTCATGGAGAACTGTGATGACCAGGGTCATGTAGCATTGTGATGACACGGTCATGGAACATTGTGATGACAAGAATTCTGGAGCATTGTGCTGACTAGGGCCATGGACCATTGTGATGACATGGTCATGGAACATTGTGATGACAAAAATTCTGGAGCATTGTGATGACAATGGCCATTGAGCATTGTGATGACACGGTCATGCAACATTGTGATGACAAGAATTCTGCAGCATTGCGATGACAAGGGCCATGGAGCATTGTGATGACACGGTCATGGAACATTGTGATGAAAAGAATTCTGGAGCATTATGATGACAAGTGCCATGGAGCATTGTGATGACATGGCCATGGAACATTGTGATGACAAGAATTCTGGAGCATTGTGCTGACAAGGGCCATGCAGCATTGTGATGACACGGTCATGGAACATTGTGATGACAAGAATTCTGGAGCATTCTGATGACAAAGGCGATGGAGCATTGTGATGACACGGGCATGGAACATTGTGATGACAAGAAATCTGGAGCATTGTGATGACAATGGCCATGGAGCATTGTGATGACACGGCCATGGAACATTGTGATGACAAATATTCTGGAGCATTGTGATGACAGTTGCCATGGAGCATTGTGATGACACGGTCATAGAACATTGTGATGAGAAGAATTCTGGAGCATTTTCATGACAAGGGCCATGGAGCATTGTGATGATACGGTCATGGAACATTGTGATGACAAGAATTCTGGAGCATTATGATGACAAGGGCCATGGAGCATTGTGATGACACGGCCATGGAACATTGTGATGACAAGTATTCTGGAGCATTGTGATGACAATGGCCATGGAGCATTGTGATGACACGGTCATGGAACATTGTGATGAGAAGAATTCTGGAGCATTGTCATGACAAGGGCCATGGAGCATTGTGATGACACGGCCAGGAACATTGTGATGACAAGAATTCTGGAGAATTGTGATGACAAGGCTCATGGAGCATTGTGATGACACGGCCATGGAACATTGTGATGACAAGAATTCTGGAGCATTGTGATGACAATGGCCATGGAGCATTGTTATGACACGGTCATGGATCATTGTGATGAGAAGAATTCTGGAGCATTGTCATGACAAGGGCCATGGAGCATTTTGATGACACGGCCATGGAACATTGTGATGACAAGAATTCTGGAGAATTGTGATGAGAAGGTTCATGGAGAATTGTGATGACACGTCCATGGAACATTGTGATGACAAGAATTCTGGAGCATTGTGCTGACAAGGGCCATGGAGCATTGTGATGACACGGCCATGGAACATTGTGATGACAAGAATTCTGGAGAATTGTGATGACAAGGTTCATGGAGCATTGTGATGACACGTTCATGGAATATTGTAATGACAGGAATTCTGGAGCATTATGATGACAAGGGCCATGGAGCATTGTGATGACACGGCCATGGAACATTGTGATGACAAGAATTCTGGAGCATTGTGCTGACAAGGGTCATCGAGCATTTTAATGACACGGTCATGGATCATTGTGATGACAAGAATTCTGGAGCATTCTGATGAGAAAGTCGATGGAGCATTGTGATGACACGGTCATGGACCATTGTGATGAGAAGAATTCTGGAGCATTGTGATAACAATGGCCAAGGAGGATTGTGATGACACGGTATGGAACATTGTGATGACAAGAATTCTGGAGCATTGTGATGACAGTGGCCATGGAGCATTGTGATGACACGGTCATGGAACATTGTGATGAGAAGAATTCTGGAGCATTGTCATGACAAGCGCCATGGAGCATTGTGATGATAGGGTCATGGAACATTGTGATGACAAGAATTCTGGAGCATTATGATGACAAGGGCCATGGAGCATTGTGATGACACGGCCATGGAACATTGTGATGACAAGAATTCTGGAGCATTGTGATGACAGTGGCCATGGAGCATTGTGATGACACGGTCATGGAACATTGTGATGAGAAGAATTCTGGAGCATTGTCATGACAAGGGCCATGGAGCATTGTGATGATACGGTCATGGAACATTGTGATGACAAGAATTCTGGAGCATTATGATGACAAGGGTCATGGAGCATTGTGATGACACGGCCATGGTAAAATGTGATGACAAGTATTCTGGAGCATTGTGATGACAATGGCGATGGAGCATTGTGATGACACGGTCATGGAACATTGGGATGAGAAGAATTCTGGAGCATTGTCATGACAAGGCCATGGAGCATTGTGATGACACGGCCATGGAACATTGTGATGACAAGTATTCTGTAGAATTGTGATGACAAAGTTCATGGAGCATTGTGATGACACGGCCATGGATCATTGTGATGACAAGAATTCTGGAGCATTTTGATGACAATGGCCATGGAGCATTGTGATGACACGTTCATGGAGCATTGTGATGAGAAGAATTCTGGAGCATTGTCATGACAAGGGCCATGGAGCATTGTGATGACACGGCCATGGAACATTGTGATGACAAGAATTCTGGAGCATTGTGCTGACAAGGGCCATGGAGCATTGTGATGACACGGCCATGGAACATTGTGATGACAAGAATTCTGGAGAATTGTGATGACAAGGTTCATGGAGAATTGTGATGACACGGCTATGGAACATTGTGATGAAAAGAATTCTGGAGCATTGTGCTGACAAGGGCCATGGAGCATTGTGATGACACGGTCATGGAACATTGTGATGACAAGAATTCTGGAGCATTCTGATGAAAAAGGCGATGGAGCATTGTGATGACACGGTCATGGAACATTGTGATGACAAGAATTCTGGAGCATTCTGATGACAAGCGCCATAGAGCATTGTGATGACACGTTCATGGAATATAGTAATGACAAGAATTCTGGAGAATTATGATGACAAGGGCCATGGAGCATTGTGATGACACGGCCATGGAACATTGTGATGACACGGTCATGGATCATTGTGATGACAAGAATTGTGGAGCATTGTGCTGACAAGGGCCATGGAGCAATGTGATGATACGGTCATGGAACATTGTGATGACAAGAATTCTGGAGCATTGTGATGACAAGGGCCATGGAGCATTGTGATGACACAGTCATGGAGCATTGTGATGACAAGAATTCTGGAGCATTGTGCTGATGACGGCCATGGAGCATTGTGATGACACAGTCAAGGAACATTGCGATGAAAAAGATTTCTGGAGCATTGTGATGAAAGGGTATGGAGCATTGTGATTAAAGGTGACAAGGAACATTGTGATGATATGGGCAGAGAACTCTGTGATGACAGTGGTCTTGCAGTATTGTGACGAAAAGTGTCATGGAACATTCTGCTGAAAGCGATCATGGAGCTTTTTGGTAAGAGAGGCTATGGAGATTTGTGATGTCAGGCGTCATGGGGCATTGTGTTGAGAGCGGTCTTGGAGCATTGTGATGAAAAGGGTCATGGAGCACTGTGATTACAGGGGCCATGGAGCATTGTGAATAAAAAGGCTATGGAGCATTGAGATGACAGGTTTCATGGAGCACTGTGATGAATGTGATCTTGGATCATTGTGATGACAAGTGTCCTGGAACCTTGTGATGACACGGTTCATGGAGCATTGTGATGACAAGGACCATGGCGAATTGTGATGACATCTGTCATGGGGCATTGTGATGACAGTGGTCATCTAGATTTGCGATGAAAGGTATCATGGAGCACTGTGATGACAGGGGCCATGGAACATTGTGATGACAAAGGCCATGGAGCATTGTGATGACAAGTGTCATGGGGCATTTTGATGACATTGGCATGGAGCATTATGATGACAAGAATTCTGGAGCATTTTGATGACAAGGGCATGGAGCTTTGTGATGACAGGGCCCACGGACCTTGGTGATGAAAAGGGCAGGGTACATTGTGATGACAGGGTTCATGGAGCATTGTGATGAAAGGGGCCATGGAGCATTGAGATGAGAGCCGTTATGAGGCATGGTGATGACAGTGGTCATGGAGCATTGTGATGAAAGAGATCATGGAGCAATATGATAACAGGGGCCATGGAGCATTGTGATGACAGGGGTATTGGAGCATTGTGATGGAAGTAGACATGGATCATTGTGATGACATGGGTCCTGGAACACTGTGATGACACGGTTCATCGAGTATTGTGATGACAAGGGTCATAGCGAATTGTGATGACAAGTGTCATGGGGCATTGTGATGATATTGATCATCTAGGAATTGTGATGAAAGGTATCGTGGAGCACTGTGATGACTGGGGGCATGAAGCACTGTGATGAAAATTGTCCTGGATTATTGTGATGACAGCAGTCATGGAGAATTGTGATGACAGGGATTATGCAGCATTGTGTTGACAAGGGTATGGACTATTGTGATGACAATGGTCATGGAGCAATGTGATGAAAGTATTCATGGAACATCGTGATGAAAAGTGCATGGGAGCATTGTGACGATAAAGGCCATGGAGTATTGTGATGACTAGTGTCATGGAGCATTTTAATGAAAGGTTTCATTGTGCACCATGATGACAAAGGGGATGGAGAATTGTGATGAAACTGGTCCTGGAGCATTGTGATAACAAAAGCCATGGAGCATTGTGATGACAGGCATCATGGAGCATTGTGAAGAAAGGGGCCATGGGGTATTGTAATGACACTAGAGAAATATGATGAAAATGGTCAGCGAGCATAGTGATTAAAGTGGTCATTGAGAATTGTGATGAAAAGCGACATAGAGCATTGTGATGACAAAGGTCATGGAGAACTGTGATGACCAGGGTCATGTAGCATTGTGATGACACGGTCATGGAACATTGTGATGACAAGAATTCTGGAGCATTGTGCTGACTAGGGCCATGGACGATTGTGATGACATGGTCATGGAACATTGTGATGACAAAAATTCTGGAGCATTGTGATGACAATGGCCATTGAGCATTGTGATGACACGGTCATGCAACATTGTGATGACAAGAATTCTGCAGCATTGCGATGACAAGGGCCATGGTGCATTGTGATGACACGGTCATGGAACATTGTCATGAGAAGAATTCTGGAGCATTGTGCTGACAAGGGCCATGCAGCATTGTGATGACACGGTCATGGAACATTGTGATGACAAGAATTCTGGAGCATTCTGATGACAAAGGCGATGGAGCATTGTGATGACACGGTCATGGAACATTGTGATGACAAGAAATCTGGAGCATTGTGATGACAATGGCCATGGAGAATTGTGATGACACGGCCATGGAACATTGTGATGACAAGTATTCTGGAGCATTGTGATGACAGTGGCCATGGAGCATTGTGATGACACGGTCATGGAACATTGTGATGAGAAGAATTCTGGAGCATTGTCATGACAAGGGCCATGGAGCATTGTGATGATACGGTCATGGAACATTGTGAAGAGAAGAATTCTGGAGCATTATGATGACAAGGGCCATGGAGCATTGTGATGACACGGCCATGGAACATTGTGATGACAAGAATTCTGGAGCATTATGATGACAAGGGCCATGGAGCATTGTTATGACACGGTCATGGAACACTGTGATGAGAAGAATTCTGGAGCATTGTCATGACAAGGGCCATGGAGCATTGTGATGACACGGTCAAGGAACATTGTGATGACAAGAATTCTGGAGAATTGTGATGACAAGGTTCATGGAGATTTGTGATGACACGGCCATGGAACATTGTGATGACAAGAATTCTGGAGCATTGTACTGACAAGGGCCATGGAGCATTGTGATGACACGGTCATGGAACATTGTGATGACAAGTATTCTGGAGCATTCTGATGACAAGCGCCATAGAGCATTGTGATGACACGTTCATGGAATATAGTAATGACAGGAATTCTGGGGCATTATGATGACAAGGGCAATGGAGCATTGTGATGACACGGCCATGGAACATTGTGATGACAAGAATTTTGGAGCATTGTGCAGACAAGGGCCATGGAGCATTGTGATGATACGGTCATGGAACATTGTGATGACAGGAATTCTGGAGCATTCTGATGACAAAGGCGATGGAGCATTGTGATGACACGGGCATGGATCATTGTGATGACAAGAATTCTGGAGCATTATGATGACAAGGGCCATGGAGCATTGTGATGACACGGCCATGGAACATTGTAATGACAAGTATTCTGGAGCATTGTGATGACAATGGCCATGGAGCATTGTGATGATACGGTCATGGAACATTGTGATGAAAAGAATTCTGGAGCATTATGATGACAAGTGCCATGGAGCATTGTGATGACATGGCCATGGAACATTGTGATGACAAGAATTCTGGAGCATTGTGCTGACAAGGGCCATGCAGCATTGTGATGACACGGTCATGGAACATTGTGATGACAAGAATTCTGGAGCATTCTGATGACAAAGGCGATGGAGCATTGTGATGACACGGGCATGGAACATTGTGATGACAAGAAATCTGGAGCATTGTGATGACAATGGCCATGGAGCATTGTGATGACACGGCCATGGAACATTGTGATGACAAGAATTCTGGAGCATTGTGATGACAGTGGCCATGGAGCATTGTGATGACACGGTCATGGAACATTGTGATGAGAAGAATTCTGGAGCATTTTCATGACAAGGGCCATGGAGCATTGTGATGACACGGCCATGGAACATTGTGATGACAAGAAATCTGGAGCATTGTGATGACAATGGCCATGGAGCATTGTGATGACAGGGCCATGGAACATTGTGATGACAAGAATTCTGGAGCATTGTGATGACAGTGGCCATGGAGCATTGTGATGACACGGTCATGGAACATTGTGATGAGAAGAATTCTGGAGAATTGTCATGACAAGGGCCATGGAGCATTGTGATGATACGGTCATGGAACATTGTTATGACAAGAATTCTGGAGCATTATGATGACAAGGGTCATGGAGCATTGTGATGACACGGCCATGGTAAAATGTGATGACAAGTATTCTGGAGCATTGTGATGACAATGGCCATGGAGCATTGTGATGACACGGTCATGGAACATTGTGATGAGAAGAATTCTGGAGCATTGTCATGACAAGGCCATGGAGCATTGTGATGACACGGCCATGGAACATTGTGATGACAAGTATTCTGTAGAATTGTGATGACAAGGTTCATGGAGCATTGTGATGACACGGCCATGGAACATTGTGATGACAAGAATTCTGGAGCATTGTGATGACAATGGCCATGGAGCATTGTGATGACACGGTCATGGAGCATTGTGATGAGAAGAATTCTGGAGCATTGTCATGACAAGGGCCATGGAGCATTGTGATGACACGGCCATGGAACATTGTGATGACAAGAATTCTGGAGTATTGTGATGACAAGGTTCATGGAGCATTGTGATGACACGGCCATGGAACATTGTGATGACAAGAATTCTGGAGCATTGTGCTGACACGGGCCATGGAGCATTGTGATGACACGGCCATGGAACATTGTGATGACAAGAATTCTGGAGAATTGTGATGACAAGGTTCATGGAGAATTGTGATGACACGGCCATGGAACATTGTGATGACAAGAATTCTGGAGCATTGTGCTGACAAGGGCCATGGAGCATTGTGATGACACGGTCATGGAACATTGTGATGACAAGAATTCTGGAGCATTCTGATGACAAAGGCGATGGAGCATTGTGATGACACGGTCATGGAACATTGTGATGACAAGAATTCTGGAGCATTCTGATGACAAGCGCCATAGAGCATTGTGATGACACGTTCATGGAATATAGTAATGACAAGAATTCTGGAGAATTATGATGACAAGGGCCATGGAGCATTGTGATGACACGGCCATGGAACATTGTGATGACACGGTCATGGAACATTGTGATGACAAGAATTGTGGAGCATTGTGCTGATAAGGGCCATGGAGCAATGTGATGATACGGTCATGGAACATTGTGATGACAAGAATTCTGGAGCATTGTGATGACAAGGGCCATGGAGCATTGTGATGACACGGTCATGGAGCATTGTGATGACAAGAATTCTGGAGCATTGTGCTGATGACGGCCATGGAGCATTGTGATGAAACAGTCAAGGAACATTGCGATGAAAAAGTTTTCTGGAGCATTGTGATGAAAGGGCATGGAGCATTGTGATTAAAGGTGACAAGGAACATTGTGATGATATGGGCAGAGAACTCTGTGATGACAGTGGTCTTGCAGTATTGTGACGAAAAGTATCATGGAACATTCTGCTGAAAGCGATCATGGAGCTTTTTGGTAAGAGAGGCTATGGAGATTTGTGATGTCAGGTCTCATGGGGCATTGTGTTGAGAGCGGTCTTGGAGCATTGTGATGAAAAGGGTCATGGAGCACTGTGATTACAGGGGCCATGGAGCATTGTGAATAAAAAGGCTATGGAGCATTGAGATGACAGGTTTCATGGAGCACTGTGATGAATGTGATCTTGGATCATTGTGATGACAAGTGTCCTGGAACCTTGTGATGACACGGTTCATGGAGCATTGTGATGACAAGGACCATGGCGAATTGTGATGACATCTGTCATGGGGCATTGTGATGACAGTGGTCATCTAGATTTGCGATGAAAGGTATCATGGAGCACTGTGATGACAGGGGCCATGGAACATTGTGATGACAAAGGCCATGGAGCATTGTGATGACAAGTGTCATGGGGCATTTTGATGACATTGGCATGGAGCATTATGATGACAAGAATTCTGGAGCATTTTGATGACAAGGGCATGGAGCTTTGTGATGACAGGGCCCACGGAGCTTTGTGATGAAAAGGGCAGGGTACATTGTGATGACAGGGTTCATGGAGCATTGTGATGAAAGGGGCCATGGAGCATTGAGATGAGAGCCGTTATGAGGCATGGTGATGACAGTGGTCATGGAGCATTGTGATGAAAGAGATCATGGAGCAATATGATAACAGGGGCCATGGAGCATTGTGATGACAGGGGTATTGGAGCATTGTGATGGAAGTAGACATGGATCATTGTGATGACATGTGTCCTGGAACACTGTGATGACACGGTTCATCAAGTATTGTGATGACAAGGGTCATAGCGAATTGTGATGACAAGTGTCATGGGGCATTGTGATGATATTGATCATCTAGGAATTGTGATGAAAGGTATCGTGGAACACTGTGATGACTGGGGGCATGAAGCACTGTGATGAAAATTGTCCTGGATTATTGTGATGACAGCAGTCATGGAGAATTGTGATGACAGGGATTATGCAGCATTGTGTTGACAAGGGTATGGACTATTGTGATGACAATGGTCATGGAGCAATGTGATGAAAGTATTCATGGAACATCGTGATGAAAAGTGCATGGGAGCATTGTGACGATAAAGGCCATGGAGTATTGTGATGACTAGTGTCATGGAGCATTTTAATGAAAGGTTTCATTGTGCAACATGATGACAAAGGGGATGGAGAATTGTGATGAAACTGGTCCTGGAGCATTGTGATAACAAAAGCCATGGAGCATTGTGATGACAGGCATCATGGAGCATTGTGAAGAAAGGGGCCATGGGGTATTGTAATGACACTAGAGAAATATGATGAAAATGGTCAGCGAGCATAGTCATTAAAGTGGTCATTGAGAATTGTGATGAAAAGTGACATAGAGCATTGTGATGACAAAGGTCATGGAGAACTGTGATGACCAGGGTCATGTAGCATTGTGATGACACGGTCATGGAACATTGTGATGACAAGAATTCTGGAGCATTGTGCTGACTAGGGCCATGGACCATTGTGATGACATGGTCATGGAACATTGTGATGACAAGAATTTTGGAGCATTGTGCAGACAAGGGCCATGGAGCATTGTGATGATACGGTCATGGAACATTGTGATGACAAGAATTCTGGAGCATTCTGATGACAAAGGCGATGGAGCATTGTGATGACACGGGAATGGAACATTGTGATGACAAGAAATCTGGAGCATTGTGATGACAATGGCCATGGAGCATTGTGATGACACGGCCATGGAACATTGTGATGACAAGAATTCTGGAGCATTGTGATGACAGTGGCCATGGAGCATTGTGATGACACGGTCATGGAACATTGTGATGACAAGAATTCTGGAGCATTTTCATGACAAGGGCCATGGAGCATTGTGATGATACGGTCATGGAACATTGTGATGACAAGAATTATGGAGCATTATGATGACAAGGGCCATGGAGCATTGTGATGACACGGCCATGGAACATTGTGATGACAAGTATTCTGGAGCATTGTGATGACAATGGCCATGGAGCATTGTGATGACACGGTCATGGAACATTGTGATGAGAAGAATTCTGGAGCATTGTCATGACAAGGGCCATGGAGCATTGTGATGACACGGCCAGGAACATTGTGATGACAAGAATTCTGGAGAATTGTGATGACAAGGCTCATGGAGCATTGTGATGACACGGCCATGGAACATTGTGCTGACAAGAATTCTGGAGCATTGTGATGACAATGGCCATGGAGCATTGTTATGACACGGTCATGGATCATTGTGATGAGAAGAATTCTGGAGCATTGTCATGACAAGTGCCATGGAGCATTTTGATGACACGGCCATGGAACATTGTGATGACAAGAATTCTGGAGAATTGTGATGAGAAGGTTCATGGAGAATTGTGATGACACGTCCATGGAACATTGTGATGACAAGAATTCTGGAGCATTGTGCTGACAAGGGCCATGGAGCATTGTGATGACACGGCCATGGAACATTGTGATGACAAGAATTCTGGAGAATTGTGATGACAAGGTTCATGGAGCATTGTGATGACACGTTCATGGAATATAGTAATGACAGGAATTCTGGAGCATTATGATGACAAGGGCCATGGAGCATTGTGATGACACGGCCATGGAACATTGTGATGACAAGAATTCTGGAGCATTGTGCTGACAAGGGTCATCAAGCATTTTAATGACACGGTCATGGATCATTGTGATGACAAGAATTCTGGAGCATTGTCATGACAAGCGCCATGGAGCATTGTGGTGATAGGGTCATGGAACATTGTGATGACAAGAATTCTGGAGCATTATGATGACAAGGGCCATGGAGCATTGTGATGACACGGCCATGGAACATTGTGATGACAAGAATTCTGGAGCATTGTGATGACAGTGGCCATGGAGCATTGTGATGACACGGTCATGGAACATTGTGATGAGAAGAATTCTGGAGCATTGTCATGACAAGGGCCATGGAGCATTGTGATGATACGGTCATGGAACATTGTGATGACAAGAATTCTGGAGCATTATGATGACAAGGGTCATGGAGCATTGTGATGACACGGCCATGGTAAAATGTGATGACAAGTATTCTGGAGCATTGTGATGACAATGGCGATGGAGCATTGTGATGACACGGTCATGGAACATTGTGATGAGAAGAATTCTGGAGCATTGTCATGACAAGGCCATGGAGCATTGTGATGACACGGCCATGGAACATTGTGATGACAAGTATTCTGTAGAATTGTGATGACAAAGTTCATGGAGCAGTGTGATGACACGGCCATGGATCATTGTGATGACAAGAATTCTGGAGCATTGTGATGACAATGGCCATGGAGCATTGTGATGACACGGTCATGGAGCATTGTGATGAGAAGAATTCTGGAGCATTGTCATGACAAGGGCCATGGAGCATTGTGATGACACGGCCATGGAACATTGTGATGACAAGAATTCTGGAGTATTGTGATGACAAGGTTCATGGAGCATTGTGATGACACGGCTATGAAACATTGTGATGACAAGAATTCTGGAGCATTGTGCTGACAAGGGCCATGGAGCATTGTGATGACACGGCCATGGAACATTGTGATGACAAGAATTCTGGAGAATTGTGATGACAAGGTTCATGGAGAATTGTGATGACACGGCCATGGAACATTGTGATGACAAGAATTCTGGAGCATTGTGCTGACAAGGGCCATGGAGCATTGTGATGACACGGTCATGGAACATTGTGATGACAAGAATTCTGGAGCATTCTGATGACAAAGGCGATGGAGCATTGTGATGACACGGTCATGGAACATTGTGATGACAAGAATTCTGGAGCATTCTGATGACAAGCGCCATAGAGCATTGTGATGACACGTTCATGGAATATAGTAATGACAAGAATTCTGGAGAATTATGATGACAAGGGCCATGGAGCATTGTGATGACACGGCCATGGAACATTGTGATGACACGGTCATGGAACATTGTGATGACAAGAATTGTGGAGCATTGTGCTGACAAGGGCCATGGAGCAATGTGATGATACGGTCGTGGAACATTGTGATGACAAGAATTCTGGAGCATTCTGATGACAAAGGCGATGGAGCTTTGTGATGACACGGTCATGGAACATTGTGATGACAAGAAATCTGGAGCATTGTGATGACAATGGCCATGGAGCATTGTGACGACACGGCCATGGAACATTGTGATTACAAGAATTCTGGAGCATTGTGATGACAGTGGCCATGGAGAATTGTGATGACACGGTCATGGAACATTGTGATGAGAAGAATTCTGGAGCATTGTCATGACAAGGGCCATGGAGCATTGTGATGATAGGGTCATGGAACATTGTGATGACAACAATTCTGGAGCATTATGATGACAAGGGCCATGGAGCATTGTGATTACACGGCCATGGAACATTGTGATGAAAAGAATTCTGGAGCATTATGATGACAAGGGCCATGGAGCATTGTGATGACACGGCCATGGAACATTGTGATGACAAGAAATCTGGAGCATTGTGATGACAATGGCCATGGAGCATTGTGATGACACCGCCATGGAACATTGTGATGACAAGAATTCTGGAGCATTGTGATGACAGTGGCCATGGAGCATTGTGATGACACGGTCATGGAACATTGTGATGAGAAGAATTCTGGAGCATTGTCATGACAAGGGCCATGGAGCATTGTGATGATACGGTCATGGAACATTGTGATGAGAAGAATTCTGGAGCATTATGATGACAAGGGTCTTGGAGCATTGTGATGACACGGCCATGGTAAAATGTGATGACAAGTATTCTGGAGCATTGTCATGACAATGGCCATGGAGCATTGTGATGACACGGTCATGGAACATTGTGATGAGAAGAATTCTGGAGCATTGTCATGACAAGGCCATGGAGCATTCTGATGACACGGCCATGGAACATTGTGATGACAAGTATTCTGTAGAATTGTGATGACAAGGTTCATGGAGCATTGTGATGACACGGCCATGGAACATTTTGATGACAAGAATTCTGGAGCATTGTGATGACAATGGCCATGGAGCATTGTGATGACACGGTCATGGAGCATTGTGATGAGAAGAATTCTGGAGCATTGTCATGACAAGGGCCATGGAGCATTGTGATGACACGGCCATGGAACATTGTGATGACAAGAATTCTGGAGTATTGTGATGACAAGGTTCATGGAGAATTGTGATGACACGGCCATGGAACATTGTGATGACAAGAATTCTGGAGCATTGTGCTGACAAGGGCCATGGAGCATTGTGATAACACGGCCATGGAACATTGTGATGACAAGAATTCTGGAGCATTGTGCTGACAAGGGCCATGGAGCATTGTGATGACACGGTCATGGAACATTGTGATGACAAGAATTCTGGAGCATTCTGATGACAAAGGCGATGGAGCATTGTGATGACACGGTCATGGAACATTGTGATGACAAGAATTCTGGAGCATTCTGATGACAAGCGCCATAGAGCATTGTGATGACACGTTCATGGAATATAGTAATGACAAGAATTCTGGAGAATTATGATGACAAGGGCCATGGAGCATTGTGATGACACGGCCATGGAACATTGTGATGACACGGTCATGGAACATTGTGATGACAAGAATTGTGGAGCATTGTGCTGACAAGGGCCATGGAGCAATGTGATGATACGGTCGTGGAACATTGTGATGACAAGAATTCTGGAGCATTGTGATGACAAGGGCCATGGAGCATTGTGATGACATGGTCATGGAGCATTGTGATGACAAGAATTCTGGAGCATTGTGCTGATGACGGCCATGGAGCATTGTGATGACACAGTCAAGGAACATTGCGATGAAAAAGATTTCTGGAGCATTGTGATGAAAGGGCATGGAGCATTGTGATTAAAGGTGACAAGGAACATTGTGATGATATGGGCAGAGAACTCTGTGATGACAGTGGTCTTGCAGTATTGTGACGAAAAGTGTCATGGAACATTCTGCTGAAAGCGATCATGGAGCTTTTTTGTAAGAGAGGCTATGGAGATTTGTGATGTCAGGCGTCATGGGGCATTGTGTTGAGAGCGGTCTTGGAGCATTGTGATGAAAAGGGTCATGGAGCACTGTGATTACAGGGGCCATGGAGCATTGTGAATACAAAGGCTATGGAGCATTGAGATGACAGGGTTCATGGAGCACTGTGATGAATGTGATCTTGGATCATTGTGATGACAAGTGTCCTGGAACCTTGTGATGACACGGTTCATGGAGCATTGTGATGACAAGGACCATGGCGAATTGTGATGACATCTGTCATGGGGCATTGTGATGACAGTGGTCATCTAGATTTGCGATGAAAGGTATCCTGGAGCACTGTGATGACAGGGGCCATGGAACATTGTGATGACAAAGGCCATGGAGCATTGTGATGACAAGTGTCATGGGGCATTTTGATGACATTGGCATGGAGCATTATGATGACAAGAATTCTGGAGCATTTTGATGACAAGGGCATGGAGCTTTGTGATGACAGGGCCCACGGACCTTTGTGATGAAAAGGGCAGGGTACATTGTGATGACAGGGTTCATGGAGCATTGTGATGAAAGGGGCCATGGAGCATTGAGATGAGAGCCGTTATGAGGCATGGTGATGACAGTGGTCATGGAGCATTGTGATGAAAGAGATCATGGAGCAATATGATAACAGGGGCCATGGAGCATTGTGATGACAGGGGTATTGGAGCATTGTGATGGAAGTAGACATGGATCATTGTGATGACATGGGTCCTGGAACACTGTGATGACACGGTTCATCGAGTATTGTGATGACAAGGGTCATAGCGAATTGTGATGACAAGTGTCATGGGGCATTGTGATGATATTGATCATCTAGGAATTGTGATGAAAGGTATCGTGGAGCACTGTGATGACTGGGGGCATGAAGCACTGTGATGAAAATTGTCCTGGATTATTGTGATGACAGCAGTCATGGAGAATTGTGATGACAGGGATTATGCAGCATTGTGTTGACAAGGGTATGGACTATTGTGATGACAATGGTCATGGAGCAATGTGATGAAAGTATTCATGGAACATCGTGATGAAAAGTGCATGGGAGCATTGTGACGATAAAGGCCATGGAGTATTGTGATGACTAGTGTCATGGAGCATTTTAATGAAAGGTTTCATTGTGCACCATGATGACAAAGGGGATGGAGAATTGTGATGAAACTGGTCCTGGAGCATTGTGATAACAAAAGCCATGGAGCATTGTGATGACAGGCATCATGGAGCATTGTGAAGAAAGGGGCCATGGGGTATTGTAATGACACTAGAGAAATATGATGAAAATGGTCAGCGAGCATAGTGATTAAAGTGGTCATTGAGAATTGTGATGAAAAGCGACATAGAGCATTGTGATGACAAAGGTCATGGAGAACTGTGATGACCAGGGTCATGTAGCATTGTGATGACACGGTCATGGAACATTGTGATGACAAGAATTCTGGAGCATTGTGCTGACTAGGGCCATGGACCATTGTGATGAAATGGTCATGGAACATTGTGATGACAAAATTTCTGGAGCATTGTGATGACAATGGCCATTGAGCATTGTGATGACACGGTCATGCAACATTGTGATGACAAGAATTCTGCAGCATTGCGATGACAAGGGCCATGGAGCATTGTGATGACACGGTCATGGAACATTGTCATGAGAAGAATTCTGGAGCATTGTGCTGACAAGGGCCATGCAGCATTGTGATGACACGGTCATGGAACATTGTGATGACAAGAATTCTGGAGCATTCTGATGACAAAGGCGATGGAGCATTGTGATGACACGGTCATGGAACATTGTGATGACAAGAAATCTGGAGCATTGTGATGACAATGGCCATGGAGAATTGTGATGACACGGCCATGGAACATTGTGATGACAAGAATTCTGGAGCATTGTGATGACAGTGGCCATGGAGCATTGTGATGACACGGTCATGGAACATTGTGATGAGAAGAATTCTGGAGCATTGTCATGAAAAGGGCCATGGAGCATTGTGATGATACGGTCATGGAACATTGTGATGAGAAGAATTCTGGAGCATTATGATGACAAGGGCCATGGAGCATTGTGATGACACGGCCATGGAACATTGTGATGACAAGAATTCTGGAGCATTATGATGACAAGGGCCATGGAGCATTGTGATGACACGGCCATGGAACATTGTGATGACAAGAATTCTGGAGCATTGTGATGACAATGGCCATGGAGAATTGTGATGACACGGTCATGGAACACTGTGATGAGAAGAATTCTGGAGCATTGTCATGACAAGGGCCATGGAGCATTGTGATGACACGGTCAAGGAACATTGTGATGACAAGAATTCTGGAGAATTGTGATGACAAGGTTCATGGAGATTTGTGATGACACGGCCATGGAACATTGTGATGACAAGAATTCTGGAGCATTGTACTGACAAGGGCCATGGAGCATTGTGATGACACGTTCATGGAACATTGTGATGACAAGTATTCTGGAGCATTCTGATGACAAGCGCCATAGAGCATTGTGATGACACGTTCATGGAATATAGTAATGACAGGAATTCTGGAGCATTATGATGACAAGGGCAATGGAGCATTGTGATGACACGGCCATGGAACATTGTGATGACACGGTCATGGAACATTGTGATGACAAGAATTTTGGAGCATTGTGCAGACAAGGGCCATGGAGCATTGTGATGATACGGTCATGGAACATTGTGATGACAAGAATTCTGGAGCATTATGATGACAAGGGCCATGGAGCATTGTGATGACACGGCAATGGAACATTGTGATGACAAGTATTCTGGAGTATTGTGATGACAATGGCCATGGAGCATTGTGATGATACGGTCATGGAATATTGTGATGACAAGAATTCTGGAGCATTATGATGACAAGGGCCATGGAGCATTGTGATGACACGGCCATGGAACATTTTGATGAAAAGTATTCTGGAGCATTGTGATGACAATGGCCATGGAGCATTGTGATGATACGGTCATGGAACATTGTGATGAGAAGAATTCTGGAGCATTATGATGACAAGTGCCATGGAGCATTGTGATGACACGGCCATGGAACATTGTGATGACAAGAATTCTGGAGCATTGTGCTGACAAGGGCCATGGAGCATTGTGATGACACGGTCATGGAACATTGTGATGACAAGAATTCTGGAGCATTCTGATGACAAAGGCGATGGAGCATTGTGATGACACGGGCATGGAACATTGTGATTACAAGAAATCTGGAGCATTGTGATGACAATGGCCATGGAGCATTGTGATGACACGGCCATGGAACATTGTGATGACAAGAATTCTGGAGCATTGTGATGACAGTGGCCATGGAGCATTGTGATGACACAGTCATGGAACATTGTGATGAGAAGAATTCTGGAGCATTTTCATGACAAGGGCCATGGAGCATTGTGATGATACGGTCATGGAACATTGTGATGAGAAGAATTCTGGAGCATTATGATGACAAGTGCCATGGAGCATTGTGATGACACGGCCATGGAACATTGTGATGACAAGAATTCTGGAGCATTGTGCTGACAAGGGCCATGGAGCATTGTGATGACACGGTCATGGAACATTGTGATGACAAGAATTCTGGAGCATTCTGATGACAAAGGCGATGGAGCATTGTGATGACACGGTCATGGAACATTGTGATGACAAGAAATCTGGAGCATTGTGATGACAATGGCCATGGAGCATTGTGATGACACGGCCATGGAACATTGTGATGACAAATATTCTGGAGCATTGTGATGACAGTTGCCATGGAGCATTGTGATGACACGGTCATAGAACATTGTGATGAGAAGAATTCTGGAGCATTGTCATGACAAGGGCCATGGAGCATTGTGAGGACACGGCCATGGAACATTGTGATGACAAATATTCTGGAGCATTGTGATGACAGTTGCCATGGAGCATTGTGATGACACGGTCATAGAACATTGTGATGAGAAGAATTCTGGAGCATTTTCATGACAAGGGCCATGGAGCATTGTGATGATACGGTCATGGAACATTGTGATGACAAGAATTCTGGAGCATTATGATGACAAGGGCCATGGAGCATTGTGATGACACGGCCAGGAACATTTTAATGACAAGAATTCTGGAGTATTGTGATGACAAGGCTCATGGAGCATTGTGATGACACGGCCATGGAACATTGTGATGACAAGAATTCTGGAGCATTGTGATGACAATGGCCATGGAGCATTGTTATGACACGGTCATGGATCATTGTGATGAGAAGAATTCTGGAGCATTGTCATGACAAGGGCCATGGAGCATTTTGATGACACGGCCATGGAACATTGTGATGACAAGAATTCTGGAGAATTGTGATGAGAAGGTTCATGGAGAATTGTGATGACACTTCCATGGAACATTGTGATGACAAGAATTCTGGAGCATTGTGCTGACAAGGGCCATGGAGCATTGTGATGACACGGCCATGGAACATTGTGATGACAAGAATTCTGGAGAATTGTGATGACAAGGTTCATGGAGCATTGTGATGACACGTTCATGGAATATAGTAATGACAGGAATTCTGGAGCATTATGATGACAAGGGCCATGGAGCATTGTGATGACACGGCCATGGAACATTGTGATGACAAGAATTCTGGAGCATTGTGCTGACAAGGGTCATCGAGCATTTTAATGACACGGTCATGGATCATTGTGATGACAAGAATTCTGGAGCATTCTGATGACAAAGGCGATGGAGCATTGTGATGACACGGTCATGGACCATTGTGATGAGAAGAATTCTGGAGCATTGTGATAACAATGGCCAAGGAGGATTGTGATGACACGGTATGGAACATTGTGATGACAAGAATTCTGGAGCATTGTGATGACAGTGGCCATGGAGCATTGTGATGACACGGCCATGGAACATTGTGATGACAAGAATTCTGGAGCATTGTGCTGACAAGGGCCATGGAGCATTGTGATGACACGGCCATGGAACATTGTGATTACAAGAATTCTGGAGAATTGTGATGACAAGGTTCATGGAGAATTGTGATGACACGGCCATGGAACATTGTGATGACAAGAATTCTGGAGCATTGTGCTGACAAGGGCCATGGAGCATTGTGATGACACGGTCATGTAACATTGTGATGACAAGAATTCTGGAGCATTCTGATGACAAAGGCGATGGAGCATTGTGATGACATGGTCATGGAACATTGTGATGACAAGAATTCTTGAGCATTCTGATGACAAGCGCCATAGAGCATTGTGATGACACGTTCATGGAATATAGTAATGACAAGAATTCTGGAGAATTATGATGACAAGGGCCATGGAGCATTGTGATGACACGGCCATGAAACATTGTGATTACACGGTCATGGAACATTGTGATGACAAGAATTGTGGAGCATTGTGCTGACAAGGGCCATGGAGCAATGTGATGATACGGTCATGGAACATTGTGATGACAAGAATTCTGGAGCATTGTGATGACAAGGGCCATGGAGCATTGTGATGACACGGTCATGGAGCATTGTGATGACAAGAATTCTGGAGCATTGTGCTGATGACGGCCATGGAGCATTGTGATGAAACAGTCAAGGAACATTGCGATGAAAAAGTTTTCTGGAGCATTGTGATGAAAGGGCATGGAGCATTGTGATTAAAGGTGACAAGGAACATTGTGATGATATGGGCAGAGAACTCTGTGATGACAGTGGTCTTGCAGTATTGTGACGAAAAGTGTCATGGAACATTCTGCTGAAAGCGATCATGGAGCTTTTTGGTAAGAGAGGCTATGGAGATTTGTGATGTCAGGCGTCATGGGGCATTGTGTTGAGAGCGGTCTTGGAGCATTGTGATGAAAAGGGTCATGGAGCACTGTGATTACAGGGGCCATGGAGCATTGTGAATAAAAAGGCTATGGAGCATTGAGATGACAGGTTTCATGGAGCACTGTGATGAATGTGATCTTGGATCATTGTGATGACAAGTGTCCTGGAACCTTGTGATGACACGGTTCATGGAGCATTGTGATGACAAGGACCATGGCGAATTGTGATGACATCTGTCATGGGGCATTGTGATGACAGTGGTCATCTAGATTTGCGATGAAAGGTATCATGGAGCACTGTGATGACAGGGGCCATGGAACATTCTGATGACAAAGGCCATGGAGCATTGTGATGACAAGTGTCATGGGGCATTTTGATGACATTGGCATGGAGCATTATGATGACAAGAATTCTGGAGCATTTTGATGACAAGGGCATGGAGCTTTGTGATGACAGGGCCCACGGAGCTTTGTGATGAAAAGGGCAGGGTACATTGTGATGACAGGGTTCATGGAGCATTGTGATGAAAGGGGCCATGGAGCATTGAGATGAGAGCCGTTATGAGGCATGGTGATGACAGTGGTCATGGAGCATTGTGATGAAAGAGATCATGGAGCAATATGATAACAGGGGCCATGGAGCATTGTGATGACAGGGGTATTGGAGCATTGTGATGGAAGTAGACATGGATCATTGTGATGACATGGGTCCTGGAACACTGTGATGACACGGTTCATCGAGTATTGTGATGACAAGGGTCATAGCGAATTGTGATGACAAGTGTCATGGGGCATTGTGATGATATTGATCATCTAGGAATTGTGATGAAAGGTATCGTGGAACACTGTGATGACTGGGGGCATGAAGCACTGTGATGAAAATTGTCCTGGATTATTGTGATGACAGCAGTCATGGAGAATTGTGATGACAGGGATTATGCAGCATTGTGTTGACAAGGGTATGGACTATTGTGATGACAATGGTCATGGAGCAATGTGATGAAAGTATTCATGGAACATCGTGATGAAAAGTGCATGGGAGCATTGTGACGATAAAGGCCATGGAGTATTGTGATGACTAGTGTCATGGAGCATTTTAATGAAAGGTTTCATTGTGCACCATGATGACAAAGGGGATGGAGAATTGTGATGAAACTGGTCCTGGAGCATTGTGATAACAAAAGCCATGGAGCATTGTGATGACAGGCATCATGGAGCATTGTGAAGAAAGGGGCCATGGGGTATTGTAATGACACTAGAGAAATATGATGAAAATGGTCAGCGAGCATAGTGATTAAAGTGGTCATTGAGAATTGTGATGAAAAGCGACATAGAGCATTGTGATGACAAAGGTCATGGAGAACTGTGATGACCAGGGTCATGTAGCATTGTGATGACACGGTCATGGAACATTGTGATGACAAGAATTCTGGAGCATTGTGCTGACTAGGGCCATGGACCATTGTGATGACATGGTCATGGAACATTGTGATGACAAAAATTCTGGAGCATTGTGATGACAATGGCCATTGAGCATTGTGATGACACGGTCATGCAACATTGTGATGACAAGAATTCTGCAGCATTGCGATGACAAGGGCCATGGAGCATTGTGATGACACGGTCATGGAACATTGTCATGAGAAGAATTCTGGAGAATTGTGCTGACAAGGGCCATGCAGCATTGTGATGACACGGTCATGGAACATTGTGATGACAAGAATTCTGGAGCATTCTGATGACAAAGGCGATGGAGCATTGTGATGACACGGTCATGGAACATTGTGATGACAAGAAATCTGGAGCATTGTGATGACAATGGCCATGGAGAATTGTGATGACACGGCCATGGAACATTGTGATGACAAGAATTCTGGAGCATTGTGATGACAGTGGCCATGGAGCATTGTGATGACACGGTCATGGAACATTGTGATGAGAAGAATTCTGGAGCATTGTCATGAGAAGGGCCATGGAGCATTGTGATGATACAGTCATGGAACATTGTGATGAGAAGAATTCTGGAGCATTATGATGACAAGGGCCATGGAGCATTGTGATGACAAGGCCATGGAACATTGTGATGACAAGAATTCTGGAGCATTATGATGACAAGGGCCATGGAGCATTGTGATGACACGGCCATGGAACATTGTGATGACAAGAATTCTGGAGCATTGTGATGACAATGGCCATGGAGAATTGTGATGACACGGTCATGGAACACTGTGATGAGAAGAATTCTGGAACATTGTCATGACAAGGGCCATGGAGCATTGTGATGACACGGTAAAGGAACATTGTGATGACAAGAATTCTGGAGAATTGTGATGACAAGGTTCATGGAGATTTGTGATGACACGGCCATGGAACATTGTGATGACAAGAATTCTGGGGCATTGTACTGACAAGGGCCATGGAGCATTGTGATGACACGGTCATGGAACATTGTGATGACAAGTATTCTGGAGCATTCTGATGACAAGCGCCATAGAGCATTGTGATGACACGTTCATGGAATATAGTAATGACAGGAATTCTGGAGCATTATGATGACAAGGGCAATGGAGCATTGTGATGACACGGCCATGGAACATTGTGATGACACGGTCATGGAACATTGTGATGACAAGAATTTTGGAGCATTGTGCAGACAAGGGCCATGGAGCATTGTGATGATACAGTCATGGAACATTTTGATGACAAGAATTCTGGAGCATTATGATGACAAGGGCCATGGAGCATTGTGATGACACGGCAATGGAACATTGTGATGACAAGTATTCTGGAGTATTGTGATGACAATGGCCATGGAGCATTGTGATGATACGGTCATGGAATATTGTGATGACAAGAATTCTGGAGCATTATGATGACAAGGGCCATGGAGCATTGTGATGACACGGCCATGGAACATTGTGATGACAAGTATTCTGGAGCATTGTGATGACAACGGCCATGGAGCATTGTGATGATACGGTCATGGAACATTGTGATGAGAAGAATTCTGGAGCATTATGATGACAAGTGCCATGGAGCATTGTGATGACACGGCCATGGAACATTGTGATGACAAGAATTCTGGAGCATTGTGCTGACAAGGGCCATGGAGCATTGTGATGACACGGTCATGGAACATTGTGATGACAAGAATTCTGGAGCATTCTGATGACAAAGGCGATGGAGCATTGTGATGACACGGGCATGGAACATTGTGATGACAAGAAATCTGGAGCATTGTGATGACAATGGCCATGGAGCATTGTGATGACACGGCCATGGAACATTGTGATGACAAGAATTCTGGAGCATTGTGATGACAGTGGCCATGGAGCATTGTGATGACACAGTCATGGAACATTGTGATGAGAAGAATTCTGGAGCATTTTCATGACAAGGGCCATGGAGCATTGTGATGATACGGTCATGGAACATTGTGATGAGAAGAATTCTGGAGCATTATGATGACAAGTGCCATGGAGCATTGTGATGACACGGCCATGGAACATTGTGATGACAAGAATTCTGGAGCATTGTGCTGACAAGGGCCATGGAGCATTGTGATGACACGGTCATGGAACATTGTGATGACAAGTATTCTGGAGCATTCTGATGACAAGCGCCATAGAGCATTGTGATGACACGTTCATGGAATATAGTAATGACAGGAATTCTGGAGCATTATGATGACAAGGGCAATGGAGCATTGTAATGACACGGCCATGGAACATTGTGATGACACGGTCATGGAACATTGTGATGACAAGAATTTTGGAGCATTGTGCAGACAAGGGCCATGGAGCATTGTGATGATACGGTCATGGAACATTGTGATGACAAGAATTCTGGAGCATTATGATGACAAGGGCCATGGAGCATTGTGATGACACGGCAATGGAACATTGTGATGACAAGTATTCTGGAGTATTGTGATGACAATGGCCATGGAGCATTGTGATGATACGGTCATGGAATATTGTGATGACAAGAATTCTGGAGCATTATGATGACAAGGGCCATGGAGCATTGTGATGACACGGCCATGGAACATTGTGATGACAAGTATTCTGGAGCATTGTGATGACAATGGCCATGGAGCATTGTGATGATACGGTCATGGAACATTGTGATGAGAAGAATTCTGGAGCATTATGATGACAAGTGCCATGGAGCATTGTGATGACACGGCCATGGAACATTGTGATGACAAGAATTCTGGAGCATTGTGCTGACAAGGGCCATGGAGCATTGTGATGACACGGTCATGGAACATTGTGATGACAAGAATTCTGGAGCATTCTGATGACAAAGGCGATGGAGCATTGTGATGACACGGGCATGGAACATTGTGATGACAAGAAATCTGGAGCATTGTGATGACAATGGCCATGGAGCATTGTGATGACACGGCCATGGAACATTGTGATGACAAATATTCTGGAGCATTGTGATGACAGTTGCCATGGAGCATTGTGATGACACGGTCATAGAACATTGTGATGAGAAGAATTCTGGAGCATTTTCATGACAAGGGCCATGGAGCATTGTGATGATACGGTCATGGAACATTGTGATGACAAGAATTCTGGAGCATTATGATGACAAGGGCCATGGAGCATTGTGATGACACGGCCATGGAACATTGTGATGACAAGTATTCTGGAGCATTGTGATGACAATGGCCATGGAGCATTGTGATGACACGGTCATGGAACATTGTGATGAGAAGAATTCTGGAGCATTGTCATGACAAGGGCCATGGAGCATTGTGATGACACGGCCAGGAACATTGTGATGACAAGAATTCTGGAGAATTGTGATGACAAGGCTCATGGAGCATTGTGATGACACGGCCATGGAACATTGTGATGACAAGAATTCTGGAGCATTGTGATGACAATGGCCATGGAGCATTGTTATGACACGGTCATGGATCATTGTGATGAGAAGAATTCTGGAGCATTGTCATGACAAGGGCCATGGAGCATTTTGATGACACGGCCATGGAACATTGTGATGACAAGAATTCTGGAGAATTGTGATGAGAAGGTTCATGGAGAATTGTGATGACACTTCCATGGAACATTGTGATGACAAGAATTCTGGAGCATTGTGCTGACAAGGGCCATGGAGCATTGTGATGACACGGCCATGGAACATTGTGATGACAAGAATTCTGGAGAATTGTGATGACAAGGTTCATGGAGCATTGTGATGACACGTTCATGGAATATAGTAATGACAGGAATTCTGGAGCATTATGATGACAAGGGCCATGGAGCATTGTGATGACACGGCCATGGAACATTGTGATGACAAGAATTCTGGAGCATTGTGCTGACAAGGGTCATCGAGCATTTTAATGACACGGTCATGGATCATTGTGATGACAAGAATTCTGGAGCATTCTGATGACAAAGGCGATGGAGCATTGTGATGACACGGTCATGGACCATTGTGATGAGAAGAATTCTGGAGCATTGTGATAACAATGGCCAAGGAGGATTGTGATGACACGGTATGGAACATTGTGATGACAAGAATTCTGGAGCATTGTGATGACAGTGGCCATGGAGCATTGTGATGACACGGTCATGGAACATTGTGATGAGAAGAATTCTGGAGCATTGTCATGACAAGCGCCATGGAGCATTGTGATGATAGGGTCATGGAACATTGTGATGACAAGAATTCTGGAGCATTATGATGACAAGGGCCATGGAGCATTGTGATGACACGGCCATGGAACATTGTGATGACAAGAATTCTGGAGCATTATGATGACAAGGGCCATGGAGCATTGTGATGACACGGCCATGGAACATTGTGATGACAAGAAATCTGGAGCATTGTGATGACAATGGCCATGGAGCATTGTGATGACACGGCCATGGAACATTGTGATGACAAGAATTCTGGAGCATTGTGATGACAGTGGCCATGGAGCATTGTGATGACACGGTCATGGAACATTGTGATGAGAAGAATTCTGGAGCATTGTCATGACAATGGCCATGGAGCATTGTGATGATACGGTCATGGAACATTGTGATGACAAGAATTCTGGAGCATTATGATGACAAGGGTCATGGAGCATTGTGATGACACGGCCATGGTAAAATGTGATGACAAGTATTCTGGAGCATTGTGATGACAATGGCCATGGAGCATTGTGATGACACGGTCATGGAACATTGTGATGAGAAGAATTCTGGAGCATTGTCATGACAAGGCCATGGAGCATTGTGATGACACGGCCATGGAACATTGTGATGACAAGTATTCTGTAGAATTGTGATGACAAGGTTCATGGAGCATTGTGATGACACGGCCATGGAACATTGTGATGACAAGAATTCTGGAGCATTGTGATGACAATGGCCATGGAGCATTGTGATGACACGGTCATGGAGCATTGTGATGAGAAGAATTCTGGAGCATTGTCATGACAAGGGCCATGGAGCATTGTGATGACACGGCCATGGAACATTGTGATGACAAGAATTCTGGAGTATTGTGATGACAAGTTTCATGGAGAATTGTGATGACACGGCCATGGAACATTGTGATGACAAGAATTCTGGAGCATTGTGCTGACAAGGGCCATGGAGCATTGTGATGACACGGCCATGGAACATTGTGATGACAAGAATTCTGCAGAATTGTGATGACAAGGTTCATGGAGAATTGTGATGACACGGCCATGGAACATTGTGATGAAAAGAATTCTGGAGCACTGTGCTGACAAGGGCCATGGAGCATTGTGATGACACGGTCATGGAACATTGTGATGACAAGAATTCTGGAGCATTCTGATGACAAAGGCGATGGAGCATTGTGATGACACGGTCATGGAACATTGTGATGAGAAGAATTCTGGAGCATTGTCATGACAAGGGCCATGGAGCATTGTGATGACACGGCCATGGAACATTGTGATGACAAGAATTCTGGAGCATTGTGCTGACAAGGGCCATGGAGCATCGTGATGACACGGTCATGGAACATTGTGATGACAAGAATTCTGGAGATTTCTGATGACAAAGGCGATGGAGCATTGTGATGACACGGTCATGGATCATTGTGATGAGAAGAATTCTGGAGCATTGTCATGACAAGGGCCATGAGGCATTGTGAGACACGGCCATGGAACATTGTGATGACAAGAATTCTGGAGCAATGTGATGACAAGGTTCATGGAGAATTGTGATGACATGGCCATGGAACATTGTGATGACAAGAATTCTGGAGCATTGTGCTGACAAGGGCCATGGAGCATTGTGATGACACGGTCATGGAACATTGTGATGAAAAGAATTCTGGAGAATTCTGATGACAAGCGCCATAGAGCATTGTGATGACACGTTCATGGAATATAGTAATGACAAGATTTCTGGAGCATTATGATGACAAGGGCCATGGAGCATTGTGATGACACGGCCATGGAACATTGTGATGACACGGTCATGGAACATTGTGATGACAAGTATTGTGGAGCATTGTGCTGACAAGGGCCATGGAGCAATGTGGTGATACGGTCATGGAACATTGTGATGACAAGAATTCTGGAGAATTGTGATGACAAGGGCCATGGAGCATTGTGATGACACGGCCAAGGAACATTGTGATGACAAGTATTCTGGAGCATTGTGATGACAATGGCCATGGAGCATTGTGATGACACGGTATGGAACATTCTGATGACAAGAATTCTGGAGCATTGTGATGACAAGGGCCATGGAGCATTGTGATGACACGGTCATGGAACATTGTGATGACAGGAATTCTGGAGCATTGTGCTGAAAGGGCCATGGAGCATTGTGATGACACGGCCATGGAACATTGTGATGACACGGTCATGGAACATTGTGATGACAAGAATTGTGGAGCATTGTGCTGACAAGGGCCATGGAGCAATGTGATGATACGGTCATGGAACATTGTGATGACAAGAATTCTGGAGCATTGTGATGATAAGGGCCATGGAGCATTGTGATGACACGGTCATGGAGCATTGTGATGACAAGAATTCTGGAGCATTGTGCTGATGACGGCCATGGAGCATTGTGATGACACAGTCAAGGAACATTGCGATGAAAAAGATTTCTGGAGCATTGTGATGAAAGGGCATGGAGCATTGTGATTAAAGGTGACAAGGAACATTGTGATGATATGGGCAGAGAACTCTGTGATGACAGTGGTCTTGCAGGATTGTGACGAAAATTGTCATGGAACATTCTGCTGACAGCGATCTTGGAGCTTTTTGGTAAGAGAGGCTATGGAGATTTGTGATGTCAGGCGTCATGGGGCATTGTGTTGAGAGCGGTCTTGGAGCATTGTGATGAAAAGGGTCATGGAGCACTGTGATTACAGGGGCCATGGAGCATTGTGAATACAAAGGCTATGGAGCATTGAGATGACAGGGTGCATGGAGCACTGTGATGAATGTGATCTTGGATCATTGTGATGACAAGTGTCCTGGAACCTTGTGATGACACGGTTCATGGAGCATTGTGATGACAAGGACCATGGCGAATTGTGATGACATCTGTCATGGGGCATTGTGATGACAGTTGTCATCTAGATTTGCGATGAATGGTATCATGGAGCACTGTGATGACAGGGGCCATGGAACATTGTGATGACAAAGGCCATGGAGCATTGTGATGACAAGTGTCATGGGGCATTTTGATGACATTGGCATGGAGCATTATGATGACAAGAGTTCTGGAGCATTTTGATGACAAGGGCATGGAGCATTGTGATGACAGGGCCCACGGAGCTTTGTGATGAAAAGGGCAGGGTACATTGTGATGACAGGGTTCATGGAGCATTGTGATGAAAGGGGCCATGGAGCATTGAGATGAGAGCCGTTATGAGGCATGGTGATGACAGTGGTCATGGAGCATTGTGATGAAAGAGATCATGGAGCAATATGATAACAGGGGCCATGGAGCATTGTGATGACAGGGGTATTGGAGCATTGTGATGGAAGTAGACATGGATCATTGTGATGACATGTGTCCTGGAACACTGTGATGACACGGTTCATCGAGTATTGTGATGACAAGGGTCATAGCGAATTGTGATGACAAGTGACATGGGGCATTGTGATGACATTGATCATCTAGGAATTGTGATGAAAGGTATCGTGGAGCACTGTGATGACTGGGGGCATGAAGCACTGTGATGAAAATTGTCCTGGATTATTGTGATGACAGCAGTCATGGAGAATTGTGATGACAGGGATTATGCAGCATTGTGTTGACAAGGGTATGGACTATTGTGATGACAATGGTCATGGAGCAATGTGATGAAAGTATTCATGGAACATCGTGATGAAAAGTGCATGGGAGCATTGTGACGATAAAGGCCATGGAGTATTGTGATGACTAGTGTCATGGAGCATTTTAATGAAAGGTTTCATTGTGCACCATGATGACAAAGGGGATGGAGAATTGTGATGAAACTGGTCCTGGAGCATTGTGATAACAAAAGCCATGGAGCATTGTGATGACAGGCATCATGGAGCATTGTGAAGAAAGGGGCCATGGGGTATTGTAATGACACTAGAGAAATATGAAGAAAATGGTCAGCGAGCATATTGATTAAAGTGGTCATTGAGAATTGTGATGAAAAGCGACATAGAGCATTGTGATGACAAAGGTCATGGAGAACTGTGATGACCAGGGTCATGTAGCATTGTGATGACACGGTCATGGAACATTGTGATGACAAGAATTCTGGAGCATTGTGCTGACTAGGGCCATGGACCATTGTGATGACATGGTCATGGAACATTGTGATGACAAAAATTCTGGAGCATTGTGATGAGAAGGGCCATTGAGCATTGTGATGACACGGTCATGGAACATTGTCATGAGAAGAATTCTGGAGCATTGTGCTGACAATGGCCATGGAGCATTGTGATGATACGGTCATGGAACATTGTGATGAGAAGAATTCTGGAGCATTATGATGACAAGGGCCATGGAGCATTGTGATGACACGGCCATGACACATTGTGATGACAAGAATTCTGGAGCATTGTGCTGACAAGGGCCATCGAGCATTGTGATGACACGGTCATGGAACATTGTGATGACAAGAATTCTGGAGCATTCTGATGACAAAGGCGATGGAGCATTGTGATGACACGGTCATGGAACATTGTGATGACAAGAAATCTGGAGCATTGTGATGACAATGGCCATGGAGCATTGTGACGACACGGCCATGGAACATTGTGATTACAAGAATTCTGGAGAATTGTGATGACAGTGGCCATGGAGAATTGTGATGACACGGTCATGGAACATTGTGATGAGAAGAATTCTGGAGCATTGTCATGACAAGGGCCATGGAGCATTGTGATGATAGGGTCATGGAACATTGTGATGAGAAGAATTCTGGAGCATTATGATGACAAGGGTCATGGAGCATTGTGATGACACGGCCATGGTAAAATGTGATGACAAGTATTCTGGAGCATTGTGATGACAATGGCCATGGAGCATTGTGATGACACGGTCATGGAACATTGTGATGAGAAGAATTCTGGAGCATTGTCATGACAAGGCCATGGAGCATTGTGATGACACGGCCATGGAACATTGTGATGACAAGTATTCTGTAGAATTGTGATGACAAGGTTCATGGAGCATTGTGATGACACGGCCATGGAACATTTTGATGACAAGAATTCTGGAGCATTGTGATGACAATGGCCATGGAGCATTGTGATGACACGGTCATGGAGCATTGTGATGAGAAGAATTCTGGAGCATTGTCATGACAAGGGCCATGGAGCATTGTGATGACACGGCCATGGAACATTGTGATGACAAGAATTCTGGAGTATTGTGATGACAATTTTCATGGAGAATTGTGATGACACGGCCATGGAACATTGTCATGACAAGAATTCTGGAGCATTGTGCTGACAAGGGCCATGGAGCATTGTGATAACACGGCCATGGAACATTGTGATGACAAGAATTCTGGAGCATTGTGCTGACAAGGGCCATGGAGCATTGTGATGACACGGTCATGGAACATTGTGATGACAAGAATTCTGGAGCATTCTGATGACAAAGGCGATGGAGCATTGTGATGACACGGTCATGGAACATTGTGATGACAAGAATTCTGGAGCATTCTGATGACAAGCGCCATAGAGCATTGTGATGACACGTTCATGGAATATAGTAATGACAAGAATTCTGGAGAATTATGATGACAAGGGCCATGGAGCATTGTGATGACACGGCCATGGAACATTGTGATGACACGGTCATGGAACATTGTGATGACAAGAATTGTGGAGCATTGTGCTGACAAGGGCCATGGAGCATTGTGATGACATGGTCATGGAGCATTGTGATGACAAGAATTCTGGAGCATTGTGCTGATGACGGCCATGGAGCATTGTGATGACACAGTCAAGGAACATTGCGATGAAAAAGATTTCTGGAGCATTGTGATGAAAGGGCATGGAGCATTGTGATTAAAGGTGACAAGGAACATTGTGATGATATGGGCAGAGAACTCTGTGATGACAGTGGTCTTGCAGTATTGTGACGAAAAGTGTCATGGAACATTCTGCTGAAAGCGATCATGGAGCTTTTTTGTAAGAGAGGCTATGGAGATTTGTGATGTCAGGCGTCATGGGGCATTGTGTTGAGAGCGGTCTTGGAGCATTGTGATGAAAAGGGTCATGGAGCACTGTGATTACAGGGGCCATGGAGCATTGTGAATAAAAAGGCTATGGAGCATTGAGATGACAGGTTTCATGGAGCACTGTGATGAATGTGATCTTGGATCATTGTGATGACAAGTGTCCTGGAACCTTGTGATGACACGGTTCATGGAGCATTGTGATGACAAGGACCATGGCGAATTGTGATGACATCTGTCATGGGGCATTGTGATGACAGTGGTCATCTAGATTTGCGATGAAAGGTATCCTGGAGCACTGTGATGACAGGGGCCATGGAACATTGTGATGACAAAGGCCATGGAGCATTGTGATGACAAGTGTCATGGGGCATTTTGATGACATTGGCATGGAGCATTATGATGACAAGAATTCTGGAGCATTTTGATGACAAGGGCATGGAGCTTTGTGATGACAGGGCCCACGGACCTTGGTGATGAAAAGGGCAGGGTACATTGTGATGACAGGGTTCATGGAGCATTGTGATGAAAGGGGCCATGGAGCATTGAGATGAGAGCCGTTATGAGGCATGGTGATGACAGTGGTCATGGAGCATTGTGATGAAAGAGATCATGGAGCAATATGATAACAGGGGCCATGGAGCATTGTGATGACAGGGGTATTGGAGCATTGTGATGGAAGTAGACATGGATCATTGTGATGACATGGGTCCTGGAACACTGTGATGACACGGTTCATCGAGTATTGTGATGACAAGGGTCATAGCGAATTGTGATGACAAGTGTCATGGGGCATTGTGATGATATTGATCATCTAGGAATTGTGATGAAAGGTATCGTGGAGCACTGTGATGACTGGGGGCATGAAGCACTGTGATGAAAATTGTCCTGGATTATTGTGATGACAGCAGTCATGGAGAATTGTGATGACAGGGATTATGCAGCATTGTGTTGACAAGGGTATGGACTATTGTGATGACAATGGTCATGGAGCAATGTGATGAAAGTATTCATGGAACATCGTGATGAAAAGTGCATGGGAGCATTGTGACGATAAAGGCCATGGAGTATTGTGATGACTAGTGTCATGGAGCATTTTAATGAAAGGTTTCATTGTGCAACATGATGACAAAGGGGATGGAGAATTGTGATGAAACTGGTCCTGGAGCATTGTGATAACAAAAGCCATGGAGCATTGTGATGACAGGCATCATGGAGCATTGTGAAGAAAGGGGCCATGGGGTATTGTAATGACACTAGAGAAATATGATGAAAATGGTCAGCGAGCATAGTGATTAAAGTGGTCATTGAGAATTGTGATGAAAAGCGACATAGAGCATTGTGATGACAAAGGTCATGGAGAACTGTGATGACCAGGGTCATGTAGCATTGTGATGACACGGTCATGGAACATTGTGATGAGAAGAATTCGGGAGCATTATGATGACAAGGGCCATCGAGCATTGTGATGACACGGTCTTGGAACATTGTGATGACAAGAATTCTGGAGCATTCTGATGACAAAGGCGATGGAGCTTTGTGATGACACGGTCATGGAACATTGTGATGACAAGAAATCTGGAGCATTGTGATGACAATGGCCATGGAGCATTGTGACGACACGGCCATGGAACATTGTGATTACAAGAATTCTGGAGCATTGTGATGACAGTGGCCATGGAGAATTGTGATGACACGGTCATGGAACATTGTGATGAGAAGAATTCTGGAGCATTGTCATGACAAGGGCCATGGAGCATTGTGATGATAGGGTCATGGAACATTGTGATGACAACAATTCTGGAGCATTATGATGACAAGGGCCATGGAGCATTGTGATTACACGGCCATGGAACATTGTGATGAAAAGAATTCTGGAGCATTATGATGACAAGGGCCATGGAGCATTGTGATGACACGGCCATGGAACATTGTGATGACAAGAAATCTGGAGCATTGTGATGACAATGGCCATGGAGCATTGTGATGAACCCGCCATGGAACATTGTGATGACAAGAATTCTGGAGCATTGTGATGACAGTGGCCATGGAGCATTGTGATGACACGGTCATGGAACATTGTGATGACAAGAATTCTGGAGCATTGTGATGACAAGGGCCATGGAGCATTGTGATGACACGGTCATGGAACATTGTGATGACCAGAATTATGGAGCATTGTGATGACAAGGGCCATGGAGTATTGTGATGACACGGTGATAGAACATTGTGATGACAAGAATTCTGGAGCATTGTGATGACAATGGCCATGGAGCATTGTGATGACACGGTCATGGAGCATTGTGATGAGAAGAATTCTGGAGCATTGTCATGACAAGGGCCATGGAGCATTGTGATGACACGGCCATGGAACATTGTGATGACAAGAATTCTGGAGTATTGTGATGACAAGGTTCATGGAGAATTGTGATGACACGGCCATGGAACATTGTGATGACAAGAATTCTGGAGCATTGTGCTGACAAGGGCCATGGAGCATTGTGATAACACGGCCATGGAACATTGTGATGACAAGAATTCTGGAGCATTGTGCTGACAAGGGCCATGGAGCATTGTGATGACACGGTCATGGAACATTGTGATGACAAGAGTTCTGGAGCATTCTGATGACAAAGGCGATGGAGCATTGTGATGACACGGTCATGGAACATTGTGATGACAAGAATTCTGGAGCATTCTGATGACAAGCGCCATAGAGCATTGTGATGACACGTTCATGGAATATAGTAATGACAAGAATTCTGGAGAATTATGATGACAAGGGCCATGGAGCATTGTGATGACACGGCCATGGAACATTGTGATGACACGGTCATGGAACATTGTGATGACAAGAATTGTGGAGCATTGTGCTGACAAGGGCCATGGAGCAATGTGATGATACGGTCGTGGAACATTGTGATGACAAGAATTCTGGAGCATTGTGATGACAAGGGCCATGGAGCATTGTGATGACATGGTCATGGAGCATTGTGATGACAAGAATTCTGGAGCATTGTGCTGATGACGGCCATGGAGCATTGTGATGACACAGTCAAGGAACATTGCGATGAAAAAGATTTCTGGAGCATTGTGATGAAAGGGCATGGAGCATTGTGATTAAAGGTGACAAGGAACATTGTGATGATATGGGCAGAGAACTCTGTGATGACAGTGGTCTTGCAGTATTGTGACGAAAAGTGTCATGGAACATTCTGCTGAAAGCGATCATGGAGCTTTTTTGTAAGAGAGGCTATGGAGATTTGTGATGTCAGGCGTCATGGGGCATTGTGTTGAGAGCGGTCTTGGAGCATTGTGATGAAAAGGGTCATGGAGCACTGTGATTACAGGGGCCATGGAGCATTGTGAATAAAAAGGCTATGGAGCATTGAGATGACAGGTTTCATGGAGCACTGTGATGAATGTGATCTTGGATCATTGTGATGACAAGTGTCCTGGAACCTTGTGATGACACGGTTCATGGAGCATTGTGATGACAAGGACCATGGCGAATTGTGATGACATCTGTCATGGGGCATTGTGATGACAGTGGTCATCTAGATTTGCGATGAAAGGTATCCTGGAGCACTGTGATGACAGGGGCCATGGAACATTGTGATGACAAAGGCCATGGAGCATTGTGATGACAAGAATTCTGCAGCATTGCGATGAGAAGGGCCATGGAGCATTGTGATGACACGGTCATGGAACATTGTCATGAGAAGAATTCTGGAGCATTGTGCTGACAAGGGCCATGCAGCATTGTGATGACACGGTCATGGAACATTGTGATGACAAGAATTCTGGAGCATTCTGATGACAAAGGCGATGGAGCATTGTGATGACACGGTCATGGAACATTGTGATGACAAGAAATCTGGAGCATTGTGATGACAATGGCCATGGAGAATTGTGATGACACGGCCATGGAACATTGTGATGACAAGAATTCTGGAGCATTGTGATGACAGTGGCCATGGAGCATTGTGATGACACGGTCATGGAACATTGTGATGAGAAGAATTCTGGAGCATTGTCATGACAAGGGCCATGGAGCATTGTGATGATACGGTCATGGAACATTGTGATGAGAAGAATTCTGGAGCATTATGATGACAAGGGCCATGGAGCATTGTGATGACACGGCCATGGAATATTGTGATGACAAGAATTCTGGAGCATTATGATGACAAGGGCCATGGAGCATTGTGATGAGACGGCCATGGAACATTGTGATGACAAGAATTCTGGAGCATTGTGATGACAATGGCCATGGAGCATTGTGATGACACGGTCATGGAACACTGTGATGAGAAGAATTCTGGAGCATTGTCATGACAATGGCCATGGAGCATTGTGTTGACACGGTCAAGGAACATTGTGATGACAAGAATTCTGGAGAATTGTGATGACAAGGTTCATGGAGATTTGTGATGACACGGCCATGGAACATTGTGATGACAAGAATTCTGGAGCATTGTACTGACAAGGGCCATGGAGCATTGTGATGACACGGTCATGGAACATTGTGATGACAAGTATTCTGGAGCATTCTGATGACAAGTGCCATAGAGCATTGTGATGACACGTTCATGGAATATAGTAATGACAGGAATTCTGGAGCATTATGATGACAAGGGCAATGGAGCATTGTGATGACACGGCCATGGAACATTGTGATGACACGGTCATGGAACATTGTGATGACAAGAATTTTGGAGCATTGTGCAGACAAGGGCCATGGAGCATTGTGATGACAAGTGTCATGGGGCATTTTGATGACATTGGCATGGAGCATTATGATGACAAGAGTTCTGGAGCATGTTGATGACAAGGGCATGGAGCATTGTGATGACAGGGCCCACGTAGCTTTGTGATGAAAAGGGCAGGGTACATTGTGATGACAGGGTTCATGGAGCATTGTGATGAAAGGGGCCATGGAGCATTGAGATGAGAGCCGTTATGAGGCAAGGTGATGACAGTGGTCATGGAGCATTGTGATGAAAGAGATCATGGAGCAATATGATAACAGGGGCCATGGAGCATTGTGATGACAGAGGTATTGGAGCATTGTGATGGAAGTAGATACGGATCATTGTGATGACATGTGTCCTGGAACACTGTGATGACACGGTTCATCGAGTATTGTGATGACAAGGGTCATAGCGAATTGTGATGACAAGTGACATGGGGCATTGTGATGACATTGATCATCTAGGAATTGTGATGAAATGTATCGTGGAGCACTGTGATGACTGGGGGCATGAAGCACTGTGATGAAAATTGTCCTGGATTATTGTGATGACAGCAGTCATGGAGAATTGTGATGACAGGGATTATGCAGCATTGTGTTGACAAGGGTATGGACTATTGTGATGACAATGGTCATGGAGCAATGTGATGAAAGTATTCATGGAACATCGTGATGAAAAGTGCATGGGAGCATTGTGACGATAAAGGCCATGGAGTATTGTGATGACTAGTGTCATGGAGCATTTTAATGAAAGGTTTCATTGTGCACCATGATGACAAAGGGGATGGAGAATTGTGATGAAACTGGTCCTGGAGCATTGTGATAACAAAAGCCATGGAGCCTTGTGATGATAGGCATCATGGAGCATTGTGAAGAAAGGGGCCATGGGGTATTGTAATGACACTAGAGAAATATGAAGAAAATGGTCAGCGAGCATATTGATTAAAGTGGTCATTGAGAATTGTGATGAAAAGCGACATAGAGCATTGTGATGACAAAGGTCATGGAGAACTGTGATGACCAGGGTCATGTAGCATTGTGATGACACGGTCATGGAACATTGTGATGACAAGAATTCTGGAGCATTGTGCTGACTAGGGCCATGGAGCACTGTGATGATACGGTCATGGATCATTGTGATGAGAAGAATTCTGGAGCATTATGATGACAAGGGCCATGGAGCATTGTGATGACACGGCCATGGAACATTGTGATGACAAGAATTCTGGAGCATTGTGCTGACAAGGGCCATCGAGCATTGTGATGACACGGTCATGGAACATTGTGATGACAAGAATTCTAGAGCATTCTGATGACAAAGGCGATGGAGCATTGTGATGACACGGTCATGGAACATTGTGATGACAAGAAATCTGGAGCATTGTGATGACAATGGCCATGGAGCATTGTGACGACACGGCCATGGAACATTGTGATTACAAGAATTCTGGAGCATTGTGATGACAGTGGCCATGGAGAATTGTGATGACACGGTCATGGAACATTGTGATGAGAAGAATTCTGGAGCATTGTCATGACAAGGGCTATGGAGCATTGTGATGATAGGGTCATGGAACATTGTGATGACAACAATTCTGGAGCATTATGATGACAAGGGCCATGGAGCATTGTGATGACACGGCCATGGAACATTGTGATGACAAGAATTCTGGAGCATTATGATGACAAGGGCCATGGAGCATTGTGATGACACGGCCATGGAACATTGTGATGACAAGAAATCTGGAGCATTGTGATGACAATGGCCATGGAGCATTGTGATGACACCGCCATGGAACATTGTGATGACAAGAATTCTGGAGCATTGTGCTGACAAGGGCCATGGAGCATTGTGATGACACGGCCATGGAACATTGTGATGAAAAGAATTCTGGAGAATTGTGATGACAAGGTTCATGGAGAATTGTGATGACACGGCCATGGAACATTGTGATGACAAGAATTCTGGAGCATTGTGCTGACAAGGGCCATGGAGCATTGTGATGACACGGTCATGGAACATTGTGATGACAAGAAATCTGGAGCATTCTGATGACAAAGGCGATGGAGCATTGTGATGACACGGTCATGGAACATTGTGATGACACGGTCATGGAACATTGTGATGACAAGAATTGTGGAGCATTGTGCTGACAAGGGCCATGGAGCAATGTGATGATACGGTCATGGAACATTGTGATGACAAGAATTCTGGAGCATTATGATGACAAGGGCCATGGAGCATTGTGATGACACGTCCATGGAACATTGTGATGACAAATATTCTGGAGCATTGTGATGACAATGGCCATGGAGCATTGTTATGACACGGTATGGAACATTGTGATGACAAGAATTCTGGAGCATTGTGATGACAAGGGCCATGGAGCATTGTGATGACACGGTCATGGAACATTGTGATGACAGGAATTCTGGAGCATTGTGCTGAAAAGGGCCATGGAGTATTGTGATGACATGGTCATGGAACAATGTGATGAGAAGAATTCCGGAGCATTGTGATGACACGGCCATGGAACATTGTGATGACAAGAATTCTGGAGCATTGTGCTGACAAGGGCCATGGAGCATTGTGATGATACGGTCATGGAACATTGTGATGACAATAATTATGGGCCGCTATGATGACAAGGGCCATGGAGCATTGTGATGACACGGCCATGGAACATTGTGATGACAAGAATTCTGGAGCATTGTGCTGACAAGGGCCATGGAGCATTGTGATAACACGGTCATGGAACATTGTGATGACAAGAATTCTGGAGCATTCTGATGACAAAGGCGATGGAGCATTGTGATGACACGGTCATGGAACATTGTGATGACAAGAAATCTGGAGCATTGTTATGACAAGGGCCATGGAGCATTGTGATGACACGGCCATGGAACATTGTGATGACAAGAATTTTGGAGCATTCTGATGACAATGGCCATGGAGCATTGTGATGATACGGTCATGTAACATTGTGATGAGAAGAATTCTGGAGCATTGTGATAACAATGGCCATGGAGCATTGTGATGACACGGTCATGGAACATTGTGCTGACAAGAATTCTTGAGCATTGTGCTGATGACGGCCATGGAGCATTGTGATGACACAGTCAAGGAACATTGCGATGAAAAAGATTTCTGGAGCATTCTGATGAAAGGGCATGGAGCATTGTGATTAAAGGTGACAAGGAACACAGTGATGATATGGGCAGAGAACTCTGTGATGACAGTGGTCTTGCAGTATTGTGACGAAAAGTGTCATGGAACATTCTGCTGACAGCGATCATGGAGCTTATTGTTAAGAGAGGCTATGGAGATTTGTGATGTCAGGCGTCATGGGGCATTGTGTTGAGAGCGGTCTTGGAGAATTGTGATGAAAAGGGTCATGGAGCACTGTGATTACAGGGGCCATGGAGCATTGTGAATACAAAGGCTATGGAGCATTGAGATGACAGGGTTCATGGAGCACTGTGATGAATGTGATCTAGGATCATTGTGATGACAAGTGTCCTGGAACCTTGTGATGACACGGTTCATGGAGCATTGTGATGACAAGGACCATGGCGAATTGTGATGACATCTGTCATGGGGCATTGTGATGACAGTGGTCATCTAGATTTGCGATGAAATGTATCATGGAGCACTGTGATGACAGGGGCCATGGAACATTGTGATGACAAAGGCCATGGAGCATTGTGATGACAAGTGTCATGGGGCATTTTGATGACATTGGCATGGAGCATTATGATGACAAGAGTTCTGGAGCATGTTGATGACAAGGGCATGGAGCATTGTGATGACAGGGCCCACGGAGCTTTGTGATGAAAAGGGCAGGGTACATTGTGATGACAGGGTTCATGGAGCATTGTGATGAAAGGGGCCATGGAGCATTGAGATGAGAGCCGTTATGAGGCATGGTGATGACAGTGGTCATGGAGCATTGTGATGAAAGAGATCATGGAGCAATATGATAACAGGGGCCATGGAGCATTGTGATGACAGGGGTATTGGAGCATTGTGATGGAAGTAGACATGGATCATTGTGATGATATGGGTCCTGGAACACTGTGATGACACGGTTCATCGAGTATTGTGATGACAAGTGTCATAGCGAATTGTGATGACAAGTGTCATGGGGCATTGTGATGACATTGATCATCTAGGAATTGTGATGAAAGGTATCGTGGAGCCCTGTGATGACTGGGGGCATGAAGCACTGTGATGAAAATTGTCCTGGATTATTGTGATGACAGCAGTCATGGAGAATTGTGATGACAGGGATTATGCAGCATTGTGTTGACAAGGGTATGGACTATTGTGATGACAATGGTCATGGAGCAATGTGATGAAAGTATTCATGGAACATGGTGATGAAAAGTGCATGGGAGCATTGTGACGATAAAGGCCATGGAGTATTGTGATGACTAGTGTCATGGAGCATTTTAATGAAAGGTTTCATTGTGCACCATGATGACAAAGGGGATGGAGAATTGTGATGAAACTGGTCCTGGAGCATTGTGATAACAAAAGCCATGGAGCATTGTGATGACAGGCATCATGGAGCATTGTGAAGAAAGGGGCCATGGGGTATTGTAATGACACTAGAGAAATATGATGAAAATGAGCAGCGAGCATAGTGATTAAAGTGGTCATTGAGAATTGTGATGAAAAGCGACATAGAGCATTGTGATGACAAATGTCATGGAGAACTGTTATGACCAGGGTCATGTAGCATTGTGATGACACGGTCATGGAACATTGTGATGACAAGAATTCTGCAGCATTGTGATGACAAGGGCCATGGAGCATTGTGATGACACGGTCATGGAACATTGTCATGAGAAGAATTCTGGAGCATTGTGCTGACTAGGGCCATGGACAATTGTGATGACATGGTCATGGAACATTGTGATGAAAATAATTCTGGAGCATTGTGATGACAAGGGTCATGGAGCTTTGTGATGACACGGTCATGGAACATTGTGATGACAAGAATTCTGGAGCATTCTGATGACAAAGGCGAAGGAGCATTGTGATGACACGGTCACAGAACATTGTGATGACAAGAATTCTGGAGCATTGTGCTGACAAGGGCCATGGAGCATTGTGATGATACGGTTATGGAACATTGTGATTACAATAATTCTGGGCCGTTATGATGTCAAGGGCCATGGAGCATTGTGATGACACGGCCATGGAACATTGTGATGACAAGAATTCTGGAGCATTGTGCTGACAAGGGCCATGGAGCATTGTGATGACAAGGCCATGTAACATTGTGATGAGAAGAATTCTGGAGCATTGTCATGACAAGGGCCATGGAGCATTGTGATGACACGGTCATGGAACATTGTGATGACAAGAATTCTGGAGCATTGTGATGACAAGGGCCATGGAGCATTGTGATGACACGGTCATGGAACATTGTGATGAGAAGTATTCTGGAGCATTGTGCTGACAAGGGCCATGGAGCATTGTGATGATACGGTCATGGAACATTGTGATGACAAGAATTCTGGAGCATTATGATGACAAGGGCCATGGAGCATTGTGATGACACGGCCATGGAACATTGTGATGACAAGAATTCTGGAGCATTGTGATGACAATGGCCATGGAGCATTGTGATGACACGGTCATGGAACATTGTGATGACAGGAATTCTGGAGCATTATGCTGAAAAGGGCCATGGAGCATTGTGATTACATGGTCATTGAACAATGTGATGAGAAGAATTCCGGAGCATTGTGATGACAATGGCCATGGAGCATTGTGATGACACGGTCATGGAACATTGTGATGACAAGAATTCTGGAGCATTGTGTTGATGACGGCCATGGAGCATTGTGATGACACAGTCAAGGAACATTGCGATGAAAAAGATTTCTGGAGCATTGTGATGAAAGGGCATGGAGCATTGTGATTAAAGTTGACAAGGAACATTGTGATGATATGGGCAGAGAACACTGTGATGACAGTAGTCATGCAGTATTGTGACGAAAAGTGTCATGGAACATTCTGCTGACAGCGATCATGGAGCTTTTTGGTAACAGAGGCTATGGAGATGTGTGATGAGAGGCGTCATGGGGCATTGTGTTGAGAGTGGTCTTGGAGCATTGTGATGACAAAGGCCATGGAGCATTGTGATGACAAGTGTCATGGGGCATTTTGATGACATTGGCATGGAGCATTATGATGACAAGAGTTCTGGAGCATTTTGATGACAAGGGCATGGAGCATTGTGATGACAGGGCCCACGGAGCTTTGTGATGAAAAGGGCAGGGTACATTGTGATGACAGGGTTCATGGAGCATTGTGATGAAAGGGGCCATGGAGCATTGAGATGAGAGCCGTTATGAGGCATGGTGATGACAGTGGTCATGGAGCATTGTGATGAAAGAGATCATGGAGCAATATGATAACAGGGGCCATGGAGCATTGTGATGACAGGGGTATTGGAGCATTGTGATGGAAGTAGACATGGATCATTGTGATGACATGTGTCCTGGAAAACTGTGATGACACGGTTCATCGAGTATTGTGATGACAAGGGTCATAGCGAATTGTGATGACAAGTGTCATGGGGCATTGTGATGACATTGATCATCTAGGAATTGTGATGAAAGGTATCGTGGAGCACTGTGATGACTGGGGGCATGAAGCACTGTGATGAAAATTGTCCTGGATTATTGTGATGACAGCAGTCATGGAGAATTGTGATGACAGGGATTATGCAGCATTGTGTTGACAAGGGTATGGACTATTGTGATGACAATGGTCATGGAGCAATGTGATGAAAGTATTCATGGAACATCGTGATGAAAAGTGCATGGGAGCATTGTGACGATAAAGGCCATGGAGTATTGTGATGACTAGTGTCATGGAGCATTTTAATGAAAGGTTTCATTGTGCACCATGATGACAAAGGGGATGGAGAATTGTGATGAAACTGGTCCTGAAGCATTGTGATAACAAAAGCCATGGAGCATTGTGATGACAGGCATCATGGAGCATTGTGAAGAAAGGGGCCTTGGGGTATTGTAATGACACTAGAGAAATATGATGAAAATGGTCAGCGAGCATAGTGATTAAAGTGGTCAATGAGAATTGTGATGAAAAGCGACATAGAGCATTGTGATGACAAAGGTCATGGAGAGCTGTGATGAACAGGGTCATGTAGCATTGTGATGACACGGTCATGGAACATTGTCATGAGAAGAATTCTGGAGCATTGTGCTTACAAGGGCCATGGAGCATTGTGATGATACGGTCATAGAACATTGTGATGAGAAGAATTCTGGAGCATTATGATGATAAGTGCCATGGAGCATTGTGATGACACGGTCATGGATCATTGTGATGAAAAGAATTCTGGAGCATTATGATGACAAGGGCCATGGAGCATTGTGATGACACGGTCATGGAACATTGTCATGAGAAGAATTCTGGAGCATTGTGCTTACAAGGGCCATGGAGCATTGTGATGATACGGTCATAGAACATTGTGATGAGAAGAATTCTGGAGCATTATGATGACAAGGGCCATGGAGCATTGTGATGACACGGCCATGGAACATTGTGATGACAAGAATTCTGGAGCATTGTCATGACAAGGGCCATGGAGTATTGTGATGACACGGCCATGGAACATTGTGATGACAAGAATTCTGGAGCATTCTGATGACAAAGGCGATGGAGCATTGTGATGACACGGTCATGGAACATTGTGATGACAAGAATTCTGGAGCATTCTGATGACAAGTGCCATAGAGCATTGTGATGACACATTCATGGAATATAGTAATGACAAGAATTCTGGAGCATTATGATGACAAGGGCCATGGAGCATTGTGATGACACGGTCATGGAACATTGTGATGACAAGAATTCTGGAGCATTGTGCTGACAAGGGCCATGGGGCATTGTGATGACACGGTCATGGAACATTGTGATGACAAGAATTCTGGAGCATTGTGCTGACAAGGGCCATGGAGCATTGTGATGATACGGTCATGGAATATAGTAATGACAAGAATTCTGGAGCATTATGATGACAAGGGCCATGGAGCATTGTGATGACACGGCCATGGAACATTGTGATGACACGGTCATGGAACATTGTGATGACAAGTATTCTGGAGCATTGTGCTGACAACGGCCATGAAGCATTGTGATGATACGGTCATGGAACATTGTGATGAAAAGAATTCTGGAGCATTATGATGACAAGGGCCATGGAGCATTGTGATGACACGGTCATGGAACATTGTGATGACAAGAATTCTGGAGCATTGTGATGACAATGGCCATGGAGCATTGTGATGACACGGTCATGGAACATTGTGATGACAGGAATTCTGGAGCATTATGCTGAAAAGGGCCATGGAGCATTGTGATTACATGGTCATTGAACAATGTGATGAGAAGAATTCCGGAGCATTGTGATGACAATGGCCATGGAGCATTGTGATGACACGGTCATGGAACATTGTGATGACAAGAATTCTGGAGCATTGTGTTGATGACGGCCATGGAGCATTGTGATGACACAGTCAAGGAACATTGCGATGAAAAAGATTTCTGGAGCATTGTGATGAAAGGGCATGGAGCATTGTGATTAAAGTTGACAAGGAACATTGTGATGATATGGGCAGAGAACACTGTGATGACAGTGGTCATGCAGTATTGTGACGAAAAGTGTCATGGAACATTCTGCTGACAGCGATCATGGAGCTTTTTGGTAACAGAGGCTATGGAGATGTGTGATGAGAGGCGTCATGGGGCATTGTGTTGAGAGTGGTCTTGGAGCATTGTGATGACAAAGGCCATGGAGCATTGTGATGACAAGTGTCATGGGGCATTTTGATGACATTGGCATGGAGCATTATGATGACAAGAGTTCTGGAGCATTTTTATGACAAGGGCATGGAGCATTGTGATGACAGGGCCCACGGAGCTTTGTGATGAAAAGGGCAGGGTACATTGTGATGACAGGGTTCATGGAGCATTGTGATGAAAGGGGCCATGGAGCATTGAGATGAGAGCCGTTATGAGGCATGGTGATGACAGTGGTCATGGAGCATTGTGATGAAAGAGATCATGGAGCAATATGATAACAGGGGCCATGGAGCATTGTGATGACAGGGGTATTGGAGCATTGTGATGGAAGTAGACATGGATCATTGTGATGACATGTGTCCTGGAACACTGTGATGACACGGTTCATCGAGTATTGTGATGACAAGGGTCATAGCGAATTGTGATGACAAGTGTCATGGGGCATTGTGATGACATTGATCATCTAGGAATTGTGATGAAAGGTATCGTGGAGCACTGTGATGACTGGGGGCATGAAGCACTGTGATGAAAATTGTCCTGGATTATTGTGATGACAGCAGTCATGGAGAATTGTGATGACAGGGATTATGCAGCATTGTGTTGACAAGGGTATGGACTATTGTGATGACAATGGTCATGGAGCAATGTGATGAAAGTATTCATGGAACATCGTGATGAAAAGTGCATGGGAGCATTGTGACGATAAAGGCCATGGAGTATTGTGATGACTAGTGTCATGGAGCATTTTAATGAAAGGTTTCATTGTGCACCATGATGACAAAGGGGATGGAGAATTGTGATGAAACTGGTCCTGAAGCATTGTGATAACAAAAGCCATGGAGCATTGTGATGACAGGCATCATGGAGCATTGTGAAGAAAGGGGCCTTGGGGTATTGTAATGACACTAGAGAAATATGATGAAAATGGTCAGCGAGCATAGTGATTAAAGTGGTCAATGAGAATTGTGATGAAAAGCGACATAGAGCATTGTGATGACAAAGGTCATGGAGAGCTGTGATGAACAAGGTCATGTAGCATTGTGATGACACGGTCATGGAACATTGTCATGAGAAGAATTCTGGAGCATTGTGCTTACAAGGGCCATGGAGCATTGTGATGATACGGTCATAGAACATTGTGATGAGAAGAATTCTGGAGCATTATGATGATAAGTGCCATGGAGCATTGTGATGACACGGTCATGGATCATTGTGATGAAAAGAATTCTGGAGCATTATGATGACAAGGGCCATGGAGCATTGTGATGACACGGTCATGGAACATTGTCATGAGAAGAATTCTGGAGCATTGTGCTTACAAGGGCCATGGAGCATTGTGATGATACGGTCATAGAACATTGTGATGAGAAGAATTCTGGAGCATTATGATGACAAGGGCCATGGAGCATTGTGATGACACGGCCATGGAACATTGTGATGACAAGAATTCTGGAGCATTGTCATGACAAGGGCCATGGAGTATTGTGATGACACGGCCATGGAACATTGTGATGACAAGAATTCTGGAGCATTCTGATGACAAAGGCGATGGAGCATTGTGATGACACGGTCATGGAACATTGTGATGACAAGAATTCTGGAGCATTCTGATGACAAGTGCCATAGAGCATTGTGATGACACATTCATGGAATATAGTAATGACAAGAATTCTGGAGCATTATGATGACAAGGGCCATGGAGCATTGTGATGATACGGCCATGTAACATTGTGATGAGAAGAATTCTGGAGCATTGTGCTGACAAGGGCCATGGGGCATTGTGATGACACGGTCATGGAACATTGTGATGACAAGAATTCTGGAGCATTCTGATGACAAAGGCGATGGAGCATTGTGATGACACATTCATGGAATATAGTAATGACAAGAATTCTGGAGCATTATGATGACAAGGGCCATGGAGCATTGTGATGACACGGCCATGGAACATTGTGATGACACGGTCATGGAACATTGTGATGACAAGTATTCTGGAGCATTGTGCTGACAACGGCCATGAAGCATTGTGATGATACGGTCATGGAACATTGTGATGAAAAGAATTCTGGAGCATTATGATGACAAGGGCCATGGAGCATTGTGATGACACGGTCATGGAACATTGTGATGACAAGAATTCTGGAGCATTCTGATGACAAAGGCGATGGAGCATTGTGATGACACGGTCATGGAACATTGTGATGACAAGAATTCTGGAGCATTCTGATGACGAGTGCCATAGAGCATTGTGATGACACATTCATGGAATATAGTAATGACAAGAATTCTGGAGCATTATGATGACAAGGGCCATGGAGCATTGTGATGACACGGCCATGGAACATTGTGATGACACGGTCATGGAACATTGTGATGACAAGAATTCTGGAGCATTGTGCTGACAAGGGCCATGGAGCATTGTGATGATACGGTCATGGAACATTGTGATGACAAGAATTCTGGAGCATTATGATGACAAGGGCCATGGAGCATTGTGATGACACGGCCATTTAACATTGTGATGACAAGAATTCTGGAGCATTGTGATGACAATGGCCATGGACCAATATGATGACACGGTATGGAACATTATGATGACAAGAATTCTGGAGCATTGTGATGACAAGGGCCATGGAGCATTGTGATGACACGGTCATGGAACATTGTGATGACAGGAATTCTGGATCATTGTGCTGAAAAGGGCCATGGAGCATTCTGATGACACGGTCATGGAACAATGTGATGAGAAGAATTCCGGAGCATTGTGATGACAAGGGCCATGGAGCATTGTGATGACACGGTCATGGAACATTGTGATGACAAGAATTCTGGAGCATTGTGATGACAAGCGTCATGGAGCATTGTGATGACACGGTCATGGAACATTGTGATGACAAGAATTCTGGAGCATTGTGCTGATGACGGCCATGGAGCATTGTGATGACACAGTGAAAGAACATTGCGATGAAAAAGATTTCTGGAGCATTGTGATGAAAGGGCATGGAGCATTGTGATTAAAGGTGACAAGGAACATTGTGATGATATGGGCAGAGAACTCTGTGATGACAGTGGTCTTGCAGTATTGTGACGAAAAGTGTCATGGAACATTCTGCTGACAGCGATCATGGAGCTTTTTGGTAAGAGAGGCTATGGAGATTTGTGATGTCAGGCGTCATGGGGCATTGTGTTGAGAGCGGTCTTGGAGCATTGTCATGAAAAGGGTCATGGAGCACTCTGATGACAGGGGCCATGGAACACTGTGATGACAAAGGCCATGGAGCATTGTGATGACAATTGTCATGGGGCATTTTGATGACATTGGCATGGAGCATTATGATGACAAGAGTTCTGGAGCATTTTGATGACAAGGGCATGGAGCATTGTGATGACAGGGCCCACGGAGCTTTGTGATGAAAAGGGCAGGGTACATTGTGATGACAGGGTTCATGGAGCATTGTGATGAAAGGGGCCATGGAGCATTGAGATGAGAGCCGTTATGAGGCATGGTGATGACAGTGGTCATGGAGCATTGTGATGAAAGAGATCATGGAGCAATATGATAACAGGGGCCATGGAGCATTGTGATGACAGGGGTATTGGAGCATTGTGATGGAAGTAGACATGGATCATTGTGATGACATGTGTCCTGGAACACTGTGATGACACGGTTCATCGAGTATTGTGATGACAAGGGTCATAGCGAATTGTGATGACAAGTGTCATGGGGCATTGTGATGACATTGATCATCTAGGAATTGTGATGAAAGGTATCGTGGAGCACTGTGATGACTGGGGGCATGAAGCACTGTGATGAAAATTGTCCTGGATTATTGTGATGACAGCAGTCATGGAGAATTGTGATGACAGGGATTATGCAGCATTGTGTTGACAAGGGTATGGACTATTGTGATGACAATGGTCATGGAGCAATGTGATGAAAGTATTCATGGAACATCGTGATGAAAAGTGCATGGGAGCATTGTGACGATAAAGGCCATGGAGTATTGTGATGACTAGTGTCATGGAGCATTTTAATGAAAGGTTTCATTGTGCACCATGATGACAAAGGGGATGGAGAATTGTGATGAAACTGGTCCTGAAGCATTGTGATAACAAAAGCCATGGAGCATTGTGATGACAGGCATCATGGAGCATTGTGAAGAAAGGGGCCTTGGGGTATTGTAATGACACTAGAGAAATATGATGAAAATGGTCAGCGAGCATAGTGATTAAAGTGGTCAATGAGAATTGTGATGAAAAGCGACATAGAGCATTGTGATGACAAAGGTCATGGAGAGCTGTGATGAACAGGGTCATGTAGCATTGTGATGACACGGTCATGGAACATTGTCATGAGAAGAATTCTGGAGCATTGTGCTTACAAGGGCCATGGAGCATTGTGATGATACGGTCATAGAACATTGTGATGAGAAGAATTCTGGAGCATTATGATGATAAGTGCCATGGAGCATTGTGATGACACGGTCATGGATCATTGTGATGAAAAGAATTCTGGAGCATTATGATGACAAGGGCCATGGAGCATTGTGATGACACGGTCATGGAACATTGTCATGAGAAGAATTCTGGAGCATTGTGCTTACAAGGGCCATGGAGCATTGTGATGATACGGTCATAGATCATTGTGATGAGAAGAATTCTGGAGCATTATGATGACAAGGGCCATGGAGCATTGTGATGACACGGCCATGGAACATTGTGATGACAAGAATTCTGGAGCATTGTCATGACAAGGGCCATGGAGTATTGTGATGACACGGCCATGGAACATTGTGATGACAAGAATTCTGGAGCATTCTGATGACAAAGGCGATGGAGCATTGTGATGACACGGTCATGGAACATTGTGATGACAAGAATTCTGGAGCATTCTGATGACAAGTGCCATAGAGCATTGTGATGACACATTCATGGAATATAGTAATGACAAGAATTCTGGAGCATTATGATGACAAGGGCCATGGAGCATTGTGATGATACGGCCATGTAACATTGTGATGAGAAGAATTCTGGAGCATTGTGCTGACAAGGGCCATGGGGCATTGTGATGACACGGTCATGGAACATTGTGATGACAAGAATTCTGGAGCATTCTGATGACAAAGGCGATGGAGCATTGTGATGACACATTCATGGAATATAGTAATGACAAGAATTCTGGAGCATTATGATGACAAGGGCCATGGAGCATTGTGATGACACGGCCATGGAACATTGTGATGACACGGTCATGGAACATTGTGATGACAAGTATTCTGGAGCATTGTGCTGACAACGGCCATGAAGCATTGTGATGATACGGTCATGGAACATTGTGATGAAAAGAATTCTGGAGCATTATGATGACAAGGGCCATGGAGCATTGTGATGACACGGTCATGGAACATTGTGATGACAAGAATTCTGGAGCATTGTGATGACAATGGCCATGGAGCATTGTGATGACACGGTCATGGAACATTGTGATGACAGGAATTCTGGAGCATTATGCTGAAAAGGGCCATGGAGCATTGTGATTACATGGTCATTGAACAATGTGATGAGAAGAATTCCGGAGCATTGTGATGACAATGGCCATGGAGCATTGTGATGACACGGTCATGGAACATTGTGATGACAAGAATTCTGGAGCATTGTGTTGATGACGGCCATGGAGCATTGTGATGACACAGTCAAGGAACATTGCGATGAAAAAGATTTCTGGAGCATTGTGATGAAAGGGCATGGAGCATTGTGATTAAAGTTGACAAGGAACATTGTGATGATATGGGCAGAGAACACTGTGATGACAGTGGTCATGCAGTATTGTGACGAAAAGTGTCATGGAACATTCTGCTGACAGCGATCATGGAGCTTTTTGGTAACAGAGGCTATGGAGATGTGTGATGAGAGGCGTCATGGGGCATTGTGTTGAGAGTGGTCTTGGAGCATTGTGATGACAAAGGCCATGGAGCATTGTGATGACAAGTGTCATGGGGCATTTTGATGACATTGGCATGGAGCATTATGATGACAAGAGTTCTGGAGCATTTTGATGACAAGGGCATGGAGCATTGTGATGACAGGGCCCACGGAGCTTTGTGATGAAAAGGGCAGGGTACATTGTGATGACAGGGTTCATGGAGCATTGTGATGAAAGGGGCCATGGAGCATTGAGATGAGAGCCGTTATGAGGCATGGTGATGACAGTGGTCATGGAGCATTGTGATGAAAGAGATCATGGAGCAATATGATAACAGGGGCCATGGAGCATTGTGATGACAGGGGTATTGGAGCATTGTGATGGAAGTAGACATGGATCATTGTGATGACATGTGTCCTGGAACACTGTGATGACACGGTTTATCGAGTATTGTGATGACAAGGGTCATAGCGAATTGTGATGACAAGTGTCATGGGGCATTGTGATGACATTGATCATCTAGGAATTGTGATGAAAGGTATCGTGGAGCACTGTGATGACTGGGGACATGAAGCACTGTGATGAAAATTGTCCTGGATTATTGTGATGACAGCAGTCATGGAGAATTGTGATGACAGGGATTATGCAGCATTGTGTTGACAAGGGTATGGACTATTGTGATGACAATGGTCATGGAGCAATGTGATGAAAGTATTCATGGAACATCGTGATGAAAAGTGCATGGGAGCATTGTGACGATAAAGGCCATGGAGTATTGTGATGACTAGTGTCATGGAGCATTTTAATGAAAGGTTTCATTGTGCACCATGATGACAAAGGGGATGGAGAATTGTGATGAAACTGGTCCTGAAGCATTGTGATAACAAAAGCCATGGAGCATTGTGATGACAGGCATCATGGAGCATTGTGAAGAAAGGGGCCTTGGGGTATTGTAATGACACTAGAGAAATATGATGAAAATGGTCAGCGAGCATAGTGATTAAAGTGGTCAATGAGAATTGTGATGAAAAGCGACATAGAGCATTGTGATGACAAAGGTCATGGAGAGCTGTGATGAACAGGGTCATGTAGCATTGTGATGACACGGTCATGGAACATTGTCATGAGAAGAATTCTGGAGCATTGTGCTTACAAGGGCCATGGAGCATTGTGATGATACGGTCATAGAACATTGTGATGAGAAGAATTCTGGAGCATTATGATGATAAGTGCCATGGAGCATTGTGATGACACGGTCATGGATCATTGTGATGAAAAGAATTCTGGAGCATTATGATGACAAGGGCCATGGAGCATTGTGATGACACGGTCATGGAACATTGTCATGAGAAGAATTCTGGAGCATTGTGCTTACAAGGGCCATGGAGCATTGTGATGATACGGTCATAGAACATTGTGATGAGAAGAATTCTGGAGCATTATGATGACAAGGGCCATGGAGCATTGTGATGACACGGCCATGGAACATTGTGATGACAAGAATTCTGGAGCATTGTCATGACAAGGGCCATGGAGTATTGTGATGACACGGCCATGGAACATTGTGATGACAAGAATTCTGGAGCATTCTGATGACAAAGGCGATGGAGCATTGTGATGACACGGTCATGGAACATTGTGATGACAAGAATTCTGGAGCATTCTGATGACAAGTGCCATAGAGCATTGTGATGACACATTCATGGAATATAGTAATGACAAGAATTCTGGAGCATTATGATGACAAGGGCCATGGAGCATTGTGATGATACGGCCATGTAACATTGTGATGAGAAGAATTCTGGAGCATTGTGCTGACAAGGGCCATGGGGCATTGTGATGACACGGTCATGGAACATTGTGATGACAAGAATTCTGGAGCATTCTGATGACAAAGGCGATGGAGCATTGTGATGACACATTCATGGAATATAGTAATGACAAGAATTCTGGAGCATTATGATGACAAGGGCCATGGAGCATTGTGATGACACGGCCATGGAACATTGTGATGACACGGTCATGGAACATTGTGATGACAAGTATTCTGGAGCATTGTGCTGACAACGGCCATGAAGCATTGTGATGATACGGTCATGGAACATTGTGATGAAAAGAATTCTGGAGCATTATGATGACAAGGGCCATGGAGCATTGTGATGACACGGTCATGGAACATTGTGATGACAAGAATTCTGGAGCATTCTGATGACAAAGGCGATGGAGCATTGTGATGACACGGTCATGGAACATTGTGATGACAAGAATTCTGGAGCATTCTGATGACGAGTGCCATAGAGCATTGTGATGACACATTCATGGAATATAGTAATGACAAGAATTCTGGAGCATTATGATGACAAGGGCCATGGAGCATTGTGATGACACGGCCATGGAACATTGTGATGACACGGTCATGGAACATTGTGATGACAAGAATTCTGGAGCATTGTGCTGACAAGGGCCATGGAGCATTGTGATGATACGGTCATGGAACATTGTGATGACAAGAATTCTGGAGCATTATGATGACAAGGGCCATGGAGCATTGTGATGACACGGCCATTTAACATTGTGATGACAAGAATTCTGGAGCATTGTGATGACAATGGCCATGGACCAATATGATGACACGGTATGGAACATTATGATGACAAGAATTCTGGAGCATTGTGATGACAAGGGCCATGGAGCATTGTGATGACACGGTCATGGAACATTGTGATGACAGGAATTCTGGATCATTGTGCTGAAAAGGGCCATGGAGCATTCTGATGACACGGTCATGGAACAATGTGATGAGAAGAATTCCGGAGCATTGTGATGACAAGGGCCATGGAGCATTGTGATGACACGGTCATGGAACATTGTGATGACAAGAATTCTGGAGCATTGTGATGACAAGCGTCATGGAGCATTGTGATGACACGGTCATGGAACATTGTGATGACAAGAATTCTGGAGCATTGTGCTGATGACGGCCATGGAGCATTGTGATGACACAGTGAAAGAACATTGCGATGAAAAAGATTTCTGGAGCATTGTGATGAAAGGGCATGGAGCATTGTGATTAAAGGTGACAAGGAACATTGTGATGATATGGGCAGAGAACTCTGTGATGACAGTGGTCTTGCAGTATTGTGACGAAAAGTGTCATGGAACATTCTGCTGACAGCGATCATGGAGCTTTTTGGTAAGAGAGGCTATGGAGATTTGTGATGTCAGGCGTCATGGGGCATTGTGTTGAGAGCGGTCTTGGAGCATTGTCATGAAAAGGGTCATGGAGCACTCTGATGACAGGGGCCATGGAACACTGTGATGACAAAGGCCATGGAGCATTGTGATGACAATTGTCATGGGGCATTTTGATGACATTGGCATGGAGCATTATGATGACAAGAGTTCTGGAGCATTTTGATGACAAGGGCATGGAGCATTGTGATGACAGGGCCCACGGAGCTTTGTGATGAAAAGGGCAGGGTACATTGTGATGACAGGGTTCATGGAGCATTGTGATGAAAGGGGCCATGGAGCATTGAGATGAGAGCCGTTATGAGGCATGGTGATGACAGTGGTCATGGAGCATTGTGATGAAAGAGATCATGGAGCAATATGATAACAGGGGCCATGGAGCATTGTGATGACAGGGGTATTGGAGCATTGTGATGGAAGTAGACATGGATCATTGTGATGACATGTGTCCTGGAACACTGTGATGACACGGTTCATCGAGTATTGTGATGACAAGGGTCATAGCGAATTGTGATGACAAGTGTCATGGGGCATTGTGATGACATTGATCATCTAGGAATTGTGATGAAAGGTATCGTGGAGCACTGTGATGACTGGGGGCATGAAGCACTGTGATGAAAATTGTCCTGGATTATTGTGATGACAGCAGTCATGGAGAATTGTGATGACAGGGATTATGCAGCATTGTGTTGACAAGGGTATGGACTATTGTGATGACAATGGTCATGGAGCAATGTGATGAAAGTATTCATGGAACATCGTGATGAAAAGTGCATGGGAGCATTGTGACGATAAAGGCCATGGAGTATTGTGATGACTAGTGTCATGGAGCATTTTAATGAAAGGTTTCATTGTGCACCATGATGACAAAGGGGATGGAGAATTGTGATGAAACTGGTCCTGGAGCATTGTGATAACAAAAGCCATGGAGCATTGTGATGAAAGGCATCATGGAGCATTGTGAAGAAAGGGGCCATGGGGTATTGTAATGACACTAGAGAAATATGATGAAAATGGTCAGCGAGCATAGTGATTAAAGTGGTCATTGAGAATTGTGATGAAAAGCGACATAGAGCATTGTGATGACAAAGGTCATGGAGAACTGTGATGACCAGGGTCATGTAGCATTGTGATGACACGGTTATGGAACATTGTGATGAGAGGAATTCTCGAGCATTGTGCTGACAAGGGCCATGGAGCATTATGATGACACGGTCATGGAACATTGTGATGACAAGAATTCTGGAGCATTCTGATGACAAAGGCGATGGAGCATTGTGATGACACGGTCATGGAACATTGTGATGACAAGAATTCTGGAGCATTCTGATGACAAGCGCCATAGAGCATTGTGATGACACGTTCATGGAATATAGTAATGACAAGAATTCTGGAGCATTATGATGACAAGGACCATGGAGCATTGTGGTGACACGGCCATGGAACATTGTGATGACAAGAATTCTGGAGCATTGTGTTGACAAAGTTCATGGAGAATTGTGATGACACGGCCATGGAACATTGTGATGAGAAGAATTCTGGAGCATTGTCATGACAAGGGCCATGGAGCATTGTGATGACACGGTCATGGAACATTGTGATGACAAGAATTCTGGAGCATTATGATGACAAGGGCCATGGAGCATTGTGATGACACGGCCATGGAACATTGTGATGAGAAGAATTCTGGAGCATTGTGATGACAATGGCCATGGAGCATTGTGATGACACGGTCATGGAACATTGTGATGAGAAGAATTCTGGAGCATTCTCATGACAAGGGACATGGAGCATTGTGATGACACGGCCATGGAACATTGTGAAGAAAAGAATTCTGGAGCATTCTGATGACAAGCGCCATAGAGAATTGTGATGACATGTTCATAGAATATAGTAATGACAAGAATTCTGGAGCATTATGATGACAAGGGCCATGGAGCATTGTGATGACAGGGCCATGGAACATTGTGATGAGAAGAATTCTGGAGCATTGTGATGACAATGGCCATGGAGCATTGTGATGACACGGTCATGGAACATTGTGATGAGAAGAATTCTGGAGCATTGTGCTGAAAAGGGCCATGGAGCAATGTGATGACACGGTCATGGAACATTGTGATGACAAGAATTCTGGAGCATTATGATGACAAGGGCCTTGGAGCATTGTGATGACACGGCCATGGAACATTGTGATAAGAAGAATTCTGGAGCATTGTGATGACAATGGCCATGGAGCATTGTGATGACACGGTCATGGAACATTGCGATGAGAAGAATTCTGGAGCATTGTCATAACAAGGGCCATGGAGCATTGTGATGACACGGCCATGGAACATTCTGATGACAAGAAGTCTGGATCATTCTGATGACAAGCGCCATAGAGCATTGTGATGACACGTTCATGGAATATAGTAATGACAAGAATTCTGGAGCATTATGATGAAAAGGGCCATGGAGCATTGTGATGACACGGCCATGGAACATTGTGATGACAAGAATTCTGGAGCATTGTGATGACAATGGCCATGGAGCATTGTGATGACACGGTCATGGAACATTGTGATGACAGGAATTCTGGAGCATTGTGCTGAAAAGGGCCATGGAGCATTGTGATGACATGGTCATTGAACAATGTGATGAGAAGAATTCCGGAGCATTGTGATGACAATGGCCATGGAGCATTGTGATGACACGGTCATGGAACATTGTGATGACAAGAATTCTGGAGCATTGTGCTGATGACGGCCATGGAGCATTGTGATGACACAGTCAAGGAACATTGCGATGAAAAAGATTTCTGGAGCATTGTGATGAAAGGGCATGGAGCATTGTGATTAAAGGTGACAAGGAACATTGTGATGATATGGGCAGAGAACACTGTGATGACAGTGGTCATGCAGTATTGTGACGAAAAGTGTCATGGAACATTCTGCTGACAGCGATCATGGAGCTTTTTGGTAAGAGAGGCTATGGAGATTTGTGATGTCAGGCGTCATGGGGCATTGTGTTGAGAGCGGTCTTGGAGCATTGTGATGAAAAGGGTCATGGAGCACTGTGATGACAGGGGCCATGGAACATTGTGATGAGAAAGGCCATGGAGCATTGTGATGACAAGTGTCATGGGTCATTTTGATGACATTGGCATGGAGCATTATGATGACAAGAGTTCTGGAGCATTTTGATGACAAGGGCATGGAGCATTTTGATGACAGGGCCCACGGAGCTTTGTGATGAAAAGGGCAGGGTACATTGTGATGACAGGGTTCATGGAGCATTGTGATGAAAGGGGCCATGGAGCATTGAGATGAGAGCCGTTATGAGGCATGGTGATGACAGTGGTCATGGAGCATTGTGATGAAAGAGATCATGGAGCAATATGATAACAGGGGCCATGGAGCATTGTGATGACAGGGGTATTGGAGCATTGTGATGGAAGTAGACATGGATCATTGTGATGACATGTGTCCTGGAACACTGTGATGACACGGTTCATCGAGTATTGTGATGACAAGGGTCATAGCGAATTGTGATGACAAGTGTCATGGGGCATTGTGATGACATTGATCATCTAGGAATTGTGATGAAAGGTATCGTGGAGCACTGTGATGACTGGGGGCATGAAGCACTGTGATGAAAATTGTCCTGGATTATTGTGATGACAGCAGTCATGGAGAATTGTGATGACAGGGATTATGCAGCATTGTGTTGACAAGGGTATGGACTATTGTGATGACAATGGTCATGGAGCAATGTGATGAAAGTATTCATGGAACATCGTGATGAAAAGTGCATGGGAGCATTGTGACGATAAAGGCCATGGAGTATTGTGATGACTAGTGTCATGGAGCATTTTAATGAAAGGTTTTATTGTGCACCATGATGACAAAGGGGATGGAGAATTGTGATGAAACTGGTCCTGAAGCATTGTGATAACAAAAGCCATGGAGCATTGTGATGACAGGCATCATGGAGCATTGTGAAGAAAGGGGCCTTGGGGTATTGTAATGACACTAGAGAAATATGATGAAAATGGTCAGCGAGCATAGTGATTAAAGTGGTCAATGAGAATTGTGATGAAAAGCGACATAGAGCATTGTGATGACAAAGGTCATGGAGAGCTGTGATGAACAGGGTCATGTAGCATTGTGATGACACGGTCATGGAACATTGTGATGACAAGAATTCTGGAGCATTATGATGACAAGGGCCTTGGAGCATTGTCATGACACGGCCATGGAACATTGTGATAAGAAGAATTCTGGAGCATTGTGATGACAATGGCCATGGAGCATTGTGATGACACGGTCATGGAACATTGCGATGAGAAGAATTCTGGAGCATTGTCATAACAAGGGCCATGGAGCATTGTGATGACACGGCCATGGAACATTCTGATGACAAGAAGTCTGGATCATTCTAATGACAAGCGCCATAGAGCATTGTGATGACACGTTCATGGAATATAGTAATGACAAGAATTCTGGAGCATTATGATGACAAGGGCCATGGAGCATTGTGATGACATGGTCATTGAACAATGTGATGAGAAGAATTCCGGAGCATTGTGATGACAATGGCCATGGAGCATTGTGATGACACGGTCATGGAACATTGTGATGACAAGAATTCTGGGGCATTGTGATGACAGTGGCCATGGAGCATTTTGTTGACACGGTCATGGAACATTGTGATGACAAGAATTCTGGAGCATTGTGATGACAAGGGCCATGGAGCATTGTGATGACACGGTCATGGAACATTGTGATGAGAAGTATTCTGGAGCATTGTGCTGACAAGGGCCATGGAGCACTGTGATGATACGGTCATGGAACATTGTGATGACAAGAATTCTGGAGCATTATGATGACAAGGGCCATAGAGCATTGTGATGACACGGCCATGGAACATTGTGATGACAAGAATTCTGGAGCATTGTGATGACAATGGCCATGGAGCATTGTGATGACACGGTCATGGAACATTGTGATGACAGGAATTCTGGAGCATTGTGCTGAAAAGGGCCATGGAGCATTGTGATGACATGGTCATTGAACAATGTGATGAGAAGAATTCCGGAGCATTGTGATGACAATGGCCATGGAGCATTGTGATGACACGGTCATGGAACATTGTGATGACAAGAATTCTGGAGCATTGTGCTGATGACGGCCATGGAGCATTGTGATGACACAGTCAAGGAACATTGCGATGAAAAAGATTTCTGGAGCATTGTGATGAAAGGGCATGGAGCATTGTGATTAAAGGTGACAAGGAACATTGTGATGATATGGGCAGAGAACACTGTGATGACAGTGGTCATGCAGTATTGTGACGAAAAGTGTCATGGAACATTCTGCTGACAGCGATCATGGAGCTTTTTGGTAAGAGAGGCTATGGAGATTTGTGATGTCAGGCGTCATGGGGCATTGTGTTGAGAGCGGTCTTGGAGCATTGTGATGAAAAGGGTCATGGAGCACTGTGATGACAGGGGCCATGGAACATTGTGATGAGAAAGGCCATGGAGCATTGTGATGACAAGTGTCATGGGTCATTTTGATGACATTGGCATGGAGCATTATGATGACAAGAGTTCTGGAGCATTTTGATGACAAGGGCATGGAGCATTTTGATGACAGGGCCCACGGAGCTTTGTGATGAAAAGGGCAGGGTACATTGTGATGACAGGGTTCATGGAGCATTGTGATGATAGGGGCCATGGAGCATTGAGATGAGAGCCGTTATGAGGCATGGTGATGACAGTGGTCATGGAGCATTGTGATGAAAGAGATCATGGAGCAATATGATAACAGGGGCCATGGAGCATTGTGATGACAGGGGTATTGGAGCATTGTGATGGAAGTAGACATGGATCATTGTGATGACATGTGTCCTGGAACACTGTGATGACACGGTTCATCGAGTATTGTGATGACAAAGGTCATAGCGAATTGTGATGACAAGTGTCATGGGGCATTGTGATGACATTGATCATCTAGGAATTGTGATGAAAGGTATCGTGGAGCACTGGGATGAATGGGGGCATGAAGCACTGTGATGAAAATTGTCCTGGATTATTGTGATGACAGCAGTCATGGAGAATTGTGATGACAGGTTTTATGCAGCATTGTGTTGACAAGGGTATGGACTATTGTGATGACAATGGTCATGGAGCAATGTGATTAAAGTATTCATGGAACATCGTGATGAAAAGTGCATGGGAGCATTGTGACGATAAAGGCCATGGAGTATTGTGATGACTAGTGTCATGGAGCATTTTAATGAAAGGTTTCATTGTGCACCATGATGACAAAGGGGATGGAGAATTGTGATGAAACTGGTCCTGGAGCATTGTGATAACAAAAGCCATGGAGCATTGTGATGACACGTTCATGGAATATAGTAATGACAAGAATTCTGGAGTATTATGATGACAAGGGCCATGGAGCATTGTGGTGACACGGCCATGGAACATTTTGATGACAAGAATTCTGGAGCATTGTGTTGACAAGGTTCATGGAGAATTGTGATGACACGGCCATGGAACATTGTGATGAGAAGAATTCTGGAGCATTGTCATGACAAGGGCCATGGAGCATTGTGATGACACGGTCATGGAACATGGTGATGACAAGAATTCAGGAGCATTATGATGACAAGGGCCATGGAGCATTGTGATGACACGGCCATGGAACATTGTGATGAGAAGAATTCTGGAGCATTGTGATGACAATGGCCATGGAGCATTGTGATGACACGGTCATGGAACATTGTGATGAGAAGAATTCTGGAGCATTCTCATGACAAGGGCCATGGAGCATTGTGATGACACGGCCATGGAACATTGTGATGAGAAGAATTCTGGAGCATTCTGATGACAAGCGCCATAGAGCATTGTGATGACACGTTCATGGAATATAGTAATGAAAAGAATTCTGGAGCATTATGATGACAAGGGCCATGGAGCATTGTGATGACAAGGCCATGTAACATTGTGATGAGAAGAATTCTGGAGCATTGTGATGACAATGGCCATGGAGCATTGTGATGATACGGTCATGGAACATTGTGATGAGAAGAATTCTGGAGCATTGTGCTGAAAAGGGCCATGGAGCAATGTGATGACACGGTGATGGAACATTGTGATGACAAGAATTCTGGAGCATTATGATGACAAGGCCCATGGAGCATTGTGATGACACGGCCATGGAACATTGTGATAAGGAGAATTCTGGAGCATTGTGATGACAATGGCCATGGAGCATTGTGATGACACGGTCATGGAACATTGTGATGAGAAGAATTCTGGAGCATTGTCATGACAAGGGCCATGGAGCATTGTGATGACACGGCCATGGAACATTCTGATGACAAGAATTCTGGATCATTCTGATGACAAGCGCCATAGAGCATTGTGATGACACGTTCATGGAATATAGTAATGACAAGAATTCTGGAGCATTATGATGACAAGTGCCATGGAGCATTGTGATGACACGGCCATGGAACATTGTGATGACAAGAATTCTGGAGCATTATGATGACAAGGGCCATGGAGCATTTTGTTGACACGGTCATGGAACATTGTGATGAGAAGAATTCTGGAGCATTGTCATGACAAGGGCCATGGAGCATTGTGATGAAACGGTCATGGAACATTGTGATGACAAGAATTCTGGAGCATTGTGATGACAAGGGCCATGGAGCATTGTGATGACACGTTCATGGAATATAGTAATGACAAGAATTCTGGAGCATTATGATGACATGGGCCATGGAGCATTGTGATGACAAGGCCATGTAACATTGTGATGAGAAGAATTCTGGAGCATTGTGATGACAATGGCCATGGAGCATTGTGATGACACGGTCATGGAACATTGTGATGAGAAGAATTCTGGAGCATTGTGCTGAAAAGGGCCATGGAGCAATGTGATGACACGGTCATGGAACATTGTGATGACAAGAATTCTGGAGCATTATGATGACAAGGGCCATGGAGCATTGTGATGACACGGCCATGGAACATTGTGATAAGAAGAATTCTGGAGCATTGTGATGACAATGGCCATGGAGCATTGTGATGACACGGTCATGGAATATTGTGATGAGAAGAATTCTGGAGCATTGTCATGACAAGGGCCACGGAGCATTGTGATGACACGGCCATGGAACATTCTGATGACAAGAATTCTGGATCATTCTGATGACAAGCGCCATAGAGCATTGTGATGACACGTTCATGGAATATAGTAATGACAAGAATTCTGGAGCATTATGATGACAAGGGCCATGGAGCATTGTGATGACACGGCCATGGAACATTGTGATGACAAGAATTCTGGAGCATTATGATGACAAGGGCCATGGAGCATTTTGTTGACACGGTCATGGAACATTGTGATGAGAAGAATTCTGGAGCATTGTCATGACAAGGGCCATGGAGCATTGTGATGACACGGTCATGGAACATTGTGATGACAAGAATTCTGGAGCATTGTGATGACAAGGGCCATGGAGCATTGTGATGACACAGTCATGGAACATTGTGATGAGAAGTATTCTGGAGCATTGTGATGACAAGGGCCATGGAGCATGGTGATGACACGGTCATGGAACATTGTGATGAGAAGTATTCTGGAGCATTGTGCTGACAAGGGCCATGGAGCATTGTGATGATACGGTCATGGAACATTGTGATGACAAGAATTCTGGAGCATTATGATGAAAAGGGCCATGGAGCATTGTGATGACATGGTCATTGAACAATGTGATGAGAAGATTTCCGGAGCATTGTGCTGATGACGGCCATGGAGCATTGTGATGACACAGTCAAGGAACATTGCGATGCAAAAGATTTCTGGAGCATTGTGATGAAAGGGCATGGAGCATTGTGATTAAAGTTGACAAGGATCATTGTGATGATATGGGCAGAGAACACTGTGATGACAGTGGTCATGCAGTATTGTGACGAAAAGTGTCATGGAACATTCTGCTGACAGCGATCATGGAGCTTTTTGGTAAGAGAGGCTATGGAGATTTGTGATGTCAGGCGTCATGGGGCATTGTGTTGAGAGCGGTCTTGGAGCATTGTGATGAAAAGGGTCATGGAGCACTGTGATTACAGGGGCCATGGAGCATTGTGAATACAAAGGCTATGGAGCATTGAGATGACAGGGTTCATGGAGCACTGTGATGAATGTGATCTTGGATCATTGTGATGACAAGTGTCCTGGAACCTTGTGATGACACAGTTCATGGAGCATTGTGATGACAAGGACCATGGCGAATTGTGATGACATCTGTCATGGGGCATTGTGATGACAGTGGTCATCTAGATTTGCGATGAAAGGTATCATGGAGCACTGTGATGACAGGGGCCATGGAACATTGTGATGACAAAGGCCATGGAGCATTGTGATGACAAGTGTCATGGGGCATTTTGATGACATTGGCATGGAGCATTATGATGACAAGAGTTCTGGAGCATTTTGATGACAAGGTCATGGAGCATTGTGATGACAGGGCCCACGGAGCTTTGTGATGAAAAGGGCAGGGTACATTGTGATGACAGGGTTCATGGAGCATTGTGATGAAAGGGGCCATGGAGCATTGAGATGAGAGCCGTTATGAGGCATGGTGATGACAGTGGTCATGGAGCATTGTGATGAAAGTGATCCTGGAGAATTATGATAACAGGGGCCATGGAGCATTGTGATGACAGGGGTATTGGAGCATTGTGATGGAAGTAGACATGGATCATTGTGATGACATGTGTCCTGGAACACTGTGATGACACGGTTCATCGAGTATTGTGATGACAAGGGTCATAGCGAATTGTGATGACAAGTGTCATGGGGCATTGTGATGACATTGATCATCTAGGAATTGTGATGAAAGGTATCGTGGAGCACTGTGATGACTGGGGGCATGAAGCACTGTGATGAAAATTGTCCTGGATTATTGTGATGACAGCAGTCATGGAGAATTGTGATGACAGGGATTATGCAGCATTATGTTGACAAGGGTATGGACTATTGTGATGACAGTGGTCATGGAGCAATGTGATGAAAGTATTCATGGAACATCGTGATGAAAAGTGCATGGGAGCATTGTGACGATAAAGGCCATGGAGTATTGTGATGACTAGTGTCATGGAGCATTTTAATGAAAGGTTTCATTGTGCACCATGATGACAAAGGGGATGGAGAATTGTGATGAAACTGGTCCTGGAGCAATTTGATAACAAAAGCCATGGAGCATTGTGATGACAGGCATCATGGAGCATTGTGAAGGAAGGGGCCATGGGGTATTGTAATGACACTAGAGAAATATGATGAAAATGGTCAGCGAGCATAGTGATTAAAGTGGTCATTGAGAATTGTGATGAAAAGCGACATAGAGCATTGTGATGACAAAGGTCATGGAGAACTGTGATGACCAGGGTCATGTAGCATTGTGATGATACGGTCATGGAACATTGTGATGAGAAGAATTCTGGAGCATTATGATGACAAGGGCCATGGAGCATTGTGATGACACGGTAATGGAACATTGTGATGACAAGAATTCTGGAGCATTGTGATGACAAGGGCCATGGAGCATTGTGATGACACAGTCATGGAACATTGTGATGAGAAGAATTCTGGAGCATTGTGCTGACAAGCGCCATGGAGCATTGTGATGATACGGTCATGGAACATTGTGATGACAAGAATTCTGGAGCATGGAGATAACAATGGCCATGGAGCATTGTGATGACACGGTCATGGAACATGGTGATGAGAAGAATTCTGGAGCATTGTCATGACAAGGGCCATGGAGCATAGTGATGACACGGCCATGGAACATTGTGAATACAAGAATTCTGGAGAATTGTGATGACAAGGTTCATGGAGAATTGTGATGACACGGCCATGGAACATTGTGATGAAAAGAATTCTGGAGCATTGTGCTGACAAGGGTCATGGAGCATTGTGATGACACGGTCATGGAGCATTGTGATGACAAGAATTCTGGATCATTCTGATGATAAGGGCCATAGAGCATTGTGATGACACGTTCATGGAATATAGTAATGACAAGAATTCTGGAGCATTATGATGACAAGGGCCATGGAGCATTTTGTTGACACAGTCATGGAACATTGTGATGAGAAGAATTCTGGAGCATTGTCATGACAAGGGCCATGGAGCATTGTGATGACACGGTCATGGAACATTGTGATGACAAGAATTCTGGAGCATTCTGATGACAAGCGCCATAGAGCATTGTGATGACACGTTCATGGAATATAGTAATGACAAGAATTCTGGAGCATTATGATGACAAGGGCCATGGAGCATTGTGGTGACACGGCCATGGAACATTGTGATGACAAGAATTCTGGAGCATTGTGTTGACAAGGTTCATGGAGAATTGTGATGACACGGCCATGGAACATTGTGATGAGAAGAATTCTGGAGCATTGTCATGACAAGGGCCATGGAGCATTGTGATGACACGGTCATGGAACATTGTGATGACAAGAATTCTGGAGCATTGTGATGACACGGCCATGGAACATTGTGATGAGAAGAATTCTGGAGCATTGTGATGACAATGGCCATGGAGCATTGTGAAGACACGGTCATGGAACATTGTGATGACAAGAATTCTGGAGCATTCTGATGACAACTGCCATAGAGCATTGTGATGACACTTTCATGGAATATAGTAATGACAAGAATTCTGGAGCATTATGATGACATGGGCCATGGAGCATTGTGATGACAAGGCCATGTAACATTGTGATGAGAAGAATTCTGGAGCATTGTGATGACAATGGCCATGGAGCATTGTGATGACACGGTCATGGAACATTGTGATGAGAAGAATTCTGGAGCATTGTGATGAAAAGGGCCATGGAGCAATGTGATGACACGGTCATGGAACATTGTGATGACAAGAATTCTGGATCATTCTGATGACAAGCGCCATAGAGCATTGTGATGACACGTTCATGGAATATAGTAATGACAAGAATTCTGGAGCATTATGATGACAAGTGCCATGGAGCATTGTGATGACACGGCCATGGAACATTGTGATGACAAGAATTCTGGAGCATTATGATGACAAGGGCCATGGAGTATTTTGTTGACACGGTCATGGAACATTGTGATGAGAAGAATTCTGGAGCATTGTCATGACAAGGGCCATGGAGCATTGTGATGACACGGTCATGGAACATTGTGATGACAAGAATTCTGGAGCATTGTGATGACAAGGGCCATGGAGCATTGTGATGACACGGTCATGGAACATTGTGATGAGAAGAATTCTGGAGCATTGTCATGACAAGGGCCATGGAGCATTGTGATGACACGGTCATGGAACATTGTGATGACAGGAATTCTGGAGCATTGTGCTGAAAAGGGCCATGGAGCATTGTGATGACATGGTCATTGAACAATGTGATGAGAAGAATTCCGGAGCATTGTGATGACAATGGCCATGGAGCATTGTGATGACACGGTCATGGAACATTGTGATGACAAGAATTCTGGAGCATTGTGCTGATGACGGCCATGGAGCATTGTGATGACACAGTGAAGGAATATTGCGATGAAAAAGATTTCTGGAGCATTGTGATGAAAGGGCATGGAGCATTGTGATTAAAGGTGACAAGGAACATTGTGATGATATGGGCAGAGAACACTGTGATGACAGTGGTCATGCAGTATTGTGACGAAAAGTGTCATGGAACATTCTGCTGACAGCGATCATGGAGTTTTTTGGTAAGAGAGGCTATGGAGATTTGTGATGTCAGGCGTCATGGGGCATTGTGTTGAGAGCGGTCTTGGAGCATTGTGATGAAAAGGGTCATGGAGCACTGTGATTACAGGGGCCATGGAGCATTGTGAATACAAAGGCTATGGAGCATTGAGATGACAGGGTTCATGGAGCACTGTGATGAATGTGATCTTGGATCATTGTGATGACAAGTGTCCTGGAACCTTGTGATGACACGGTTCATGGAGCATTGTGATGACAAGGACCATGGCGAATTGTGATGACATCTGTCATGGGGCATTGTGATGACAGTGGTCATCTAGATTTGCGATGAAAGGTATCATGGAGCACTGTGATGACAGGGGCCATGGAACATTGTGATGACAAAGGCCATGGAGCATTGTGATGACAAGTGTCATGGGGCATTTTGATGACATTGGCATGGAGCATTATGATGACAAGAGTTCTGGAGCATTTTGATGACAAGGTCATGGAGCATTGTGATGACAGGGCCCACGGAGCTTTGTGATGAAAAGGGCAGGGAACATTGTGATGACAGGGTTCATGGAGCATTGTGATGAAAGGGGCCATGGAGCATTGAGATGAGAGCCGTTATGAGGCATGGTGATGACAGTGGTCATGGAGCATTGTGATGAAAGAGATCATGGAGCAATATGATAACAGGGGCCATGGAGCATTGTGATGACAGGGGTATTGGAGCATTGTGATGGAAGTAGACATGGATCATTGTGATGACATGTGTCCTGGAACACTGTGATGACACGGTTCATCGAGTATTGTGATGACAAGGGTCATAGCGAATTGTGATGACAAGTGTCATGGGGCATTGTGATGACATTGATCATCTAGGAATTGTGATGAAAGGTATCGTGGAGCACTGTGATGACTGGGGGCATGAAGCACTGTGATGAAAATTGTCCTGGATTATTGTGATGACAGCAGTCATGGAGAATTGTGATGACAGGGATTATGCAGCATTATGTTGACAAGGGTATGGACTATTGTGATGACAGTGGTCATGGAGCAATGTGATGAAAGTATTCATGGAACATCGTGATGAAAAGTGCATGGGAGCATTGTGACGATAAAGGCCATGGAGTATTGTGGTGACTAGTGTCATGGAGCATTTTAATGAAAGGTTTCATTGTGCACCATGATGACAAAGGGGATGGAGAATTGTGATGAAACTGGTCCTGGAGCAATTTGATAACAAACGCCATGGAGCATTGTGATGACAGGCATCATGGAGCATTGTGAAGGAAGGGGCCATGGGGTATTGTAATGACACTAGAGAAATATGATGAAAATGGTCAGCGAGCATAGTGATTAAAGTGGTCATTAAGAATTGTGATGAAAAGCGACATAGAGCATTGTGATGAGAAAGGTCATGGAGAACTGTGATGACCAGGGTCATGTAGCATTGTGAAGATACGGTCATGGAACATTGTGATGAGAAGAATTCTGGAGCATTATGATGACAAGGGCCATGGAGCATTGTGATGACACGGTCATGGAACATTGTGATGAGAAGAATTCTGGAGCATTGTGCTGATGACGGCCATGGAGCATTGTGATGACACAGTGAAGGAACATTGCGATGAAAAAGATTTCTGGAGCATTGTGATGAAAGGGCATGGAGCATTGTGATTAAAGGTGACAAGGAACATTGTGATGATATGGGCAGAGAACACTGTGATGACAGTGGTCATGCAGTATTGTGACGAAAAGTGTCATAGAATATTCTGCTGACAGTGATCATGGAGCTTTTTGGTAAGAGAGGCTATGGAGATTTGTGATGTCAGGCGTCATGGGGCATTGTGTTGAGAGCGGTCTTGGAGCATTGTGATGAAAAGTGTCATGGAGCACTGTGATTACAGGGGCCATGGAGCATTGTGAATACAAAGGCTATGGAGCATTGAGATGACAGGGTTCATGGAGCATTGTGATGAATGTGATCTTGGATCATTGTGATGACAAGTGTCCTGGAACCTTGTGATGACACAGTTCATGGAGCATTGTGATGACAAGGACCATGGCGAATTGTGATGACATCTGTCATGGGGCATTGTGATGACAGTGGTCATCTAGATTTGCGATGAAAAGTATCATGGAGCACTGTGATGACAGGGGCCATGGAACATTGTGATGACAAAGGCCATGGAGCATTGTGATGACAAGTGTCATGGGGCATTTTGATGACATTGGCATGGAGCATTATGATGACAAGAGTTCTGGAGCATTTTGATGACAAGGTCATGGAGCATTGTGATGACAGGGCCCACGGAGCTTTGTGATGAAAAGGGCAGGGTACATTGTGATGACAGGGTTCATGGAGCATTGTGATGAAAGGGGCCATGGAGCATTGAGATGAGAGCCGTTATGAGGCATGGTGATGACAGTGGTCATGGAGCATTGTGATGAAATAGATCATGGAGCAATATGATAACAGGGGCCATGGAGCATTGTGATGACACGGTCATGGAACATTGTGATGTCAAGAATTCTGGAGCATTGTGATGACAATGGCCATGGAGCATTGTGATGACACGGTCATGGAACATGGTGATGAGAAGAATTCTGGAGCATTGTCATGACAAGGGCCATGGAGCATTGTGATGACACGGCCATGGAACATTGTGATGACAAGAATTCTGGAGAATTGTGATGACAAGGTTCATGGAGAATTGTGATGACACGGCCATGGAACATTGTGATGACAAGAATTCTGGAGCATTGTGCTGACAAGGGTCATGGAGCATTGTGATGACACGGTCATGGAGCATTGTGATGACACGGCCATGGAACATTGTGATGACAAGAATTCTGGAGCATTATGATGACAAGGGCCATGGAGCATTTTGTTGACACGGTCAATGGAACATTGTGATGAGAAGAATTCTGGAGCATTGTCATGACAAGGGCCATGGAGCATTGTGATGACACGGTCATGGAACATTGTGATGACAAGAATTCTGGAGCATTGTGATGACAAGGGCCATGGAGCATTGTGATGACACGGTCATGGAACATTGTGATGAGAAGTATTCTGGAGCATTGTGCTGACAAGGGCCATGGAGCATTGTGATGATACGGTCATGGAACATTGTGATGACAAGAATTCTGGAGCATTATGATGACAATGGCCATGGAGCATTGTGATGACACGGTCATGGAACATTGTGATGACAGGAATTCTGGAGCATTGTGCTGAAAAGGGCCATGGAGCATTGTGATGACATGGTCATTGAACAATGTGATGAGAAGAATTCGGAGCATTGTGATGACAATGGCCATGGAGCATTGTGATGACACGGTCATGGAACATTGTGATGACAAGAATTCTGGAGCATTGTGCTGATGACGGCCATGGAGCATTGTGATGACACAGTGAAGGAACATTGCGATGAAAAAGATTTCTGGAGCATTGTGATGAAAGGGCATGGAGCATTGTGATTAAAGGTGACAAGGAACATTGTGATGATATGGGCAGAGAACACTGTGATGACAGTGGTCATGCAGTATTGTGACGAAAAGTGTCATAGAATATTCTGCTGACAGTGATCATGGAGCTTTTTGGTAAGAGAGGCTATGGAGATTTGTGATGTCAGGCGTCATGGGGCATTGTGTTGAGAGCGGTCTTGGAGCATTGTGATGAAAAGTGTCATGGAGCACTGTGATTACAGGGGCCATGGAGCATTGTGAATACAAAGGCTATGGAGCATTGAGATGACAGGTTTCATGGAGCATTGTGATGAATGTGATCTTGGATCATTGTGATGACAAGTGTCCTGGAACCTTGTGATGACACAGTTCATGGAGCATTGTGATGACAAGGACCATGGCGAATTGTGATGACATCTGTCATGGGGCATTGTGATGACAGTGGTCATCTAGATTTGCGATGAAAAGTATCATGGAGCACTGTGATGACAGGGGCCATGGAACATTGTGATGACAAAGGCCATGGAGCATTGTGATGACAAGTGTCATGGGGCATTTTGATGACATTGGCATGGAGCATTATGATGACAAGAGTTCTGGAGCATTTTGATGACAAGGTCATGGAGCATTGTGATGACAGGGCCCACGGAGCTTTGTGATGAAAAGGGCAGGGTACATTGTGATGACAGGGTTCATGGAGCATTGTGATGAAAGGGGCCATGGAGCATTGAGATGAGAGCCGTTATGAGGCATGGTGATGACAGTGGTCATGGAGCATTGTGATGAAAGTGATCCTGGAGAATTATGATAACAGGGGCCATGGAGCATTGTGATGACAGGGGTATTGGAACATTGTGATGGAAGTAGACATGGATCATTGTGATGACATGTGTCATGGAACACTGTGATGACACGGTTCATCGAGTATTGTGATGACAAGGGTCATAGCGAATTCTGATGACAAGTGACATGGGGCATTGTGATGACATTGATCATCTAGGAATTGTGATGAAAGGTATCGTGGAGCACTGTGATGACTGGGGGCATGAAGCACTGTGATGAAAATTGTCCTGGATTATTGTGATGACAGCAGTCATGGAAAATTGTGATGACAGGGATTATGCAGCATTATGTTGACAAGGGTATGGACTATTGTGATGACAATGGTCATGGAGCAATGTGATGAAAGTATTCATGGAACATCGTGATGAAAAGTGCATGGGAGCATTGTGACGATAAAGGCCATGGAGTATTGTGATGACTAGTGTCATGGAGCATTTTAATGAAAGGTTTCATTGTGCACCATGATGACAAAGGGGATGGAGAATTGTGATGAAACTGGTCCTGGAGCAATTTGATAACAAAAGCCATGGAGCATTGTGATGACAGGCATCATGGAGCATTGTGAAGGAAGGGGCCATGGGGTATTGTAATGACACTAGAGAAATATGATGAAAATGGTCAGCGAGCATAGTGATTAAAGTGGTCATTGAGAATTGTGATGAAAAGCGACATAGAGCATTGTGATGACAAAGGTCATGGAGAACTGTGATGACCAGGGTCATGTAGCATTGTGATGATACGGTCATGGAACATTGTGATGAGAATAATTCTGGAGCATTGTGCTGACAAGCGCCATGGAGCATTGTGATGATACGGTCATGGAACATTGTGATGACAAGAATTCTGGAGCATTATGATGACAAGGGCCATGGAGCATTGTGATGACACTGTCATGGAACATTGTGATGTCAAGAATTCTGGATCATTGTGATGACAATGGCCATGGAGCATTGTGATGACACGGTCATGGAACATGGTGATGAGAAGAATTCTGGAGCATTGTCATGACAAAGGCCCTGGAGCATTGTGATGACACGGCCATGGAACATTGTGATGACAAGAATTCTGGAGAATTGTGATGACAAGGTTCAGGGAGAATTGTGATGACACGGCCATGGAACATTGTGATTACAAGAATTCTGGAGCATTGTGCTGACAAGGGTCATGGAGCATTGTGATGACACGGTCATGGAACATTGTGATGACTATAATTCTGGAGCATTCTGATAACAAAGGCGATGGAGCATTGTGATGACACGATCATGGAACATTGTGATGACAAGAATTCTGGAGCATTCTGATGACAAGTGCCATAGAGCATTGTGATGACACATTCATGGAATATAGTAATGACAAGAATTCTGGAGCATTATGATGACAAGGGCCATGGAGCATTGTGATGACACGGCCATGGAACATTGTGATGACACGGTCATGGAACATTGTGATGACAAGTATTCTGGAGCATTGTGCTGACAAGGGCCATGGAGCATTGTGATGACACGGTCATGGAAAATTGTGATGAGAAGAATTCTGGAGCATTGTGCTGACAAGGTCCATGCAGCATTGTGATGATACGGTCATGGAACATTGTGATGACAAGAATTCTGGAGCATTATGATGACAAGGACCATGGAGCATTGTGATGACACGGCCATGGAACATTGTGATGACAAGAATTCTGGAGCATTGTGATGACAATGGCCATGGAGCATTGTGATGACACGTTCATGGAACATTGTGATGAGAAGAATTCTGGAGCATTGTCATGAGAAGGGCCATGGAGCATTGTGATGACACGGCCATGGAACATTGTGATGACAAGAATTCTGGAGCATTGTGATGACAATGGCCTTGGAGCATTGTGATGACACGGTATGGAACATTGTGCTGACAAGAATTCTGGAGCATTGTGATGACAAGGGCCATGGAGCATTGTGATGACACGGTCATGGAACATTGAGATGACAGGAATTCTGGAGCATTATGCTGAAAAGGGCCATGGAGCATTGTGATGACATGGTCATGGAACAATGTGATGAGAAGAATTCCGGAGCATTGTGATGACAAGGGCCATGGAGCATTGTGATGACACGGTCATGGAACATTGTGATGACAAGAATTCTGGAGCATTGTGATAACAAGTGCCATGGAGCATTGTGATGACACGGTCATGGAACATTGTGATGAGAAGAATTCTGGAGCATTGTCATGACAAGGGCCATGGAGCAATGTGATGACACGGTCATGGAACATTGTGATGAGAAGAATTCTGGAGCATTATGATGACTAGGGCCATGGAGCATTGTGATGACACGGCCATGGAATATTGTGATGAGAAGAATTCTGGAGAATTGTGATGACAATGGCCATGGAGCATTGTGAAGACACGGTCATGGAACATTGTGATGACAAGAATTCTGGAGCATTGTGATGACAATGGCCATGGAGCATTGTGATGACACGGCCATGGAACATTGTGATGACAAGAATTCTGGAGCATTCTGATGACATGCGCCATAGAGCATTGTGGTGACACGTTCATGGAATATATTAATGACAAGAATTCTGGAGCATTATGATGACAAGGGCCATGGAGCATTGTGATGACACGGTCATGGAACATTGTGATGACAGGAATTCTGGAGCATTGTGATGACAGTGGCCATGGAGCATTGTGTTGACACGGTCATGGAACATTGTGATGAGAAGAATTCTGGAACATTGTCATGACCAGGGCCATGGAGCATTGTGATGACATGGTCATGGAACATTGTGATGACAAGAATTCTGGAGCATTGTGATGACAAGGGCCATGGAGCATTGTGATGACACGGTCATGGAAAATTGTGATGAGAAGAATTCTGGAGCATTGGGCTGACAAGGTCCATGCAGCATTGTGATGATACGGTCATGGAACATTGTGATGACAAGAATTCTGGAGCATTGTGATAACAAGTGCCATGGAGCATTGTGATGACACGGTCATGGAACATTGTGATGAGAAGAATTCTGGAGCATTGTCATGACAAGGGCCATGGAGCAATGTGATGACACGGTCATGGAACATTGTGATGAGAAGAATTCTGGAGCATTATGATGACTAGGGCCATGGAGCATTGTGATGACACGGCCATGGAATATTGTGATGAGAAGAATTCTGGAGAATTGTGATGACAATGGCCATGGAGCATTGTGAAGACACGGTCATGGAACATTGTGATGACAAGAATTCTGGAGCATTGTGATGACAATGGCTATGGAGCATTGTGATGACACGGCCATGGAACATTGTGATGACAAGATTTCTGGAGCATTCTGATGACATGCGCCATAGAGCATTGTGGTGACACGTTCATGGAATATATTAATGACAAGAATTCTGGAGCATTATGATGACAAGGGCCATGGAGCATTGTGATGACACGGTCATGGAACATTGTGATGACAGGAATTCTGGAGCATTGTGCTGAAAAGGGCCATGGAGCATGGTGATGACACGGTCATGGAACAATGTGATGAGAAGAATTCCGGAGCATTGTGATGACAAGGGACATGGAGCATTGTAATGACACGGTCATGGAACATTGTGATGACAAGAATTCTGGAGCATTGTGCTGATGACGGCCATGGAGCATTGTGATGACACAGTCAAGGAACATTGCGATGAAAAAGATTTCTGGAGCATTGTGATGAAAGGGCATGGAGCATTGTGATTAAAGGTGACAAGGAACATTGTGATGATATGGGCAGAGAACTCTGTGATGACAGTGGTCTTGCAGGATTGTGACGAAAAGTGTCATGGAACATTCTGCTGACAGCGATCATGGAGCTTTTTGGTAAGAGAGGCTATGGAGATTTGTGATGTCAGGCGTCATGGGGCATTGTGTTGAGAGCGGTCTTGGAGCATTGTGATGAAAAGGGTCATGGAGCACTGTGATTACAGGGGCCATGGAGCATTGTGAATACAAAGGCTATGGAGCATTGAGATGACAGGGTTCATGGAGCACTGTGATGAATGTGATCTTGGATCATTGTGATGACAAGTGTCCTGGAACCTTGTGATGACACGGTTCATGGAGCATTGTGATGACAAGGACCATGGCGAATTGTGATGACATCTGTCATGGGGCATTGTGATGATAGTGGTCATCTAGATTTGCAATGAAAGGTATCATGGAGCACTGTGATGACAGGGGCCATGGAACATTGTGATGACAAAGGCCATGGAGCATTGTGATGACAAGTGTCATGGGGCATTTTGATGACATTGGCATGGAGCATTATGATGACAAGAGTTCTGGAGCATTTTGATGACAAGGGCATGGAGCATTGTGATGACAGGGCCCACGGAGCTTTGTGATGAAAAGGGCAGGGTACATTGTGATGACAGGGTTCATGGAGCATTGTGATGAAAGGGGCCATGGAGCATTGAGATGAGAGCCGTTATGAGGCATGGTGATGACAGTGGTCATGGAGCATTGTGATGAAAGAGATCATGGAGCAATATGATAACAGGGGCCATGGAGCATTCTGATGACAGGGGTATTGGAACATTGTGATGGAAGTAGACATGGATCATTGTGATGACATGTGTCCTGGAACACTGTGATGACACGGTTCATCGAGTATTGTGATGACAAGGGTCATAGCGAATTGTGATGACAAGTGTCATGGGGCATTGTGATGACATTGATCATCTAGGAATTGTGATGAAAGGTATCGTGGAGCACTGTGATGACTGGGGGCATGAAGCACTGTGATGAAAATTGTCCTGGATTATTGTGATGACAGCAGTCATGGAGAATTGTGATGACAGGGATTATGCAGCATTATGTTGACAAGGGTATGGACTATTGTGATGACAATGGTTATGGAGCAATGTGATGAAAGTATTCATGGAACATCGTGATGAAAAGTGCATGGGAGCATTGTGACGATAAAGGCCATGGAGTATTGTGATGACTAGTGTCATGGAGCATTTTAATGAAAGGATTCATTGTGCACCATGATGACAAAGGGGATGGAGAATTGTGATGAAACTGGTCCTGGAGCAATTTGATACCAAAAGCGATGGAACATTGTGATGACAGGCATCATGGAGCATTGTGAAGAAAGGGGCCATGGGGTATTGTAATGACACTAGAGAAATATGATGAAAATGGTCAGCGAGCATAGTGATTAAAGTGGTCATTGAGAATTGTGATGAAAAGCGACATAGAGCATTGTGATGACAAAGGTCATGGAAAACTGTGATGACCAGGGTCATGTAGCATTGTGATGATACGGTCATGGAACATTGTGATGAAAAGAATTCTGGAGCATTATGATGACAAGGGCCATGGAGCATTGTGATGACACGGTAATGGAACATTGTGATGACAAGAATTCTGGAGCATTGTGATGACAAGGGCCATGGAGCATTGTGATGACACAGTCATAGAACATTGTGATGAGAAGAATTCTGGAGCATTGTGCTGACAAGCGCCATGGAGCATTGTGATGATACGGTCATGGAACATTGTGATGACAAGAATTCTGGAGCATTATGATGACAAGGGCCATGGAGCATTGTGATGACACGGTCATGGAACATTGTGATGTCAAGAATTCTGGAGCATTGTGATGACAATGGCCATGGAGCATTGTGATGACAAGGTCATGGAACATGGTGATGAGAAGAATTCTGGAGCATTGTCATGACAAGGGCCATGGAGCAATGTGATGACACGGTCATGGAACATTGTGATGAGAAGAATTCTGGAGCATTATGATGACTAGGGCCATGGAGCATTGTGATGACACGGCCATGGAATATTGTGATGAGAAGAATTCTGGAGAATTGTGATGAAAATGGCCATGGAGCATTGTGAAGACACGGTCATGGAACATTGTGATGACAAGAATTCTGGAGCATTGTGATGACAATGGCTATGGAGCATTGTGATGACACGGCCATGGAACATTGTGATGACAAGAATTCTGGAGCATTCTGATGACATGCGCCATAGAGCATTGTGGTGACACGTTCATGGAATATATTAATGACAAGAATTCTGGAGCATTATGATGACAAGGGCCATGGAGCATTGTGATGACACGGTCATGGAACATTGTGATGACAGGAATTCTGGAGCATTGTGCTGAAAAGGGCCATGGAGCATGGTGATGACACGGTCATGGAACAATGTGATGAGAAGAATTCCGGAGCATTGTGATGACAAGGGACATGGAGCATTGTAATGACACGGTCATGGAACATTGTGATGACAAGAATTCTGGAGCATTGTGCTGATGACGGCCATGGAGCATTGTGATGACACAGTCAAGGAACATTGCGATGAAAAAGATTTCTGGAGCATTGTGATGAAAGGGCATGGAGCATTGTGATTAAAGGTGACAAGGAACATTGTGATGATATGGGCAGAGAACTCTGTGATGACAGTGGTCATGCAGTATTGTGACGAAAAGTGTCATGGAACATTCTGCTGACAGCGATCATGGAGCTTTTTGGTAAGAGAGGCTATGGAGATTTGTGATGTCAGGCGTCATGGGGCATTGTGTTGAGAGCGGTCTTGGAGCATTGTGATGAAAAGGGTCATGGAGCACTGTGATTACAGGGGCCATGGAGCATTGTGAATACAAAGGCTATGGAGCATTGAGATGACAGGGTTCATGGAGCACTGTGATGAATGTGATCTAGGATCATTGTGATGACAAGTGTCCTGGAACCTTGTGATGACACGGTTCATGGAGCATTGTGATGACAAGGACCATGGCGAATTGTGATGACATCTGTCATGGGGCATTGTGATGATAGTGGTCATCTAGATTTGCAATGAAAGGTATCATGGAGCACTGTGATGACAGGGGCCATGGAACATTGTGATGACAAAGGCCATGGAGCATTGTGATGACAAGTGTCATGGGGCATTTTGATGACATTGGCATGGAGCATTATGATGACAAGAGTTCTGGAGCATTTTGATGACAAGGGCATGGAGCATTGTGATGACAGGGCCCACGGAGCTTTGTGATGAAAAGGGCAGGGTACATTGTGATGACAGGGTTCATGGAGCATTGTGATGAAAGGGGCCATGGAGCATTGAGATGAGAGCCGTTATGAGGCATGGTGATGACAGTGGTCATGGAGCATTGTGATGAAAGAGATCATGGAGCAATATGATAACAGGGGCCATGGAGCATTGTGATGACAGGGGTATTGGAACATTGATATAGAAGTAGACATGGATCATTGTGATGACATGTGTCCTGGAACACTGTGATGACACGGTTCATCGAGTATTGTGATGACAAGGGTCATAGCGAATTGTGATGACAAGTGTCATGGGGCATTGTGATGACATTGATCATCTAGGAATTGTGATGAAAGGTATCGTGGAGCACTGTGATGACTGGGGGCATGAAGCACTGTGATGAAAATTGTCCTGGATTATTGTGATGACAGCAGTCATGGAGAATTGTGATGACAGGGATTATGCAGCATTATGTTGACAAGGGTATGGACTATTGTGATGACAATGGTTATGGATCAATGTGATGAAAGTATTCATGGAACATCGTGATGAAAAGTGCATGGGAGCATTGTGACGATAAAGGCCATGGAGTATTGTGATGACTAGTGTCATGGAGCATTTTAATGAAAGGTTTCATTGTGCACCATGATGACAAAGGGGATGGAGAATTGTGATGAAACTGGTCCTGGAGCAATTTGATACCAAAAGCCATGGAACATTGTGATGACAGGCATCATGGAGCATTGTGAAGGAAGGGGCCATGGGGTATTGTAATGACACTAGAGAAATATGATGAAAATGGTCAGCGAGCATAGTGATTAAAGTGGTCATTGAGAATTGTGATGAAAAGCGACATAGAGCCTTGTGATGACAAAGGTCATGGAAAACTGTGATGACCAGGGTCATGTAGCATTGTGATGATACGGTCATGGAACATTGTGATGAGAAGAATTCTGGAGCATTATGATGACAAGGGCCATGGAGCATTGTGATGACACGGTAATGGAACATTGTGATGACAAGAATTCTGGAGCATTGTGATGACAAGGGCCATGGAGCATTGTGATGACACAGTCATAGAACATTGTGATGAGAAGAATTCTGGAGCATTGTGCTGACAAGCGCCATGGAGCATTGTGATGATACGGTCATGGAACATTGTGATGACAAGAATTCTGGAGCATTATGATGACAAGGGCCATGGAGCATTGTGATGACACGGTCATGGAACATTGTGATATCAAGAATTCTGGAGCATTGTGATGACAATTGCCATGGAGCATTGTGATGACAAGGTCATGGAACATGGTGATGAGAAGAATTCTGGAGCATTGTCATGACAAGGGCCATGGAGCATTGTGATGACACGGCCATGGAACATTGTGATGACAAGAATTCTGGAGAATTGTGATGACAAGGTTCATGGAGAATTGTGATGACACGGCCATGGAACATTGTGATGAGAAGAATTCCGGAGCATTGTGATGACAAGGGCCATGGAGCATTGTGATGACACGGTCATGGAACATTGTGATGACAAGAATTCTGGAGCATTGTGCTGATGACGGCCATGGAGCATTGTGATGACACAGTCAAGGAACATTGCGATGAAAAAGATTTCTGGAGCATTGTGATGAAAGGGCATGGAGCATTGTGATTAAAGGTGACAAGGAACATTGTGATGATATGGGCAGAGAACTCTGTGATGACAGTGGTCATGCAGTATTGTGACGAAAAGTGTCATGGAACATTCTGCTGACAGCGATCATGGAGCTTTTTGGTAAGAGAGGCTATGGAGATTTGTGATGTCAGGCGTCATGGGGCATTGTGTTGAGAGCGGTCTTGGAGCATTGTGATGAAAAGGGTCATGGAGCACTGTGATTACAGGGGCCATGGAGCATTGTGAATACAAAGGCTATGGAGCATTGAGATGGCAGGGTTCATGGAGCACTGTGATGAATGTGATCTAGGATCATTGTGATGACAAGTGTCCTGGAACCTTGTGATGACACGGTTCATGGAGCATTGTGATGACAAGGACCATGGCGAATTGTGATGACATCTGTCATGGGGCATTGTGATGATAGTGGTCATCTAGATTTGCAATGAAAGGTATCATGGAGCACTGTGATGACAGGGGCCATGGAACATTGGGATGACAAAGGCCATGGAGCATTGTGATGACAAGTGTCATGGGGCATTTTGATGACATTGGCATGGAGCATTATGATGACAAGAGTTCTGGAGCATGTTGATGACAAGGGCATGGAGCATTGTGATGACAGGGCCCACGGAGCTTTGTGATGAAAAGGGCAGGGTACATTGTGATGACAGGGTTCATGGAGCATTGTGATGAAAGGGGCCATGGAGCATTGAGATGAGAGCCGTTATGAGGCATGGTGATGACAGTGGTCATGGAGCATTGTGATGAAAGAGATCATGGAGCAATATGATAACAGGGGCCATGGAGCATTGTGATGACAGGGGTATTGGAACATTGATATAGAAGTAGACATGGATCATTGTGATGACATGTGTCCTGGAACACTGTGATGACACGGTTCATCGAGTATTGTGATGACAAGGGTCATAGCGAATTGTGATGACAAGTGTCATGGGGCATTGTGATGACATTGATCATCTAGGAATTGTGATGAAAGGTATCGTGGAGCACTGTGATGACTGGGGGCATGAAGCACTGTGATGAAAATTGTCCTGGATTATTGTGATGACAGCAGTCATGGAGAATTGTGATGACAGGGATTATGCAGCATTATGTTGACAAGGGTATGGACTATTGTGATGACAATGGTTATGGATCAATGTGATGAAAGTATTCATGGAACATCGTGATGAAAAGTGCATGGGAGCATTGTGACGATAAAGGCCATGGAGTATTGTGATGACTAGTGTCATGGAGCATTTTAATGAAAGGTTTCATTGTGCACCATGATGACAAAGGGGATGGAGAATTGTGATGAAACTGGTCCTGGAGCAATTTGATACCAAAAGCCATGGAACATTGTGATGACAGGCATCATGGAGCATTGTGAAGGAAGGGGCCATGGGGTATTGTAATGACACTAGAGAAATATGATGAAAATGGTCAGCGAGCATAGTGATTAAAGTGGTCATTGAGAATTGTGATGAAAAGCGACATAGAGCCTTGTGATGACAAAGGTCATGGAAAACTGTGATGACCAGGGTCATGTAGCATTGTGATGATACGGTCATGGAACATAGTGATGAGAAGAATTCTGGAGCATTATGATGACAAGGGCCATGGAGCATTGTGATGACACGGTAATGGAACATTGTGATGACAAGAATTCTGGAGCATTGTGATGACAAGGGCCATGGAGCATTGTGATGACACAGTCATAGAACATTGTGATGAGAAGAATTCTGGAGCATTGTGCTGACAAGCGCCATGGAGCATTGTGATGATACGGTCATGGAACATTGTGATGACAAGAATTCTGGAGCATTATGATGACAAGGGCCATGGAGCATTGTGATGACACGGTCATGGAACATTGTGATGTCAAGAATTCTGGAGCATTGTGATGACAATTGCCATGGAGCATTGTGATGACAAGGTCATGGAACATGGTGATGAGAAGAATTCTGGAGCATTGTCATGACAAGGGCCATGGAGCATTGTGATGACACGGCCATGGAACATTGTGATGACAAGAATTCTGGAGAATTGTGATGACAAGGTTCATGGAGAATTGTGATGACACGGCCATGGAACATTGTGATGACAAGAATTCTGGAGCATTGTGCTGACAAGGGTCATGGAGCATTGTGATGACACGGTCATGGAACATTGTGATGACAAGAATTCTGGAGCATTCTGATAACAAAGGCGATGGAGAATTGTGATGACACGGTCATGGAACATTGTGATGACAAGAATTCTGGAGCATTATGATGACAAGGGCCATGGAGCATTGTGATGACACGGCCATGGAACATTGTGATGACACGGTCATGGAACATTGTGATGACAAGTATTCTGGAGCATTTTGCTGACAAAGGCCATGGAGCATTGTGATGATACGGTCATGGAACATTGTGATGACAAGTATTCTGGAGCATTATGATGACAAGGGCCATGGAGCATTGTGATGACACGGCCATGGAACTTTGTGATGACAAGAATTCTGGAGCATTGTGATGACAATGGCCATGGAGCATTGTGATGACTCTTTATGGAACATTGTGATGAGAAGAATTCTGGAGCATTGTGATGACAAGGGCCATGGAGCATTGTGATGACACGGTCATGGAACATTGTGATGACAGGAATTCTGGAGCATTGTGCTGAAAAGGGCCATGGAGCATGGTGATGACACGGTCATGGAACAATGTGATGAGAAGAATTCCGGAGCATTGTAATGAAAAGGGCCATGGAGCATTGTGATGACACGGTCATGGAACATTGTGATGACAAGAATTCTGGAGCATTGTGCTGATGACGGCCACGGAGCATTGTGATGACACAGTCAAAGAACATTGCGATGAAAAAGATTTCTGGAGCATTGTGATGAAAGGGCATGGAGCATTGTGATTAAAGGTGACATGGAACATTGTGATGATATGGGCAGAGAACTCTGTGATGACAGTGGTCTGGCAGTATTGTGACGAAAAGTGTCATGGAACATTCTGCTGACAGCGATCATGGAGCTTTTCGGTAAGAGAGGCTATGGAGATTTGTGATGTCAGGCGTCATGGGGCATTGTGTTGAGAGCGGTCTTGGAGCATTGTGATGAAAAGGGTCATGGAGCACTGTGATTACAGGGGCCATGGAGCATTGTGAATACAAAGGCTATGGAGCATTGAGATGACAGGGTTCATGGAGCACTGTGATGAATGTGATCTTGGATCATTGTGATGACAAGTGTCCTGGAACCTTGTGATGACTCGGTTCATGGAGCATTGTGATGACAAGGACCATGGCGAATTGTGATGACATCTGTCATGGGGCATTGTGATGACAGTGGTCATCTAGATTTGCGATGAAAGGTATCATGGAGCACTGTGATGACAGGGGCCATGGAACATTGTGATGACAAAGGCCATGGAGCATTGTGATGACAAGTGTCATGGGGCATTTTGATGACATTGGCATGGAGCATTATGATGACAAGAGTTCTGGAGCATGTTGATGACAAGGGCATGGAGCATTGTGATGACAGGGCCCACGGAGCTTTGTGATGAAAAGGGCAGGGTACATTGTGATGACAGGGTTCATGGAGCATTGTGATGAAAGGGGCCATGGAGCATTGAGATGAGAGCCGTTATGAGGCATGGTGATGACAGTGGTCATGGAGCATTGTGATGAAAGAGATCATGGAGCAATATGATAACAGGGGCCATGGAGCATTGTGATGACAGGGGTATTGGAGCATTGTGATGGAAGTAAACATGGATCGTTGTGATGACATGTGTCCTGGAACACTGTGATGACACGGTTCATCGAGTATTGTGATGACAAGGGTCATAGTGAATTGTGATGACAAGTGTCATGGGGCATTGTGTGACATTGATCATCTAGGAATTGTGATGAAAGGTATCATGGAGCACTGTGATGAAAATTGTCCTGGATTATTGTGATGACAGCAGTCATGGAGAATTGTGATGACAGGGATAATGCAGCATTGTGTTGACAAGGGTATGGACTATTGTGATGACAATGCTCATGGAGCAATGTGATGAAAGTATTCATGGAACATCGTGATAAAAAGTGCATGGGAGCATTGTGACGATAAAGGCCATGGAGTATTGTGATGACTAGTGTCATGGAGCATTTTAATGAAAGGTTTCATTGTGCACCATGATGACAAAGGGGATGGAGAATTGTGATGAAACTGGTCCTTGAGCATTGTGATAACAAAAGACATGGAGCATTGTGATGACAGGCATCATGGAGCATTGTGAAGAAAGGGGCCATGGGTATTGTAATGACACTAGAAGAAATATGATGAAAATGGTCAGCGAGCATAGTGATTAAAGTGGTCATTGAGAATTGTGATGAAAAGCGACATAGAGCATTGTGATGACAAAGTCATGGAGAACTGTGATGACCAGGGTCATGTAGCATTGCGATGATACGGTCATGGAACATTGTGATGACAAGAATTCTGGAGCATTGTGCTGACTTGGGCCATGGACCATTGTGATGACATGGTCATGGAACATTGTGATGACAAGAATTCTGGAGCATTGTGATGACAAGGGTCATGGAGCATTGTGATGACACGGTCATGGAACATTGTGATGACAAGAATTCTGCAGCATTGCGATGACAAGGGCCATGGAGCATTGTGATGACAAGGTCATGGAACATTGTCATGAGAAGAATTCTGGAGCATTGTGCTGACAAGGGCCATGGAGCATTGTGATGATACGATCATGGAACATTGTGATGAGAAGAATTCTGGAGAATTATGATGACAAGGGCCATGGAGAATTGTGATGACACGGCCATGGAACATTGTGATGACAAGAATTCTGGAGCATTGTGCTGACAAGGGCCATGGAGCATTGTGATGACACGGTCATGGAACATTGTGATGACAAGAATTCGGGAGCATTGTGCTGACAAGGGCCATGGAGCATTGTGATGACAGGGCCATGGAACATTGTGATGACAAGAATTCGGGAGAATTGTGATGACAATGGCCATGGAGCATTGTGATGACACGGTCATGGAACATTGTGATGACAAGAATTCTGGAGCATTATGATGACAAAGGCCATGGAGCATTGTGATGACAGGACCATGGAACATTGTGATGACAAGAATTCGGGAGCATTGTGATGACAATGGCCATGGAGCATTGTGATGACACGGTCATGGAACATTGTGATGAGAAGAATTCTGGAGCATTGTCATGACAAGGGCCATGGAGCATTGTGATGACACGGTCACGGTACATTGTGATGACAAGAATTCTGGAGCATTGTGATGACAAGGGCCATGGAGCATTGTGATGAAACGGTCATGGAACATTGTGATGACAAGAATTCTGGAGCATTGTGCTGACAAGGGCCATGGAGCATTGTGATGACACGGTCATGGAACATTGTGATGACAAGAATTCTGGAGCATTGTGTTGACAAGGGCCATGGAGCATTGTGATGACATGGTCATGGAATATTGTGATGAGAAGAATTCTGGATCATTGTGCTGCCAAGGGCCATGGAGCATTGTGATGATACGGTCATGGAACATTGTGATGACAAGAATTCTGGAGCATTATGATGACAAGGGCCATGGAGCATTGTGATGACACGGCCATGGAACATTGTGATGACAAGAATTCTGGAGCATTGTGATGACAATGGCCATGGAGCATTGTGATGACACGGTCATGGAACATTGTGATGACAGCAATTCTGGAGCATTGTGCTGAAAGGGGCCATGGAGCATTGTGATGACACGGTCATGGAACAATGTGATGAGAAGAATTCCGGATCATTGTAATGACATGGGCCATGGAGCACTGTGATGACACGGTCATGGAACATTGTGATGACAAGAATTCTGGAGCATTGTGCTGATGACGGCCATGGAGCATTGTGATGACACAGTCAAGGAACATTGCGATGAAAAAGATTTCTGGAGCATTGTGATGAAAGGGCATGGAGCATTGTGATTAAAGGTGACAAGGAACATTGTGATGATATGGGCAGAGAACTCTGTGATGACAGTGGTCATGCAGTATTGTGACGAAAATTGTCATGGAACATTCTGCTGACAGCGATCATGGAGCTTTTTGGTAAGAGAGGCTATGGAGATTTGTGATGTCAGGCGTCATGGGGCATTGTGTTGAGAGCGGTCTTGGAGCATTGTGATGAAAAGGGTCATGGAGCACTGTGATTACAGGGGCCATGGAGCATTGTGAATACAAAGGCTTTGGAGCATTGAGATGACAGGTTTCATGGAGCACTGTGATGAATGTGATCTTGGATCATTGTGATGACAAGTGTCCTGGAACCTTGTGATGACATGGTTCATGGAGCATTGTGATGACAAGGACCATGGCGAATTGTGATGACATCTGTCATGGGGCATTGTGATGACAGTGGTCATCTAGATTTGCGATGAAAGGTATCATGGAGCACTGTGATGACAGGGGCCATGGAACATTGTGATGACAAAGGCCATGGAGCATTGTGATGACAAGTGTCATGGGGCATTTTGATGACATTGGCATGGAGCATTATGATGACAAGAGTTCTGGAGCATTTTGATGACAAGGGCATGGAGCATTGTGATGACAGGGCCCACAGAGCTTTGTGATGAAAAGGGCAGGGTACATTGTGATGACAGGGTTCATGGAGCATTGTGATGAAAGGGGCCATGGAGCATTGAGATGAGAGCCGTTATGAGGCATGGTGATGACAGTGGTCATGGAGCATTGTGATGAAAGAGATCATGGAGCAATATGATAACAGGGGCCATGGAGCATTGTGATGACAGGGGTATTGGAGCATTGTGATGGAAGTAGACATGGATCATTGTGATGACATGTGTCATGGAACACTGTGATGACACGGTTCATCGAGTATTGTGATGACAAAGGTCATAGCGAATTGTGATGACAAGTGTCATGGGGCATTGTGATGACATTGATCATCTAGGAATTGTGATGAAAGGTATCATGGAGCACTGTGATGACTGGGGGCATGAAGCACTGTGATGAAAATTGTCCTGGATTATTGTGATGACAGCAGTCATGGAGAATTGTGATGACAGGGATTATGCAGCATTGTGTTGACAAGGGTATGGACTATTGTGATGACAATGGTCATGGAGCAATGTGATGAAAGTATTCATGGAACATCGTGATGAAAAGTGCATGGGAGCATTGTGACGATAAAGGCCATGGAGTATTGTGATGACTAGTGTCATGGAGCATTTTAATGAAAGGTTTCATTGTGCACCATGATGACAAAGGGGATGGAGAATTGTGATGAAACTGGTCCTGGAGCATTGTGATAACAAAAGCCATGGAGCATTGTGATGACAGGCATCATGGAGCATTGTGAAGAAAGGGGCCATGGGGTATTGTAATGACACTAGAGAAATATGATGAAAATGGTCAGCGAGCATAGTGATTAAAGTGGTCAATGAGAATTGTGATGAAAAGCGACATAGAGCATTGTGATGACAAAGGTCATGGAGAGCTGTGATGAACAGGGTCATGTAGCATTGTGATGACACGGTCATGGAACATTGTCATGAGTAGAATTCTGGAGCATTGTGCTTACAAGGGCCATGGAGCATTGTGATGATACGGTCATAGAACATTGTGATGACAAGAATTCTGGAGCATTATGATGACAAGGGCCATGGAGCATTGTGATGACACGGCCATGGAACATTGTGATGACAAGAATTCTGTAGCATTGTCATGACAAGGGCCATGGAGTATTGTGATGACACGGCCATGGAACATTGTGATGACAAGAATTCTGGAGCATTCTGATGACAAAGGCGATGGAGCATTGTGATGACACGGTCATGGAACATTGTGATGACAAGAATTCTGGAGCATTCTGATGACAAGTGCCATAGAGCATTGTGATGACACATTCATGGAATATAGTAATGACAAGAATTCTGGAGCATTATGATGACAAAGGCCATGGAGCATTGTGATGACACGGCCATGGAACATTGTGATGACAAGAATTCTGGAGCATTATGATGACAAGGGCCATGGAGCATTGTGATGACACGGCCATGGAACATTGTGATGACACGGTCATGGAACATTGTGATGACAAGAATTCTGGAGCATTGTGCTGACAAGGGCCATGGAGCATTGTGATGATACGGTCATGGAACATTGTGATGACAAGAATTCTGGAGCATTATGATGACAAGGGCCATGGAGCATTGTGATGACACGGCCATGGAACATTGTGATGACAAGAATTCTGGAGCATTGTGATGACAATGGCCATGGACCTTTGTGATGACACGGTATGGAACATTATGATGACAAGAATTCTGGAGCATTGTGATGACAAGGGCCATGGAGCATTGTGATGACACGGTCATGGAACATTGTGATGACAGGAATTCTGGATCATTGTGCTGAAAAGGGCCATGGAGCATTCTGATGACACGGTCATGGAACAATGTGATGAGAAGAATTCCGGAGCATTGTGATGACAAGGCCATGGAGCATTGTGATGACACGGTCATGGAACATTGTGATGACAAGAATTCTGGAGCATTGTGATGACAAGGGCCATGCAGCATTGTGATGACACGGTCATGGAACATTGTGATGACAAGAATTCTGGAGAATTGTGCTGATGACGGCCATGGAGCATTGTGATGACACAGTCAAGGAACATTGCGATGAAAAAGATTTCTGGAGCATTGTGATGAAAGGGCATGGAGCATTGTGATTAAAGGTGACAAGGAACATTGTGATGATATGGGCAGAGAACTCTGTGATGACATTGGTCTTGCAGTATTGTGACGAAAAGTGTCATGGAACATTCTGCTGACAGCGATCATGGAGCTTTTTGGTAAGAGAGGCTATGGAGATTTGTGATGTCAGGCGTCATGGGGCATTGTGTTGAGAGCGGTCTTGGAGCATTGTGATGAAAAGGGTCATGGAGCACTGTGATTACAGGGGCCATGGAGCATTGTGAATACAAAGGCTATGGAGCATTGAGATGACAGGGTTCATGGAGCACTGTGATGAATGTGATCTTGGATCATTGTGATGACAAGTGTCCTGGAACCTTGTGATGACACGGTTCATGGAGCATTGTGATGACAAGGACCATGGCGAATTGTGATGACATCTGTCATGGGGCATTGTGATGACAGTGGTCATCTAGATTTGCGATGAAAGGTATCATGGAGCACTGTGATGACAGGGGCCATGGAACATTGTGATGACAAAGGCCATGGAGCATTGTGATGACAAGTGTCATGGGGCATTTTGATGACATTGGCATGGAGCATTATGATGACAAGAGTTCTGGAGCATGTTGATGACAAGGGCATGGAGCATTGTGATGACAGGGCCCACGGAGGTTTGTGATGAAAAGGGCAGGGTATATTGTGATGACAGGGTTCATGGAGCATTGTGATTAAAGGGGCCATGGAGCATTGAGATGAGAGCCGTTATGGGGCATGGTGATGACAGTGGTCATGGAGCATTGTGATGACAAGGATCATAGCGAAATGTGATGACAAGTTTCATCGGGCATTGTGATGACATTGATCATCTAGGAATTGTGATGAAATGTATCGTGGAGCACTGTGATGCCTGGGGGCATGAAGCAGTGTGATGAAAATTGTCCTGGATTATTGTGATGACAGCAGTCATGGAGAATTGTGATGACAGTGATTATGCAGCATTGTGTTGACAAGGGTATGGACTATTGTGATGACAATGGTCATGGAGCAATGTGATGAAAGAATTCATGGAACATCGTGATGAAAAGTGCATGGGAGCATTGTGACGATAAAGGCCATGGAGTATTGTGATGACTAGTGTCATGGAGCATTTTAATGAAAGGTTTCATTGTGCACCATGATGACAAAGGGGATGGAGAATTGTGATGAAACTGGTCCTGGAGCATTGTGATAACAAAAGCCATGGAGCATTGTGATGACAGGCATCATGGAGCATTGTGAAGAAAGGGGCCATGGGGTATTGTAATGACAATAGAGAAATATGATGAAAATGGTCAGCGAGCATAATGATTAAAGTGGTCATTGAGAACTGTGATGAAAAGCGACATAGAGCATTGTGATGACAAAAGTCATGGAGAACTGTGATGACCAGGGTCATGTAGCATTGTGATGACACGGTCATGGAACATTGTGATGACAAGAATTCTGGAGCATTGTGCTGACAAGGGCCATGGACCATTGTGATGACACGGTCATGGAACATTGTGATGACAAGAATTCTGGAGCATTGTGATGACAAGGGTCATGGAGCATTGTGATGACACGGTCATGGAACATTGTGATGAGAAGAATTCTGCAGCATTGCGATGACAAGGGCCATGGAGCATTGTGATGACAAGGTCATGGAACATTGTCATGAGAAGAATTCTGGAGCATTGTGCTGACAAGGGCCATGGAGCATTGTGATGATACCGTCATGGAACATTGTGATGAGAAGAATTCTGGACCATTATGATTACAAGGGCCATGGAGCATTGTGATGACACGGCCATGGAACATTGTGATGACAAGAATTCTGGAGCATTGTGCTGACAAGGGCCATGGAGCATTGTGATGACACGGTCATGGAACATTGTGATGACAAGAATTCTGGAGCATTCTGATGACAAAGGCGATGGAGCATTGTGATGACACGGTCATGGAACATTGTGATGACAAGAATTCTGGAGCATCCTGATGACAAGCACCATAGAGCATTGTGATGACACGTTCATGGAATATAGTAATGACAAGAATTCTGGAGCATTATGATGACAAGGGCCATGGAGCATTGTGATGACACGGTCATGGAACATTGTGATGACAGGAATTCTGGAGCATTGTGCTGAAAAGGGCCATGGAGCATTGTGATGACACGGTCATGGAACAATGTGATGAGAAGAATTCCGGAGCATTGTGATGACAAGGGACATGGAGCATTGTGATGACACGGTCATGGAACTTTGTGATGACAAGAATTCTGGAGCATAGTGCTGATGACGGCCATGGAGCATTGTGATGACACAGTCAAGGAACATTGCGATGAAAAAGATTTCTGGAGCATTGTGATGAAAGGGCATGGAGCATTGTGATTAAAGGTGACAAGGAACATTGTGATGATATGGGCAGAGAACTCTGTGATGACAGTGGTCTTGCAGTATTGTGACGAAAAGTGTCATGGAACATTCTGCTGACAGCGATCATGGAGCTTTTTGGTAAGAGAGGCTATGGAGATTTGTGATCTCAGGCGTCATGGGGCATTGTGTTGAGAGCGGTCTTGGAGCATTGTGATGAAAAGGGTCATGGAGCACTGTGATGACAGGGGCCATGGAGCATTGTGAATACAAAGGCTATGGAGCATTGAGATGACAGGGTTCATGGAGCACTATGATGAATGTGATCTTGGATCATTGTGATGACAAGTGTCCTGGAACCTTGTGATGACACGGTTCATGGAGCATTGTGATGACAAGACCATGGCGAATTGTGATGACATCTGTCATGGGGCATTGTGATGACAGTGGTCATCTAGATTTGCAATGAAAGGTATCATGGAGCACTGTGATGACAGGGGCCATGGAACATTGTGATGACAAAGGCCATGGAGCATTGTGATGACAAGTGTCATGGGGCATTTTGATGACATTGGCATGGAGCATTATGATGACAAGAGTTCTGGAGCATTTTGATGACAAGGGCATGGAGCATTGTGATGACAGGGCCCACGGAGCTTTGTGATGAAAAGGGCAGGGTACATTGTGATGACAGGGTTCATGGAGCATTGTGATGAAAGGGGCCATGGAGCATTGAGATGAGAGCCGTTATGAGGCATGGTGATGACAGTGGTCATGGAGCATTGTGATGAAATAGATCATGGAGCAATATGATAACAGGGGCCATGGAGCATTGTGATGACAGGGGTATTGGAGCATTGTGATGGAAGTACACATGGATCATTGTGATGACATGTGTCCTGGAACACTGTGATGACACGGTTCATCGAGTATTGTGATGACAAGTGTCATAGCGAATTGTGATGACACGTGTCATGGGGCATTGTGATGACAGGGATTATGAAGCATTGTGTCGACAAGGGTATGGACTATTGTGATGACAATGGTCATGGAGCAATGTGATGAAAGTATTCATGGAACATCGTGATAAAAAGTGCATGGGAGCATTGTGACGATAAAGGCCATGGAGTATTGTGATGACTAGTGTCATGGAGCATTTTAATGAAAGGTTTCATTGTGCATCATGATGACAAAGGGGATGGAGAATTGTGATGAACCTGGTCCTGGAGCATTGTGATAACAAAAGCCATGGAGCATTGTGATGACAGGCATCATGGAGTATTGTGAAGAAAGGGGCCATGGGGTATTGTAATGACACTAGAGAAATATGATGAAAATGGTCAGCGAGCATAGTGATTAAACTGGTCATTGAGAATTGTGATGAAAAGCGACATAGAGCATTGTGATGACAAAGGTCATGGAGAACTGTGATGACCAGTGTCATGTAGCATTGTGATGACACGGTCATGGAACATTGTCATGAGTAGAATTCTGGAGCATTGTGCTTACAAGGGCCATGGAGCATTGTGATGATACGGTCATAGAACATTGTGATGAGAAGAATTCTGGAGCATTATGATGACAAGGGCCATGGAGCATTGTGATGACACGGTCATGGATCATTGTGATGAAAAGAATTCTGGAGCATTATGATGACAAGGGCCATGGAGCATTGTGATGACACGGTCATGGAACATTGTCATGAGAAGAATTCTGGAGCATTGTGCTGACAAGGGCCATGGAACATTGTGATGATACGGTCATAGAACATTGTGATGACAAGAATTCTGGAGCATTATGATGACAAGGGCCATGGAGCATTGTGATGACACGGCCATGGAACATTGTGATGACAAGAATTCTGTAGCATTGTCATGACAAGGGCCATGGAGTATTGTGATGACACGGCCATGGAACATTGTGATGACAAGAATTCTGGAGCATTCTGATGACAAAGGCGATGGAGCATTGTGATGACACGGTCATGGAACATTGTGATGACAAGAATTCTGGAGCATTCTGATGACAAGTGCCATAGAGCATTGAGATGACACATTCATGGAATATAGTAATGACAAGAATTCTGGAGCATTATGATGACAAGGGCCATGGAGCATTGTGATGACACGGCCATGGAACATTGTGATGACACGGTCATGGAACATTGTGATGACAAGAATTCTGGAACACTGTGCTGACAAGGGCCATGGAGCCTTGTGATGATACGGCCATGGAACATTGTGATGAGAAGAATTCTGGAGCATTGTGCTGACAAGGGCCATGGGGCATTGTGATGACACGGTCATGGAACATTGTGATGACAAGAATTCTGGAGCATTGTGATGACAAAGGCGATGGAGCATTGTGATGACACGGTCATGGAACTTTGTGATGACAAGAATTCTGGAGAATTCTGATGACTAGTGGCATAGAGCATTGTGATGACACATTCATGGAATATAGTAATGACAAGAATTCTGGAGCATTATGATGACAAGGGCCATGGAGCATTGTGATGACACGGCCATGGAACATTGTGATGACACGGTCATGGAACATTGTGATGACAAGTATTCTGGAGCATTGTGCTGACAAGGGCCATGGAGCATTGTGATGATACGGTCATGGAACATTGTGATGAAAAGAATTCTGGAGCATTATGATGACAAGGGCCATGGAGCATTGTGATGACACGGTCATGGAACATTGTGATGACAAGAATTCTGGAGCATTCTGATGACAAAGGCGATGGAGCATTGTGATGACACGGTCATGGAACATTGTGATGACAAGAATTCTGGAGCATTCTGATGACAAGTGCCATAGAGCATTGTGATGACACATTCATGGAATATAGTGATGACAAGAATTCTGGAGCATTATGATGACAAGGGCCATGGAGCATTGTGATGACACGGCCATGGAACATTGTGATGACACGGTCATGGAACATTGTGATGACAAGAATTCTGGAGCATTGTGCTGACAAGGGCCATGGAGCATTGTGATGATATGGTCATGGAACATTGTGATGACAAGAATTCTGGAGCATTATGATGACAAGGGCCATGGAGCATTGTGATGACACGGCCATGGAACATTGTGATGACAAGAATTCTGGAGCATTGTGATGACAATGGCCATGGACCTTTGTGATGACACGGTATGGAACATTATGATGACAAGAATTCTGGAGCATTGTGATGACAAGGGCCATGGAGCATTGTGATGACACGGTCATGGAACATTGTGATGACAGGAATTCTGGATCATTGTGCTGAAAAGGGCCATGGAGCATTCTGATGACACGGTCATGGAACAATGTGATGAGAAGAATTCCGGAGCATTGTGATGACAAGGCCATGGAGCATTGTGATGACACGGTCATGGAACATTGTGATGACAAGAATTCTGGAGCATTGTGATGACAAGGGCCATGCAGCATTGTGATGACACGGTCATGGAACATTGTGATGACAAGAATTCTGGAGAATTGTGCTGATGACGGCCATGGAGCATTGTGATGACACAGTGAAAGAACATTGCGATGAAAAAGATTTCTGGAGCATTGTGATGAAAGGGCATGGAGCATTGTGATTAAAGGTGACAAGGAACATTGTGATGATATGGGCAGAGAACTCTGTGATGACAGTGGTCTTGCCGTATTGTGACGAAAAGTGTCATGGAACATTCTGCTGACAGCGATCATGGAGCTTTTTGGTAAGAGAGGCTATGGAGATTTGTGATGTCAGGCGTCATGGGGCATTGTGTTGAGAGCGGTCTTGGAGCATTGTGATGAAAAGGGTCATGGAGCACTGTGATTACAGGGGCCATGGAGCATTGTGAATACAAAGGCTATGGAGCATTGAGATGACAGGGTTCATGGAGCACTGTGATGAATGTGATCTTGGATCATTGTGATGACAAGTGTCCTGGAACCTTGTGATGACACGGTTCATGGAGCATTGTGATGACAAGGACCATGGCGAATTGTGATGACATCTGTCATGGGGCATTGTGATGACAGTGGTCATCTAGATTTGCGATGAAAGGTATCATGGAGCACTGTGATGACAGGGGCCATGGAACATTGTGATGACAAAGGCCATGGAGCATTGTGATGACAAGTGTCATGGGGCATTTTGATGACATTGGCATGGAGCATTATGATGACAAGAGTTCTGGAGCATGTTGATGACAAGGGCATGGAGCATTGTGATGACAGGGCCCACAGAGGTTTGTGATGAAAAGGGCAGGGTATATTGTGATGACAGGGTTCATGGAGCATTGTGATGAAAGGGGCCATGGAGCATTGAGATGAGAGCCGTTATGGGGCATGGTGATGACAGTGGTCATGGAGCATTGTGATGACAAGGGTCATAGCGAAATGTGATGACAAGTTTCATCGGGCATTGTGATGACATTGATCATCTAGGAATTGTGATGAAATGTATCGTGGAGCACTGTGATGCCTGGGGGCATGAAGCAGTGTGATGAAAATTGTCCTGGATTATTGTGATGACAGCAGTCATGGAGAATTGTGATGACAGGGATTATGCAGCATTGTGTTGACAAGGGTATGGACTATTGTGATGACAATGGTCATGGAGCAATGTGATGAAAGAATTCATGGAACATCGTGATGAAAAGTGCATGGGAGCATTGTGACGATAAAGGCCATGGAGTATTGTGATGACTAGTGTCATGGAGCATTTTAATGAAAGGTTTCATTGTGCACCATGATGACAAAGGGGATGGAGAATTGTGATGAAACTGGTCCTGGAGCATTGTGATAACAAAAGCCATGGAGCATTGTGATGACAGGCATCATGGAGCATTGTGAAGAAAGGGGCCATGGGGTATTGTAATGACAATAGAGAAATATGATGAAAATGGTCAGCGAGCATAATGATTAAAGTGGTCATTGAGAACTGTGATGAAAAGCGACATAGAGCATTGTGATGACAAAAGTCATGGAGAACTGTGATGACCAGGGTCATGTAGCATTGTGATGACACGGTCATGGAACATTGTGATGACAAGAATTCTGGAGCATTGTGCTGACTAGGGCCATGGACCATTGTGATGACATGGTCATGGAACATTGTGATGACAAGAATTCTGGAGCATTGTGATGACAAGGGTCATGGAGCATTGTGATGACACGGTCATGGAACATTGTGATGAGAAGAATTCTGCAGCATTGCGATGACAAGGGCCATGGAGCATTGTGATGACAAGGTCATGGAACATTGTCATGAGAAGAATTCTGGAGCATTGTGCTGACAAGGGCCATGGAGCATTGTGATGATACCGTCATGGAACATTGTGATGAGAAGAATTCTGGAGCATTATGATTACAAGGGCCATGGAGCATTGTGATGACACGGCCATGGAATATTGTGATGACAAGAATTCTGGAGCATTGTGCTGACAAGGGCCATGGAGCATTGTGATGACACGGTCATGGAACATTGTGATGACAAGAATTCTGGAGCATTCTGATGACAAAGGCGATGGAGCATTGTGATGACACGGTCATGGAACATTGTGATGACAAGAATTCTGGAGCATCCTGATGACAAGCACCATAGAGCATTGTGATGACACGTTCATGGAATATAGTAATGACAAGAATTCTGGAGCATTATGATGACAAGGGCCATGGAGCATTGTGATGACAAGGCCATGGAACATTGTCATAACAAGAATTCTGGAGCATTGTGATGACAGTGGCCATGGAGCATTGTTTTGACACGGTCATGGAACATTGCTATGAGAAGAATTCTGGAACATTGTCATGACCAGGGCCATGGAGCATTGTGATGACATGGTCATGGAACATTGTGATGACAAGAATTCTGGAGCATTATGATGACAAGGGCCATGGAGCATTGTGATGACACGGCCATGGAACATTGTGATGACAAGAATTCTGGAGCATTGTGATGACACGGCCATGGAACATTGTGATGACAAGAATTCTGGAGCATTGTGATGACAATGGCCTTGGAGCACTGTGATGACACGGTATGGAACATTGTGGTGACAAGAATTCTGGAGCATTGTGATGACAAGGGCCATGGAGCATTGTGATGACACGGTCATGGAACATTGTGATGACAGAAATTCTGGAGCATTGTGCTGAAAAGGGCCATGGAGCATTGTGATGACACGGTCATGGAACAATGTGATGAGAAGAATTCCGGAGCATTGTGATGACAAGGGCCATGGAGCATTGTGATGACACGGTCATGGAACATTGTGATGAGAAGAATTCTGGAGCTTTGTGATAACAAGGGCCATGGAGCATTGTGATGACACGGTCATGGAACATTGTGATGAGAAGAATTCTGGAGCATTGTCATGACAAGGGCCATGGAGCAATGTGATGACACGGTCATGGAACATTGTGATGAGAAGAATTCTGGAGCATTATGATGACAAGGGCCATGGAGCATTGTGATGACACGGCCATGGAATATTGTGATGAGAAGAATTCTGGAGCATTGTGATGACAATGGCCATGGAGCATTGTGAAGACACGGTCATGGAACATTGTGATGACAAGAATTCTGGAGCATTGTGATGACAATGGCCATGGAGCATTGTGATGACACGGCCATGGAACATTGTGATGACAAGAATTCTGGAGCATTCTGATGAAAAGCGCCATAGAGCATTGTGATGACACGTTCATGGAATATATTAATGACAAGAATTCTGGAGCATTATGATGACAAGGGCCATGGAGCATTGTGATGACACGGTCATGGAACATTGTGATGACAGGAATTCTGGAGCATTGTGCTGAAAAGGGCCATGGAGCATTGTGATGACACGGTCATGGAACAATGTGATGAGAAGAATTCCGGAGCATTGTGATGACAAGGGACATGGAGCATTGTGATGACACGGTCATGGAACATTGTGATGACAAGAATTCTGGAGCATAGTGCTGATGACGGCCATGGAGCATTGTGATGACACAGTCAAGGAACATTGCGATGAAAAAGATTTCTGGAGCATTGTGATGAAAGGGCATGGAGCATTGTGATTAAAGGTGACAAGGAACATTGTGATGATATGGGCAGAGAACTCTGTGATGACAGTGGTCTTGCAGTATTGTGACGAAAAGTGTCATGGAACATTCTGCTGACAGCGATCATGGAGCTTTTTGGTAAGAGAGGCTATGGAGATTTGTGATCTCAGGCGTCATGGGGCATTGTGTTGAGAGCGGTCTTGGAGCATTGTGATGAAAAGGGTCATGGAGCACTGTGATTACAGGGGCCATGGAGCATTGTGAATACAAAGGCTATGGAGCATTGAGATGACAGGGTTCATGGAGCACTATGATGAATGTGATCTTGGATCATTGTGATGACAAGTGTCCTGGAACCTTGTGATGACACGGTTCATGGAGCATTGTGATGACAAGACCATGGCGAATTGTGATGACATCTGTCATGGGGCATTGTGATGACAGTGGTCATCTAGATTTGCAATGAAAGGTATCATGGAGCACTGTGATGACAGGGGCCATGGAACATTGTGATGACAAAGGCCATGGAGCATTGTGATGACAAGTGTCATGGGGCATTTTGATGACATTGGCATGGAGCATTATGATGACAAGAGTTCTGGAGCATTTTGATGACAAGGGCATGGAGCATTGTGATGACAGGGCCCACGGAGCTTTGTGATGAAAAGGGCAGGGTACATTGTGATGACAGGGTTCATGGAGCATTGTGATGAAAGGGGCCATGGAGCATTGAGATGAGAGCCGTTATGAGGCATGGTGATGACAGTGGTCATGGAGCATTGTGATGAAATAGATCATGGAGCAATATGATAACAGGGGCCATGGAGCATTGTGATGACAGGGGTATTGGAGCATTGTGATGGAAGTACACATGGATCATTGTGATGACATGTGTCCTGGAACACTGTGATGACACGGTTCATCGAGTATTGTGATGACAAGTGTCATAGCGAATTGTGATGACACGTGTCATGGGGCATTGTGATGACAGGGATTATGAAGCATTGTGTCGACAAGGGTATGGACTATTGTGATGACAATGGTCATGGAGCAATGTGATGAAAGTATTCATGGAACATCGTGATAAAAAGTGCATGGGAGCATTGTGACGATAAAGGCCATGGAGTATTGTGATGACTAGTGTCATGGAGCATTTTAATGAAAGGTTTCATTGTGCATCATGATGACAAAGGGGATGGAGAATTGTGATGAACCTGGTCCTGGAGCATTGTGATAACAAAAGCCATGGAGCATTGTGATGACAGGCATCATGGAGTATTGTGAAGAAAGGGGCCATGGGGTATTGTAATGACACTAGAGAAATATGATGAAAATGGTCAGCGAGCATAGTGATTAAACTGGTCATTGAGAATTGTGATGAAAAGCGACATAGAGCATTGTGATGACAAATGTCATGGAGAACTGTGATGACCAGGGTCATGTAGCATTGTGATGACACGGTCATGGAACATTGTGATGACAAGAATTCTGGAGCATTGTGCTGACAAGGGCCATGGACCATTGTGATGACATGGTCATGGAACATTGTGATGACAATAATTCTGGAGCATTGTGATGACAAGGGTCATGGAGCATTGTGATGACACGGTCATGGAACATTGTGATGACAAGAATTCTGCAGCATTGCGATGACAAGGGCCATGGAGCATTGTGATGATACGGTCATGGAACATTGTGATGACAAGAATTCTGGAGCATTATGATGACAAGGGCCATGGAGCATTGTGATGACACGGTAATGGATCATTGTGATGAGAAGAATGCTGGAGCATTGTCATGACAAGGGCCATGGAGCATTGTGATGACACATTCATGGAACATTGTGATGACAAGAATTCTCTAGCATTGTGATGACAATGGCCATGGAGCATTGTGATGACACGGTCATGGAACATTGTGATGAGAAGAATTCTGGAGCATTGTCATGACAAGGGCCATGGAGCATTGTGATGACACAGCCATGGAACATTATGATGACAAGAATTCTGGAGAATTGTGATGACATGGTCAAGGAACATTGCGATGACAAGATTTCTGGAGCATTGTGGTGAAAGGGTATGGAGCATTGTGATTAAAGGTGACAAGGAACATTGTGATGATATGGGCAGAGAATTCTGTGAAGAGACAGGACGTGGAGTATTGTGACGAAAACTGTCATGGAACATTGTTCTTTCTGGGATCATGGAGCTCTTTGGTAAGAGAGGCCCTGGAGATTTGTGATGGCAGGCAGCATTGGGCATTGTGTTGACAGCGGTCTTGGAGCATTTTGATGAAAGGCGTCATGGAGCATTGTGATTACAGGGGCCATGGAGCATTGTGAATTCAAAGGCTATGGAGCATTGAGATGACAAGTTTCATGGAGCACTGTGATGAATGTGATCTTGGATCATTGTGATGACAAGTGTCCTGGAACCTTGTGATGACACGGTTCATGGAGCATTGTGATGACAAGGACCATGGCAAATTGTGACGACATCTGTCATGGGGCATTGTGATGACAGTGGTCATCTAGATTTGCGATGATAGGTATCATGGAGCACTGTGATAACAGGGGCCATGGAACATTGTGATGACAAAGGGCATGGAGCATTGTGATGACAAGTGTCATGGGGCATTTTGATGACATTGGCATGGAGCATTATGATGACAAGAGTTCTGGAGCATGTTGATGACTAGGGCAAGGAGCATTGTGATGACAGGGCCCACCGAGCTTTGTGATGAAAAGGGCAGGGTACATTGTGATGACAGGGTTCATGGAGCATTGTGATGAGAGCCGTTATGAGGCATGGTGATGACAGTGGTCATGGAGCATTGTGATGAAAGTGATCATGGAGCAATATGATAACAGGTGCCATGGAGCATTGTGATGATAGGTGTATTGGAGCATTGTGATGGAAGTAGACATGGATCATTGTGATGACATGTGTCCTGGAACACGGTGATGACACGGTTCATCGAGTATTGTGATGACAAGGGTCATAGCGAATTGTGATGACAAGTGTCATGGGGCATTGTGATGACACTGATCATCTAGGAATTGTGATGAAAGGTATCGTGGAGCACTGTGATGACTGGGGGCATGAAGCACTGTGATGAATATTGTCCTGGATTATTGTGATGACAGCAGTCATGGAGGATTGTGATGACAGGGATTATGCAGCATTGTGTTGACAAGGGTATGGACTATTGTGATGACAATGGTCATGGAGCAATGTGATGAAAGTATTCATGGAACATCGTGATGAAAAGTGCATGGGAGCATTGTGACGATAAAGGCCATGGAGTATTGTGATGACTAGTGTCATGCAGCATTTTAATGAAAGGTTTCATTGTGCACCATGATGACAAAGGGGATGGAGAATTGTGATGAAACTGGTCCTGGAGCATTGTGATAACAAAAGCCATGGAGCATTGTGATGACAGGCATCATGGAGCATTGTGAAGAAAGGGGCCATGGGGTATTGTAATAACACTAGAGAAATATGATGAAAATGGTCAGCGAGCATAGTGATTAAAGTGGTCATTGAGAATTGTGATGAAAAGCGACATAGAGCATTGTGATGACAAAGGTCATGGAGAACTGTGATGACCAGGGTCATGTAGCATTGTGATGACACGGTCATGGAACATTGTGATGACAAGAATTCTGGAGCATTGTGCTGACTAGGGCCATGGACCATTGTGATGACATGGTCATGGAACATTGTGATGACAAGAATTCTGGAGCATTCTGATGACAAAGGCGATGGAGCATTGTGATGACACGGTCATGGAACATTGTGATGACAAGAAATCTGGAGCATTGTGATGACAATGGCCATGGAGAATTGTGAAGACACGGCCATGGAACATTGTGATGACAAGAATTCTGGAGCATTGTCATGACAAGGGCCATGGAGCATTGTGATGACACGGTCATGGAACATTGTGATGAGAAGAATTCTGGAGCATTATGATGACAGTGGCCATGGAGCATTGTGTTGACACGGTCATGGAACATTGTGATGAGAAGAATTCTGGAACATTGTCATGACCAGGGCCATGGAGCATTGTGATGACATGGTCATGGAACTTTGTGATGACAAGAATTCTGGAGCATTATGATGACAAGGGCCATGGAGCATTGTGATGACACGGCCATAGAACATTGTGATGACAAGAATTCTGGAGCATTGTGATGACAATGGCCATGGAGCATTGTGATGACACGTTCATGGAACATTGTGATGAGAAGAATTCTGGAGCATTGTCATGACAAGGGCCATGGAGCATTGTGATGACACGGCCATGGAACATTGTGATGACAAGAATTCTGCGGCATTGTGATGACAATGGCCTTGGAGCACTGTGATGACACGGTATGGAACATTGTGGTGACAAGAATTCTGGAGCATTTTGATGACAAGGGCCATGGAGCATTGTGATGACACGGTCATGGAACATTGTGATGACAAGAATTCTGGAGCTTTGTGATAACAAGGGCCATGGAGCATTGTGATGACACGGTCATGGAACATTGTGATGAGAAGAATTCTGGAGCATTGTCATGACAAGGGCCATGGAGCAATGTGATGACACGGTCATGGAACATTGTGATGAGAAGAATTCTGGAGCATTATGATGACAAGGGCCATGGAGCATTGTGATGACACGGCCATGGAATATTGTGATGAGAAGAATTCTGGAGCATTGTGATGACAATGGCCATGGAGCATTGTGAAGACACGGTCATGGAACATTGTGATGACAAGAATTCTGGAGCATTGTGATGACAATGGCCATGGAGCATTGTGATGACACGGCCATGGAACATTGTGATGACAAGAATTCTGGAGCATTCTGATGACAAGCGCCATAGAGCATTGTGATGACACGTTCATGGAATATATTAATGACAAGAATTCTGGAGCATTATGATGACAAGGGCCATGGAGCATTGTGATGACACGGTCATGGAACATTGTGATGACAGGAATTCTGGAGCATTGTGCTGAAAAGGGCCATGGAGCATTGTGATGACACGGTCATGGAACAATGTGATGAGAAGAATTCCGGAGCATTGTGATGACAAGGGACATGGAGCATTGTGATTACACGGTCATGGAACATTGTGATGACAAGAATTCTGGAGCATAGTGCTGATGACCGCCATGGAGCATTGTGATGACACAGTCAAGGAACATTGCGATGAAAAAGATTTCTGGAGCATTGTGATGAAAGGGCATGGAGCATTGTGATTAAAGGTGACAAGGAACATTGTGATGATATGGGCAGAGAACTCTGTGATGACAGTGGTCTTGCAGTATTGTGACGAAAAGTGTCATGGAACATTCTGCTGACAGCGATCATGGAGCTTTTTGGTAAGAGAGGCTATGGAGATTTGTGATCTCAGGCGTCATGGGGCATTGTGTTGAGAGCGGTCTTGGAGCATTGTGATGAAAAGGGTCATGGAGCACTGTGATGACAGGGGCCATGGAGCATTGTGAATACAAAGGCTATGGAGCATTGAGATGACAGGGTTCATGGAGCACTGTGATGAATGTGATCTTGGATCATTGTGATGACAAGTGTCCTGGAACCTTGTGATGACACGGTTCATGGAGCATTGTGATGACAAGACCATGGCGAATTGTGATGACATCTGTCATGGGGCATTGTGATGACAGTGGTCATCTAGATTTGCAATGAAAGGTATCATGGAGCACTGTGATGACAGGGGCCATGGAACATTGTGATGACAAAGGCCATGGAGCATTGTGATGACAAGTGTCATGGGGCATTTTGATGACATTGGCACGGAGCATTATGATGACAAGAGTTCTGGAGCATTTTGATGACAAGGGCATGGAGCATTGTGATGACAGGGCCCACGGAGCTTTGTGATGAAAAGGGCAGGGTACATTGTGATGACAGGGTTCATAGAGCATTGTGATGAAAGGGGCCATGGAGCATTGAGATGAGAGCCGTTATGAGGCATGGTGATGACAGTGGTCATGGAGCATTGTGATGAAATAGATCATGGAGCAATATGATAACAGGGGCCATGGAGCATTGTGATGACAGGGGTATTGGAGCATTGTGATGGAAGTAGACATGGATCATTGTGATGACATGTGTCCTGGAACACTGTGATGACACGGTTCATCGAGTATTGTGATGACAAGGGTCATAGCGAATTGTGATGACACGTGTCATGGGGCATTGTGATGACAGGGATTATGAAGCATTGTGTCGACAAGGGTATGGACTATTGTGATGACAATGGTCATGGAGCAATGTGATGAAAGTATTCATGGAACATCGTGATAAAAAGTGCATGGGAGCATTGTGACGATAAAGGCCATGGAGTATTGTGATGACTAGTGTCATGGAGCATTTTAATGAAAGGTTTCATTGTGCACCATGATGACAAAGGGGATGGAGAATTGTGATGAACCTGGTCCTGGAGCATTGTGATAACAAAAGCCATGGAGCATTGTGATGACAGGCATCATGGAGTATTGTGAAGAAAGGGGCCATGGGGTATGGTAATGACACTAGAGAAATATGATGAAAATGGTCAGCGAGCATAGTGATTAAAGTGGTCATTGAGAATTGTTAGGAAAAGCGACATAGAGCATTGTGATGACAAATGTCATGGAGAACTGTGATGACCAGGGTCATGTAGCATTGTGATGACACGGTCATGGAACATTGTGATGACAAGAATTCTGGAGCATTGTGCTGACTAGGGCCATGGACCATTGTGATGACATGGTCATGGAACATTGTGATGACAAGAATTCTGGAGCATTATGATGACAAGGGCCATGGAGCATTGTGATGACACGGTCATGGACCATTGTGATGAGAAGAATGCTGGAGCATTGTCATGACAAGGGCCATGGAGCATTGTGAAGACACAGTCATGGAACATTGTGATGACAAGAATTCTCTAGCATTGTGATGACAATGGCCATGGAGCATTGTGATGACACAGCCATGGAACATTATGATGACAAGAATTCTGGAGAATTGTGATGACAAGATTCATGGAGAATTGTGATGACATGGTCAAGGAACATTGCGATGACAAGATTTCTGGAGCATTGTGGTGAAAGGGTATGGAGCATTGTGATTAAAGGTGACAAGGAACATTGTGATGATATGGGCAGAGAATTCTGTGAAGAGACAGGACGTGGAGTATTGTGATGAAAACTGTCATGGAACATTGTTCTTTCTGGGATCATGGAGCTCTTTGGTAAGAGAGGCCCTGGAGATTTGTGATGGCAGGCAGCATTGGGAATTGTGTTGACAGCGGTCTTGGAGCATTTTGATGAAAGGCGTCATGGAGCATTGTGATTACAGGGGCCATGGAGCATTGTGAATTCAAAGGCTATGGAGCATTGAGATGACAAGTTTCATGGAGCACTGTGATGAATGTGATCTTGGATCATTGTGATGACAAGTGTCCTGGAACCTTGTGATGACACGGTTCATGGAGCATTGTGATGACAAGGACCATGGCAAATTGTGATGACATCTGTCATGGGGCATTGTGATGACAGTGGTCATCTAGATTTGCGATGATAGGTATCATGGAGCACTGTGATAACAGGGGCCATGGAACATTGTGATGACAAAGGGCATGGAGCATTGTGATGACAAGTGTCATGGGGCATTTTGATGACATTGGCATGGAGCATTATGATGACAAGAGTTCTGGAGCATGTTGATGACAAGGGCAAGGAGCATTGTGATGACAGGGCCCACCGAGCTTTGTGATGAAAAGGGCAGGGTACATTGTGATGACAGGGTTCATGGAGCATTGTGATGAGAGCCGTTATGAGGCATGGTGATGACAGTGGTCATGGAGCATTGTGATGAAAGTGATCATGGAGCAATATGATAACAGGTGCCATGGAGCATTGTGATGATAGGTGTATTGGAGCATTGTGATGGAAGTAGACATGGATCATTGTGATGACATGTGTCCTGGAACACGGTGATGACACGGTTCATCGCGTATTGTGATGACAAGGGTCATAGCGAATTGTGATGACAAGTGTCATGGGGCATTGTGATGACACTGATCATCTAGGAATTGTGATGAAAGGTATCGTGGAGCACTGTGATGACTGGGGGCATGAAGCACTGTGATGAAAATTGTCCTGGATTATTGTGATGACAGCAGTCATGGAGAATTGTGATGACAGGGATTATGCAGCATTGTGTTGACAAGGGTATGGACTATTGTGATGACAATGGTCATGGAGCAATGTGATGAAAGTATTCATGGAACATCGTGATGAAAAGTGCATGGGAGCATTGTGACGATAAAGGCCATGGAGTATTGTGATGACTAGAGTCATGGAGCATTTTAATGAAAGGTTTCATTGTGCACCATGATGACAAAGGGGATGGAGAATTGTGATGAAACTGGTCCTGGAGCATGATGATAACAAAAGCCATGGAGCATTGTGATGACAGGCATCATGGAGCATTGTGAAGGAAGGGGCCATGGGGTATTGTAATGACACTAGAGAAATATGATGAAAATGGTCAGCGAGCATAGTGATTAAAGTGGTCATTGAGAATTGTGATGAAAAGCGACATAGAGCATTGTGATGACAAAGGTCATGAAGAACTGTGATGAACAGGGTCATGTAGCATTGTGATGATACGGTCATGGAACATTGTGATGAGAAGAATTCTGCAGCATTATGATGACAAGCGCCATGGAGCATTGTGATGATACGGTCATGGAACATTGTGATGGCAAGAATTCTGGAGCATTATGATGACAAGGGCCATGGAGCATTGTGATGACACGGTCATGGAACATTGTGATGACAAGAATTCTGGAGCATTGTGATGACAATGGCCATGGAGCATTGTGATGACACAGTCATGGAACATTTTGATGAGAAGAATTCTGTAGCATTGTCATGACAAGGGCCATTGAGCATTGTGATGACACGGCCATGGAACATTGTGATGACAAGAATTCTGGAGCATTGTGATGACAAGGTTCATGGAGAATTGTGATGACACAGCCATGGAACATTGTGATGACAAGAATTCTGGAGCATTCTGATGACAAGTGCCATAGAGCATTGTGATGACACATTCATGGAATTTAGTAATGACAAGAATTTTGGAGCATTATGATGACAAGGGCCATGGAGCATTGTGATGACACGTCCATGGAACATTGTGATGACACGGTCATGGAACATTGTGATGACAAGAATTCTGGAGCATTGTGCTGACAATGGCCATGGAGCATTGTGATGATACGGTAATGGAACATTGTGATGAGAAGAATTCTGGAGCATTCTGATGAAAAGTGCCATAGAGCATTGTGATGACACATTCATGGAATATAGTAATGACAAGAATTCTGGAGCATTATGATGACAAGGGCCATGGAGCATTGTGATGACACGGCCATGGAGCATTGTGGTGACACGGCCAGGGAACATTGTGATGACAAGAATTCTGGAGCATTGTGATGACAAGGGCCATGGAACATTGTGATGACCCGGTCATGGAACATTGTGATGAGAAGAATTCTGGAGCATTGTCATGACAAGGGCCATGGAGCATTGTGATGACACGGTCATGGAACATTGTGATGACAAGAATTCTGGAGCATTATGATGACAAGGGCCATGGAGCATTGTGATGACTCGGCCATGGAACATTGTGATGAGAAGAATTCTGGAGCATTGTCATGACAAGGGCCATGGAGCAATGTGATGACACGTCATGGAACATTGTGATGACAAGAATTCTGGAGCATTATGATGACAAGGGCCATGGAGAATTGTGATGACACGGCCATGGAACATTGTGATACGAAGAATTCTGGAGCATTGTGATGACAATGGCCATGGAGCATTGTGATGACACGGCCATGGAACATTGTGATGACAAGAATTCTGGATCATTCTGATGACAAGCGCCATAGAGCATTGTGATGACACGTTCATGGAATATAGTAATGACAAGAATTCTGGAGCATTATGATGACAAGGGCCATGGCGCATTGTGATGACACGGCCATGGAACATTGTGATGACAAGAATTCTGGAGCATTGTGCTGATGACGGCCATGGAGCATTGTGATGACACAGTCAAGGAACATTGCAATGAAAAAGATTTCTGGAGCATTGTGATGAAAGGGCATGGAGCATTGTGAAGACACGGTCATGGATCATTGTGATGACAAGAATTCTGGAGCATTATGATGACAAGGGCCATGGAGCATTGTGATGACACGGCTATGGAACATTGTGATGAGAAGAATTCTGGAGCATTGTGATGACAATGGCCATGGAGCATTGTGAGGACACGGTCATGGAACATTGTGATGAGAAGAATTCTGGAGCATTGTCATTGCAAGGGCCATGGAGCAATGTGATGACACGGCCATGGAACATTGTGATGACAAGAATTCTGGAGCATTGTGCTGATGACGGCCATGGAGCATTGTGATGACACAGTCAAAGAACATTGCGATGAAAAAGATTTCTGGAGCATTGTGATGAAAGGGCATGGAGCATTGTGATTAAAGGTGACAAGGAACATTGTGATGATATGGGCAGAGAACTCTGTGATGACAGTGGTCATGCAGTATTGTGACGAAAAGTATCATGGAACATTCTGCTGACAGCAATCATGGAGCTTTTTGGTAAGAGAGGCTATGGAGATTTGTGATGTCAGGCGTCATGGGGCATTGTGTTGAGAGCGGTCTTGGAGCATTGTGATGAAAAGGGTCATGGAGCACTGTGATTACAGGGGCCATGGAGCATTGTGAATACAAAGGCTATGGAGCATTGAGATGACAGGGCTCATGGAGCACTGTGATGAATGTGATCTTGGGTCATTGTGATGACAAGTGTCCTGGAACCTTGTGATGACACGGTTCATGGAGCATTGTGATGACAAGGACCATGGCGAATTGTGATGACATCTGTCATGGGGCATTGTGATGACAGTGGTCATCTAGATTTGCGATGAAAGGTATCATGGAGCACTGTGATGACAGGGGCCATGGAACATTGTGATGACAAAGGCCATGGAGCATTGTGATGACAAGTATCATGGGGCATTTTGATGACATTGGCATGGAGCATTATGATGACAAGAGTTCTGGAGCATTTTGATGACAAGGGCATGGAGCATTGTGATGACAGGGCCCACGGAGCTTTGTGATGAAAAGGGCAGGGTACATTGTGATGACAGGGTTCATGGAGCATTGTGATGAGAGCCGTTATGAGGCATGGTGATGACAGTGGTCATGGAGCATTGTGATGAAAGTGATCATGGAGCAATATGATAACAGGTGCCATGGAGCATTGTGATGATAGGTGTATTGGAGCATTGTGATGGAAGTAGACATGGATCATTGTGATGACATGTGTCCTGGAACACGGTGATGACACGGTTCATCGCGTATTGTGATGACAAGGGTCATAGCGAATTGTGATGACAAGTGTCATGGGGCATTGTGATGACACTGATCATCTAGGAATTGTGATGAAAGGTATCGTGGAGCACTGTGATGACTGGGGGCATGAAGCACTGTGATGAAAATTGTCCTGGATTATTGTGATGACAGCAGTCATGGAGAATTGTGATGACAGGGATTATGCAGCATTGTGTTGACAAGGGTATGGACTATTGTGATGACAATGGTCATGGAGCAATGTGATGAAAGTATTCATGGAACATCGTGATGAAAAGTGCATGGGAGCATTGTGACGATAAAGGCCATGGAGTATTGTGATGACTAGAGTCATGGAGCATTTTAATGAAAGGTTTCATTGTGCACCATGATGACAAAGGGGATGGAGAATTGTGATGAAACTGGTCCTGGAGCATGATGATAACAAAAGCCATGGAGCATTGTGATGACAGGCATCATGGAGCATTGTGAAGGAAGGGGCCATGGGGTATTGTAATGACACTAGAGAAATATGATGAAAATGGTCAGCGAGCATAGTGATTAAAGTGGTCATTGAGAATTGTGATGAAAAGCGACATAGAGCATTGTGATGACAAAGGTCATGAAGAACTGTGATGAACAGGGTCATGTAGCATTGTGATGATACGGTCATGGAACATTGTGATGAGAAGAATTCTGCAGCATTATGATGACAAGCGCCATGGAGCATTGTGATGATACGGTCATGGAACATTGTGATGGCAAGAATTCTGGAGCATTATGATGACAAGGGCCATGGAGCATTGTGATGACACGGTCATGGAACATTGTGATGACAAGAATTCTGGAGCATTGTGATGACAATGGCCATGGAGCATTGTGATGACACAGTCATGGAACATTTTGATGAGAAGAATTCTGTAGCATTGTCATGACAAGGGCCATTGAGCATTGTGATGACACGGCCATGGAACATTGTGATGACAAGAATTCTGGAGCATTGTGATGACAAGGTTCATGGAGAATTGTGATGACACAGCCATGGAACATTGTGATGACAAGAATTCTGGAGCATTCTGATGACAAGTGCCATAGAGCATTGTGATGACACATTCATGGAATTTAGTAATGACAAGAATTTTGGAGCATTATGATGACAAGGGCCATGGAGCATTGTGATGACACGTCCATGGAACATTGTGATGACACGGTCATGGAACATTGTGATGACAAGAATTCTGGAGCATTGTGCTGACAATGGCCATGGAGCATTGTGATGATACGGTAATGGAACATTGTGATGAGAAGAATTCTGGAGCATTCTGATGAAAAGTGCCATAGAGCATTGTGATGACACATTCATGGAATATAGTAATGACAAGAATTCTGGAGCATTATGATGACAAGGGCCATGGAGCATTGTGATGACACGGCCATGGAGCATTGTGGTGACACGGCCAGGGAACATTGTGATGACAAGAATTCTGGAGCATTGTGATGACAAGGGCCATGGAACATTGTGATGACCCGGTCATGGAACATTGTGATGAGAAGAATTCTGGAGCATTGTCATGACAAGGGCCATGGAGCATTGTGATGACACGGTCATGGAACATTGTGATGACAAGAATTCTGGAGCATTATGATGACAAGGGCCATGGAGCATTGTGATGACTCGGCCATGGAACATTGTGATGAGAAGAATTCTGGAGCATTGTCATGACAAGGGCCATGGAGCAATGTGATGACACGTCATGGAACATTGTGATGACAAGAATTCTGGAGCATTATGATGACAAGGGCCATGGAGAATTGTGATGACACGGCCATGGAACATTGTGATACGAAGAATTCTGGAGCATTGTGATGACAATGGCCATGGAGCATTGTGATGACACGGCCATGGAACATTGTGATGACAAGAATTCTGGATCATTCTGATGACAAGCGCCATAGAGCATTGTGATGACACGTTCATGGAATATAGTAATGACAAGAATTCTGGAGCATTATGATGACAAGGGCCATGGCGCATTGTGATGACACGGCCATGGAACATTGTGATGACAAGAATTCTGGAGCATTGTGCTGATGACGGCCATGGAGCATTGTGATGACACAGTCAAGGAACATTGCAATGAAAAAGATTTCTGGAGCATTGTGATGAAAGGGCATGGAGCATTGTGAAGACACGGTCATGGATCATTGTGATGACAAGAATTCTGGAGCATTATGATGACAAGGGCCATGGAGCATTGTGATGACACGGCTATGGAACATTGTGATGAGAAGAATTCTGGAGCATTGTGATGACAATGGCCATGGAGCATTGTGAGGACACGGTCATGGAACATTGTGATGAGAAGAATTCTGGAGCATTGTCATTGCAAGGGCCATGGAGCAATGTGATGACACGGCCATGGAACATTGTGATGACAAGAATTCTGGAGCATTGTGCTGATGACGGCCATGGAGCATTGTGATGACACAGTCAAAGAACATTGCGATGAAAAAGATTTCTGGAGCATTGTGATGAAAGGGCATGGAGCATTGTGATTAAAGGTGACAAGGAACATTGTGATGATATGGGCAGAGAACTCTGTGATGACAGTGGTCATGCAGTATTGTGACGAAAAGTATCATGGAACATTCTGCTGACAGCAATCATGGAGCTTTTTGGTAAGAGAGGCTATGGAGATTTGTGATGTCAGGCGTCATGGGGCATTGTGTTGAGAGCGGTCTTGGAGCATTGTGATGAAAAGGGTCATGGAGCACTGTGATTACAGGGGCCATGGAGCATTGTGAATACAAAGGCTATGGAGCATTGAGATGACAGGGTTCATGGAGCACTGTGATGAATGTGATCTTGGGTCATTGTGATGACAAGTGTCCTGGAACCTTGTGATGACACGGTTCATGGAGCATTGTGATGACAAGGACCATGGCGAATTGTGATGACATCTGTCATGGGGCATTGTGATGACAGTGGTCATCTAGATTTGCGATGAAAGGTATCATGGAGCACTGTGATGACAGGGGCCATGGAACATTGTGATGACAAAGGCCATGGAGCATTGTGATGACAAGTATCATGGGGCATTTTGATGACATTGGCATGGAGCATTATGATGACAAGAGTTCTGGAGCATTTTGATGACAAGGGCATGGAGCATTGTGATGACAGGGCCCACGGAGCTTTGTGATGAAAAGGGCAGGGTACATTGTGATGACAGGGTTCATGGAGCATTGTGATGAAAGGGGCCATGGAGCATTGAGATGAGAGCCGTTATGAGGCATGGTGATGACAGTGGTCATGGAGCATTGTGATGAAAGAGATCATGGAGCAATATGATAACAGGGGCCATGGAGCATTGTGATGACAGGGGTATTGGAGCATTGTGATGGAAGTAGACATGGATCATTGTGATGACATGTGTCCTGGAACACTGTGATGACACGGTTCATCGAGTATTGTGATGACAAGGGTCATAGCGAATTGTGATGACAAGTGTCATGGGGCATTGTGATGACATTGATCATCTAGGAATTGTGATGAAAGGTATCGTGGAGCACTGTGATGACTGGGGGCATGAAGCACTGTGATGAAAATTGTCCTGGATTATTGTGATGACAGCAGTCATGGAGAATTGTGATGACAGGGATTATGCAGCATTATGTTGACAAGGGTATGGACTATTGTGATGACAATGGTCATGGAGCAATGTGATGAAAGTATTCATGGATCATCGTGATGAAATGTGCATGGGAGCATTGTGACGATAAAGGCCATGGAGTATTCTGATGACTAGTGTCATTGAGCATTTTAATGAAAGGTTTCATTGTGCACCATGATGACAAAGGGGATGGAGAATTGTGATGAAACTGGTCCTCTAGCATTGTGATAACAAAAGCCATGGAGCATTGTGATGACACGGTCATGGAACATTGTGATGACAAGAATTCTGGAGCATTGTGCTGACAAGGGCCATGGAGCATTGTGATGACACGTTCATGGAACATTGTGATGACAAGAATTCTGGAGCATTATGATGACAAGGGCCATGGAGCATTGTGATGACACGGCCATGGAACATTGTGATGACAAGAATTCTGGAGCATTGTGATGACAGTGGCCATGGAGCATTGTGATGACACGGTCATGGAACATTGTGATGACAAGAATTCTGGAGCATTGTGATGACAAGGGCCATGGAGCATTGTGATGACACGGTCATGGAACATTGTGATGAGAAGAATTCTGGAGCATTGTGCTGACAAGGGCCATGGAGCATTGTGATGATACTGTCATGGAACATTGTGATGACAATAATTCTGGTGCATTATGATGACAAGTGCCATGGAGCATTGTGATGACACGGTCATGGACCATTGTGATGACACGGTCATGGAACATTGTGATGACAAGAATTCTGGAGCATTGTGCTGACAAGGGCCATGGAGCATTGTGATGACACGTTCATTGAACATTGTGATGACAAGAATTCTGGAGCATAATGATGACAAGGGCCATGGAGCATTTGATGACACGGCCATGGAACATTGTGATGAGAAGTATTCTGGAGCATTGTCATGAGAAGGGCCATGGAGCATTGTGATGACAAAGCCATGGAACATTGTGATGAGAAGAATTCTGGAGCATTGTCATGACAAGGGCCATGGAGCATTGTGATGATACGGTCAAGGAACATTGCGATGACAAGAATTCTGGAGCATTCTGATGACAAAGGCGATGGAGCATTGTGATGAGACGGCCATAGAACATTGTGATGACAAGAATTCTGGAGCATTGTGATGACAATGGCCATGGAGCATTGTGATGACACGTTCATGGAACATTGTGATGAGAAGAATTCTGCGGCATTGTGATGACAATGGCCATGGAGCATTGTGATGACACGTTCATGGAACATTGTGATGAGAAGAATTCTGGAGCATTGTCATGACAAGGGCCATGGAGCATTGTGATGATACGGTCAAGGAACATTGCGATGACAAGAATTCTGGAGCATTCTGATGACAAAGGCGATGGAGCATTGTGATGAGACGGCCATAGAACATTGTGATGACAAGAATTCTGGAGCATTGTGATGACAAGGGCCATGGAGCATTGTGATGACACGGCCATGGAACATTGTGATGACAAGAATTCTGCGGCATTGTGATGACAATGGCCTTGGAGCACTGTGATGACACGGTATGGAACATTGTGGTGACAAGAATTCTGGAGCATTTTGATGACAAGGGCCATGGAGCATTGTGATGACACGGTCATGGAACATTGTGATGACAAGAATTCTGGAGCTTTGTGATAACAAGGGCCATGGAGCATTGTGATGACACGGTCATGGAACATTGTGATGAGAAGAATTCTGGAGCATTGTCATGACAAGGGCCATGGAGCAATGTGATGACACGGTCATGGAACATTGTGATGAGAAGAATTCTGGAGCATTATGATGACAAGGGCCATGGAGCATTGTGATGACACGGCCATGGAATATTGTGATGAGAAGAATTCTGGAGCATTGTGATGACAATGGCCATGGAGCATTGTGAAGACACGGTCATGGAACATTGTGATGACAAGAATTCTGGAGCATTGTGATGACAATGGCCATGGAGCATTGTGATGACACGGCCATGGAACATTGTGATGACAAGAATTCTGGAGCATTCTGATGACAAGCGCCATAGAGCATTGTGATGACACGTTCATGGAATATATGAATGACAAGAATTCTGGAGCATTATGATGACAAGGGCCATGGAGCATTGTGATGACACGGTCATGGAACATTGTGATGACAGGAATTCTGGAGCATTGTGCTGAAAAGGGCCATGGAGCATTGTGATGACACGGTCATGGAACAATGTGATGAGAAGAATTCCGGAGCATTGTGATGACAAGTGCCATGGAGCATTGTGATTACACGGTCATGGAACATTGTGATGACAAGAATTCTGGAGCATAGTGCTGATGACCGCCATGGAGCATTGTGATGACACAGTCAAGGAACATTGCGATGAAAAAGATTTCTGGAGCATTGTGATGAAAGGGCATGGAGCATTGTGATTAAAGGTGACAAGGAACATTGTGATGATATGGGCAGAGAACTCTGTGATGACAGTGGTCTTGCAGTATTGTGACGAAAATTGTCATGGAACATTCTGCTGACAGCGATCATGGAGCTTTTTGGTAAGAGAGGCTATGGAGATTTGTGATCTCAGGCGTCATGGGGCATTGTGTTGAGAGCGGTCTTGGAGCATTGTGATGAAAAGGGTCATGGAGCACTGTGATGACAGGGGCCATGGAGCATTGTGAATACAAAGGCTATGGAGCATTGAGATGACAGGGTTCATGGAGCACTGTGATGAATGTGATCTTGGATCATTGTGATGACAAGTGTCCTGGAACCTTGTGATGACACGGTTCATGGAGCATTGTGATGACAAGACCATGGCGAATTGTGATGACATCTGTCATGGGGCATTGTGATGACAGTGGTCATCTAGATTTGCAATGAAAGGTATCATGGAGCACTGTGATGACAGGGGCCATGGAACATTGTGATGACACGGCCATGGAACATTGTGATGAGAAGAATTCTGGAGCATTGTGATGACAATGGCCATGGAGCATTGTGATGACACGGTCATGGAACATTGTGATGAGAAGAATTCTGGAGCATTGTCAGTGCAAGGGCCATGGAGCAATGTGATGACACGGCCATGGAACATTGTGATGACAAGAATTCTGGAGCATTGTGCTGATGACGGCCATGGAGCATTGTGATGACACAGTCAAGGAACATTGCGATGAAAAAGATTTCTGGAGCATTGTGATGAAAGGGCATGGAGCATTGTGATTAAAGGTGACAAGGAACATTGTGATGATATGGGCAGAGAACTCTGTGATGACAGTGGTCATGCAGTATTGTGACGAAAAGTATCATGGAACATTCTGCTGACAGCAATCATGGACCTTTTTGGTAAGAGAGGCTATGGAGATTTGTGATATCAGGCGTCATGGGGCATTGTGTTGAGAGCGGTCTTGGATCATTGTGATGACAAGTGTCCTGGAACCTTGTGATGACACGGTTCATGGAGCATTGTGATGACAAGGACCATGGCGAATTGTGATGACATCTGTCATGGGGCATTGTGATGACAGTGGTCATCTAGATTTGCAATGAAAGGTATCATGGAGCACTGTGATGACAGGGGCCATGGAACATTGTGATGACAAAGGCCATGGAGCATTGTGATGACAAGTATCATGGGACATTTTGATGACATTGGCATGGAGCATTATGATGACAAGAGTTCTGGAGCATTTTGATGAAAAGGGCATGGAGCATTGTGATGACAGGGCCCACGGAGCTTTGTGATGAAAAGGGCAGGGTACATTGTGATGACAGGGTTCATGGAGCATTGTGATGAAAGGGGCCATGGAGCATTGAAATGAGAGCCGTTATGAGGCATGGTGATGACAGTGGTCATGGAGCATTGTGATAAAAGAGATCATGGAGCAATATGATAACAGGGGCCATGGAGCATTGTGATGACAGGGGTATTGGAGCATTGTGATGGAAGTAGACATGGATCATTGTGATGACATGTGTCCTGGAACACTGTGATGACACGGTTCATCGAGTATTGTGATGACAAGGGTCATAGCGAATTGTGATGACAAGTGTCATGGGGCATTGTGTGACATTGATTATCTAGGAATTGTGATGAAAGGTATCATGGAGCACTGTGATGAAAATTGTCCTGGATTATTGTGATGACAGCAGTCATGGAGAATTGTGATGACAGGGATTATGCAGCATTGTGTTGACAAGGGTATGGACTATTGTGATGACAATGGTCATGGAGCAATGTGATGAAAGTATTCATGGAACATCGTGATGAAAAGTGCATGGGAGCATTGTGACGATAAAGGCCATGGAGTATTGTGATGACTAGTGTCATGGAGCATTTTAATGAAAGGTTTCATTGTGCACCATGATGACAAAGGGGATGGAGAATTGTGATGAAACTGGTCCTGGAGCATTGTGATAACAAAAGCCATGGAGCATTGTGATGACAGGTATCATGGAGCATTGTGAAGAAAGGGGCCATGGGGTATTGTAATGACACTAGAGAAATATGATGAAAATGGTCAGCGAGCATAGTGATTAAACTGGTCATTGAGAATTGTGATGAAAAGCGACATAGAGCATTGTGATGACAAAGGTCATGGAGAACTGTGATGACCAGGGTCATGTAGCATTGTGAAGACACGGTCATGGAACATTGTGATGACAAGAATTCTGGAGCATTGTGCTGACAAGGGCCATGGAGCATTGTGATGACACGGTCATGGAACATTGTGATGACAAGAATTCTGCAGCATTGCGATGACAAGGGCCATGGAGCATTGTGATGACACGGTCATGGGACATTGTCATGAGAAGAATTCTGGAGCATTGTGCTGACAAGGGCCATGGAGCATTGTGATGACACGGTCATGGAACAATGTGATGAGAAGAATTCCGGAGCATTGTGATGACAAGGGCAATGGAGCATTGTGATGACACGGTCATGGAACATTGTGATGAGAAGAATTCTGGAGCATTGTGCTGATGACGGCCATGGAGCATTGTGATGATACGGTCATGGAACATTGTGATGACAAGAATTCTGGAGCATTGTGATGACAATGGCAATGGAGCATTGAGATGACACGGTATGGAACATTGTGATGACAAGAATTCTGGAGCATTGTGATGACAAGTGCCATGGAGCATTGTGGTGACACGGTCATGGAACATTGTGATGAGAAGAATTCTGGAACATTGTGCTGACAAGGGCCATGGAGTATTGTGATGATACGGTCATGGAACATTGTGATGACAAGAATTCTGGAGCATTATGATGACAAGGGCCATGGAACATTGTGATGACACGGCCATGGAACATTGTGATAACAAGAATTCTGGAGCATTGTGATGACACGGTCATGGAACATTGTGATGAGAAGAATTCTGGAACATTGTGCTGACAAGGGCCATGGAGTATTGTGATGATACGGTCATGGAACATTGTGATGACAAGAATTCTGGAGCATTATGATGACAAGGGCCATGGAACATTGTGATGACACCGCCATGGAACATTGTGATAACAAGAATTCTGGCGCATTGTGATGACAATGGCCATGGAGCATTGTGATGACACGGTCATGGAACATTGTGATGAGAAGAATTCTGGAGCATTGTCGTGACAAGGGCCATGGAGCAATGTGATGACAAGGTCATGGAACATTGTGATGACAAGAATTCTAGAGCATTATGATGACAAGGTTCATGGAGCATTGTGATGACACGGCCATGGAACATTGTGATGACAAGAATTCTGGAGCATTGTGATGACAATGGCCATGGAGCTTTGTGATGACACGGTCATGGAACATTGTGATGAGAAGAACTCTGGAGCATTGTCATGACAAGGGCCATGGAGCATTGTGATGACACGGCCATGGAACATTGTGATGACAAGAATTCTGGAGCATTGTGATGACAAGGGCCATGGAGCTTTGTGATGACACAGTCATGGAACATTGTGATGAGAAGAATTCTGGAGCATTGTGCTGATAAGCGCCATGGTGCATTGTGATGATACGGTCATGGAACATTGTGATGATAAGAATTCTGAGGCATTATGATGACAAGGGCCATGGAGAATTGTGATGACACGGCCATGGAACATTGTGATGACAAGAATTCTGGAGAATTGTGATGACAAGGTTCATGGAGAATTGTGATGACACGGCCATGGAACATTGTGATGACAAGAATTCTGGAGCATTGTGCTGACAAGGGCCATGGAGCATTGTGATGACACGGTCATGGAACATTGTGATGACAAGAATTCTGGAGCATTCTGATGACAAAGGCGATGGAGCATTGTGATGACACGGTCATGGAACATTGTGATGACAAGAATGCTGGAGCATTCTGATGACAAGCGCCATAGAGCATTGTGATGACACGTTCATGGTATATAGTAATGACAAGAATTCTGGAGCAGTATGTAGACAAGGGCCATGGAGCATTGTGATGACACGGCCATGGAACATTGTGATGACACGGTCATGGAACATTGTGATGACAAGAATTCTGGAGCATTGTGCTGACTAGGGCCATGGACCATTGTGATGACATGGTCATGGAACATTGTGATGACAATAATTCTGGAGCATTGTGATGACAATGGCCATGGAGCCTTGTGATGACACGGTATGGAACATTGTGATGTCAAGAATTCTGGAGCATTGTGATGACACGGTCATGGAACATTTTGATGACAGGAATTCTGGAGCATTGTGCTGAAAAGGGCCATGGAGCATTGTGATGACACGGTCATGGAACAATGTGATGAGAAGAATTCCGGAGCATTGTGATGACAAGGGCCATGGAGCATTGTGAATACACGGCCATTGAACATTGTGATGACACGGTCATGGAATATTGTGATGACAAGAATTCTGGAGCATTGTGCTGACTAGGGCCATGGACCATTGTGATGACATGGTCATGGAACATTTTGATGAGAGGAATTCTGGAGCATTGTGCTTAAAAGGGCCATGGAGCATTGTGATGACACGGTCATGGAACAATGTGATGAGAAGAATTCCGGAGCATTGTGATGACAAGGGCCATGGAGCATTGTGATGACACGGCCATGGAACATTGTGATGACACGGTCATGGAACATTGTGATGACAAGAATTCTGGAGCATTGTGCTTACTAGGGCCATGGACCATTGTGATGACATGGTCATGGAACATTTTGATGACAGGAATTCTGGAGCATTGTGCTGAAAAGGGCCATGGAGCATTGTGATGACACGGTCATGGAACAATGTGATGAGAAGAATTCCGGAGCATTGTGATGAAAAGGGCCATGGAGCATTGTGATGATACGGTCATAGAACATTGTGATGACAAGAATTCTGGAGCATTATGATGACAAGGGCCATGGAGCATTATGATGACACGGCCATGGAACATTGTGATGACAAGAATTCTGGAGCATTGTGATGACAAGTGCCATAGAGCATTGTGATGACACGTTCATGGAATATAGTAATGACAAGAATTCTGGAGCATTATGATGACAAGGGCCATGGAGCATTGTGATGACTAGGCCATGGAACATTGTGATGAGAAGAATTCTGGAGCATTGTGATGACAATGGCCATGGAGCATTGTGATGACACGGTCATGGAACAATGTGATGAGAAGAATTCCGGAGCATTGTGATGACAAGGGCCATGGAGCATTGTGATGACACGGCCATGGAACATTGTGATGACACGGTCATGGAACATTGTGATGACAAGAATTCTGGAGCATTGTGCTGACTAGGGCCATGGACCATTGTGATGACATGGTCATGGAACATTTTGATGATAGGAATTCTGGAGCATTGTGCTGAAAAGGGCCATGGAGCATTGTGATGATACGGTCATAGAACATTGTGATGACAAGAATTCTGGAGAATTATGATGACAAGGGCCATGGAGCATTATGATGACACGGCCATGGAACATTGTGATGACAAGAATTCTGGAGCATTGTGATGACAAGTGCCATAGAGCATTGTGATGACACGTTCATGGAATATAGTAATGAAAAGAATTCTGGAGCATTATGATGACAAGGGCCATGGAGCATTGTGATGACTAGGCCATGGAACATTGTGATGAGAAGAATTCTGGAGCATTGTGATGACAATGGCCATGGAGCATTGTGATGACACGGTCATGGAACAATGTGATGAGAAGAATTCCGGAGCATTGTGATGACAAGGGCCATGGAGCATTGTGATGACACGGCCATGGAACATTGTGATGACACGGTCATGGAACATTGTGATGACTAGAATTCTGGAGCATTGTGCTGACTAGTGCCATGGACCATTGTGATGACATGGTCATGGAACATTTTGATGATAGGAATTCTGGAGCATTGTGCTGAAAAGGGCCATGGAGCATTGTGATGATACGGTCATAGAACATTGTGATGACAAGAATTCTGGAGCATTATGATGACAAGGGCCATGGAGCATTGTGATGACACGGCCATGGAACATTGTGATGAGAAGAATTCTGGAGCATTGTGATGACAATGGCCATGGAGCATTGTGATGATACGGTCATGGAACATTCTGATGAGAAGATTTCTGGAGCATTGTCATGACAAGGGCCATGGAGCATTGTGATGACACGGCCATGGAACATTGTGATGACAAGAATTCTGGAGAATTGTGATGACAAGGTTCATGGAGAATTGTGATGACATGGCCATGGAACATTGTGATGACAAGAATTCTGGAGCATTGTGCTGACAAGGGCCATGGAGCATTGTGATGACACGGTCATGGAACATTGTGATGACAAGAATTCTGGAGCATTATGATGACAAGGGCCATGGAGCATTGTGATGACACGGCCATGGAACATTGTGATGACAAGAATTCTGGAGCATTGTGATGACAAGGGCCATGGAGCATTGTGATGACACGGCCATGGAACATTGTGATGATAAGAATTCTGGAGCATTGTGATGACAAGGGCCATGGAACTTTGTGATGACACAGTCATGGAACATTGTGATGAGAATTCTGGAGCATTGTGCTGACAAGCGCCATGGAGCATTGTGATGATACGGTCATGGAACATTGTGATGATAAGAATTCTGAGGCATTATGATGACAAGGGCCATGGAGCATTGTGATGACACGGCCATGGAACATTGTGATGACAAGAATTCTGGAGAATTGTGATGACAAGGTTCATGGAGAATTGTGATGACACGGCCATGGAACATTGTGATGACAAGAATTCTGGAGCATTGTGATGACAAGTGCCATCGAGCATTGTGATGACACGTTCATGGTATATAGTAATGACAAGAATTCTGGAGCAGTATGATGAAAAGGGCCATGGACCATTGTGATGACATGGTCATGGAACATTGTGATGACAATAATTCTGGAGCATTCTGATCACAAAGGCGATGGAGCATTGTGATGACACGGTCATGGAACATTTTGATGACAGGAATTCTGGAGCATTGTGCTGAAAAGGGCCATGGAGCATTGTGATGACATGGTCATGGAACAATGTGATGCGAAGAATTCCGGAGCATTGTGATGACAAGGGCGATGGAGCATTGTGATGACACGGCCATGGAACATTGTGATGACACGGTCATGGAACATTGTGATGACAAGAATTCTGGAGCATTGTGCTGATTAGGACCATGGACCATTGTGATGACATGGTCATGGAACATTTTGATGACAGGAATTCTGGAGCATTGTGCTGAAAAGGGCCATGGAGCATTGTGATGACACGGTCATAGAACATTGTGATGACAAGAATTCTGGAGCATTATGATGACAAGGGCCATGGAGCATTATGATGACACGGCCATGGAACATTGTGATGACAAGAATTCTGGAGCATTGTGATGACAAGTGCCATAGAGCATTGTGATGACACGTTCATGGAATATAGTAATGACAAGAATTCTGGAGCATTATGATGACAAGGGCCATGGAGCCTTGTGATGACTAGGCCATGGAACATTGTGATGAGAAGAATTCTGGAGCATTGTGATGACAAGGGCCATGGAGCATTGTGATGACACGGCCATGGAACATTGTGATGACAAGAATTCTGGAGAATTGTGATGACAAGGTTCATGGAGAATTGTGATGGCACGGCCATGGAACATTGTGATTACAAGAATTCTGGAGCATTGTGCTGACAAGGGCCATGGAGCATTGTGATGACACGGTCATGGAACATTGTGATGACAAGCATTCTGGAGCATTATGATGACAAGGGCCATGGAGCATTGTGATGACACGGCCATGGAACATTGTGATGACAAGAATTCTGGAGCATTGTGATGACAAGTGCCATGGAGCATTGTGATGACACAGCCATGGAACATTGTGATGACAAGAATTCTGGGGCATTGTGATGACAGTGGCCATGGAGCATTTTGTTGACACGGTCATGGAACATTGTGATGAGAAGAATTCTGGAGCATTGTCATGACAAGGGCCATGGAGCATTGTGATGACACGGTCATGGAACATTGTGATGACAAGAATGCTGGAGCATTCTGTTGACAAGCGCCATAGAGCATTGTGATGACACGTTCATGGAATATAGTAATGACAAGAATTCTGGAGCAGTATGATGACAAGGGCCATGGAGCATTGTGATGACACGGCCATGGAACATTGTGATGACACGGTCATGGAACATTGTGATGACAAGAATTCTGGAGCATTGTGCTGACTAGGGCCATGGACCATTGTGATGACATGGTCATGGAACATTTTGATGATAGGAATTCTGGAGCATTGTGCTGAAAAGGGCCATGGAGCATTGTGATGACACGGTCATAGAACATTGTGATGACAAGAATTCTGGAGCATTATGATGACAAGGGCCATGGAGCATTATGATGACACGGCCATGGAACATTGTGATGACAAGAATTCTGGAGCATTGTGATGACAATGGCCATGGAGCATTGTGATGACACGGTCATGGAACATTCTGATGAGAAGATTTCTGGAGCATTGTCATGACAAGGGCCATGGAGCATTGTGATGACACGGCCATGGAACATTGTGATGACAAGAATTCTGGAGAATTGTGATGACAAGGTTCATGGAGAATTGTGATGACATGGCCATGGAACATTGTGATGACAAGAATTCTGGAGCATTGTGCTGACAAGGGCCATGGAGCATTGTGATGACACGGCCATGGAACATTGTGATGACAAGAATTCTGGAGAATTGTGATGACAAGGTTCATGGAGAATTGTGATGACACGGCCATGGAACATTGTGATGACAAGAATTCTGGAGCATTGTGCTGACAAGGGCCATGGAGCATTGTGATGACACGGTCATGGAACATTGTGATGACAAGAATTCTGGAGCATTCTGATGACAAAGGCGATGGAGCATTGTGATGACACGGTCATGGAACATTGTGATGACAAGAATGCTGGAGCATTCTGAGGACAAGCGCCATAGAGCATTGTGATGACACGTTCATGGTATATAGTAATGACAAGAATTCTGGAGCAGTATGATGACAAGGGCCATGGACCATTGTGATGACATGGTCATGGAACATTGTGATGACAATAATTCTGGAGCATTCTGATCACAAAGGCGATGGAGCATTGTGATGACACGGTCATGGAACATTTTGATGACAGGAATTCTGGAGCATTGTGCTGAAAAGGGCCATGGAGCATTGTGATGACACGGTCATGAAACAATGTGATGAGAAGAATTCCGGAGCATTGTGATGACAAGGGCCATGGAGCATTGTGATGACACGGCCATGGAACATTGTGATGACACGGTCATGGAACATAGTGATGACAAGAATTCTGGAGCATTGTGCTGACTAGGGCCATGGACTATTGTGATGACATGGTCATGGAACATTTTGATGACAGGAATTCTGGAGAATTGTGATGACAAGGTTCAAGGAGAATTGTGATGACACGGCCATGGAACATTGTGATGACAAGAATTCTGGAGCATTGTGCTGACAAGGGCCATGGAGCATTGTGATGACACGGTCATGGAACATTGTGATGACAAGAATTCTGGAGCATTATGATGACAAGGGCCATGAAGCATTGTGATGACACGTCCATGGAACATTGTGATGACAAGAATTCTGGAGCATTGTGATGACAAGTGCCATGGAGCATTGTGATGACACGGCCATGGAACATTGTGATGAGAAGAATTCTGGGGCATTGTGATGACAGTGGCCATGGAGCATTTTGTGGACACGGTCATGGAACATTGTGATGAGAAGAATTCTGGAGCATTGTCATGACAAGGGCCATGGAGCATTGTGATGACACGGTCATGGAACATTGTGATGACAGGAATTCTCGAGCATTGTGCTGACAAGGGCCATGGAGCATTGTGATGACACGGTCATGGAACATTGTGATGACAAGAATGCTGGAGCATTCTGATGACAAGCGCCATAGAGCATTGTGATGACACGTTCATGGAATATAGTAATGACAAGAATTCTGGAGCAGTATGATGACAAGGGCCATGGAGCATTGTGATGACACGGCCATGGAACATTGTGATGACACGGTCATGGAACATTGTGATGACAAGAATTCTGGAGCATTGTGCTGACAAGGGACATGGAGCATTGTGATGATACGGTCATGGAACATTGTGATGACAAGAATTCTGGAGCATTATGATGACAAGGGCCATGGAGCATTGTGATGACACGGCCATGGAACATTGTGATGACAAGAATTCTGGAGCATTGTGATGACAATGGCCATGGAGCATTGTGATGACACGGTATGGAACATTGTGATGACAAGAATTCTGGAGCACTGTGATGACAAGGGCCATGGAGCATTGTGATGACACGGTCATGGAACATTGTGATGACAGGAATTCTCGAGCATTGTGCTGAAAAGGGCTATGGAGCATTGTGATGACACAGTCATGGAACATTGTCATGAGAAGAATTCTGGAGCATTGTGCTGACAAGGGCCATGGAGCATTGTGATGATACGGTCATGGAACATTGTGATGAGAAGAATTCTGGAGCAATATGATGACAAGTGCCATGGAGCATTGTGATGACACGGTCATGGAACATTGTGATGACAAGAATTCTGGAGCATTGTGATGACAATGGCCATGGAGCATTGTGATGACACGGTCATGGAACATTGTGATGAGAAAAATTCTGGAGCATTGTCATGACAAGGGCCATGGAGCATTGTGATGACACGGTCATGGAACATTGTGATGACAAGAATTCTGGAGCACTGTGATGACAAGGGCCATGGAGCATTGTGATGACACAGTCATGGAACATTGTGATGAGAAGAATTCTGGAGCATTGTGCTGACAAGGGCCATGGAGCATTGTGATGATACGGTCATGGAACATTGTGATGACAAGAATTCTGGAGCATTGTGATGACAATGGCCATGGAGCATTGTGATGACACGGTCCTGGATCATTGTAATGAGAAGAATTCTGGAGCATTGTCATGACAAGGGCCATGGAGCATTTTGATGACACAGCCATTGAACATTGTGATGACAAGAATTCTGGAGAATTGTGATGACAAGGTTCATGGAGAATTGTGATGACACGGCCATGGAACATTGTGATGACAAGAATTCTGGAGCATTGTGCTGACAAGGGCCATGGAGCATTGTGATGACACGGTCATGGAACATTGTGATGACAAGAATTCTGGAGCATTCTGATGACAAAGGCGATGGAGCATTGTGATGACACGGTCATGGAACATTGTGATGACAAGAATGCTGGAGCATTCTGATGAGAAGCGCCATAGAGCATTGTGATGACACGTTCATGTTATATAGTAATGACAAGAATTCTGGAGCAGTATGATGACAAGGGCCATGGACCATTGTGATGACATGGTCATGGAACATTGTGATGACAATAATTCTGCAGCATTCTGATCACAAAGGCGATGGAGCATTGTGATGACACAGTCATGGAACATTTTGATGACAGGAATTCTGGAGCATTGTGCTGAAAAGGGCCATGGAGCATTGTGATGACACGGTCATGATACAATGTGATGAGAAGAATTCCGGAGCATTGTGATGACAAGGGCCATGGAGCATTGTGATGACACGGCCATGGAACATTGTGATGACACGGTCATGGAACATAGTGATGACAAGAATTCTGGAGCATTGTGCTGACTAGGGCCATGGACTATTGTGATGACATGGTCATGGAACATTTTGATGACAGGAATTCTGGAGAATTGTGATGACAAGGTTCATGGAGAATTGTGATGACACGGCCATGGAACATTGTGATGACAAGAATTCTGGAGCATTGTGCTGACAAGGGCCATGGAGCATTGTGATGACACGGTCATGGAACATTGTGATGACAAGAATTCTGGAGCATTATTATGACAAGGGCCATGAAGCATTGTGATGACACGTCCATGGAACATTGTGATGACAAGAATTCTGGAGCATTGTGATGACAAGTGCCATGGAGCATTGTGATGACACGGCCATGGAACATTGTGATGACAAGAATTCTGGGGCATTGTGATGACAGTGGCCATGGAGCATTTTGTTGACACGGTCATGGAACATTGTGATGAGAAGAATTCTGGAGCATTGTCATGACAAGGGCCATAGAGCATTGTGATGACACGGTCATGGAACATTGTGATGACAGGAATTCTCGAGCATTGTGCTGACAAGGGCCATGGAGCATTGTGATGACACGGTCATGGAACATTGTGATGACAAGAATTCTGGAGCATTGTGATGACAAGGGCCATGGAGCATTGTCATGACACGGTCATGGAACATTGTGATGAGAAGTATTCTGGAGCATTGTGCTGACAAGGGCCATGGAGCATTGTGATGACACGGTCATGGAACATTGTGATGACAAGAATGCTGGAGCATTCTGATGACAAGCGCCATAGAGCATTGTGATGACACGTTTATGGAATATAGTAATGACAAGAATTCTGGAGCAGTATGATGACAAGGGCCATGGAGCATTGTGATGACACGGCCATGGAACATTGTGATGACACGGTCATGGAACATTGTGATGACAAGAATTCTGGAGCATTGTGCTGACAAGGGACATGGAGCATTGTGATGATACGGTCATGGAACATTGTGATGACAAGAATTCTGGAGCATTATGATGACAAGGGCCATGGAGCATTGTGATGACACGGCCATGGAACATTGTGATGACAAGAATTCTGGAGCATTGTGATGACAATGGCCATGGAGCATTGTGATGACACGGTATGGAACATTGTGATGACAAGAATTCTGGAGCACTGTGATGACAAGGGCCATGGAGCATTGTGATGACACGGTCATGGAACATTGTGATGACAGGAATTCTCGAGCATTGTGCTGAAAAGGGCTATGGAGCATTGTGATGACACAGTCATGGAACATTGTCATGAGAAGAATTCTGGAGCATTGTGCTGACAAGGGCCATGGAGCATTGTGATGATACGGTCATGGAACATTGTGATGAGAAGAATTCTGGAGCAATATGATGACAAGTGCCATGGAGCATTGTGATGACACGGTCATGGAACATTGTGATGACAAGAATTCTGGAGCATTGTGATGACAATGGCCATGGAGCATTGTGATGACACGGTCATGGAACATTGTGATGAGAAAAATTCTGGAGCATTGTCATGACAAGGGCCATGGAGCATTGTGATGACACGGTCATGGAACATTGTGATGACAAGAATTCTGGAGCACTGTGATGACAAGGGCCATGGAGCATTGTGATGACACAGTCATGGAACATTGTGATGAGAAGAATTCTGGAGCATTGTGCTGACAAGGGCCATGGAGCATTGTGATGATACGGTCATGGAACATTGTGATGACAAGAATTCTGGAGCATTGTGATGACAATGGCCATGGAGCATTGTGATGACACGGTCATGGATCATTGTAATGAGAAGAATTCTGGAGCATTGTCATGAAAAGGGCCATGGAGCATTGTGATGACACAGCCATTGAACATTGTGATGACAAGAATTCTGGAGAATTGTGATGACAAGTTTCATGGAGAATTGTGATGACACGGCCATGGAACATTGTGATGACAGGAATTCTGGAGCATTGTGCTGACAAGGGCCATGGAGCATTGTGATGACACGGCCATGGAACATTGTGATGAAAAGAATTCTGGAGCATTCTGATGAAAAGGTTCATGGAGAATTGTGATGACACGGCCATGGAACATTGTGATGACAAGAATTCTGGAGCATTGTGCTGACAAGGGCCATGGAGCATTGTGATGACACGGTCATGGAACATTGTGATGACAAGAATTCTGGGGCATTCTGATGACAAAGGCGATGGAGCATTGTGATGACACGGTCATGGATCATTGTGATGAGAAGAATTCTGGAGCATTGTCATGACAAGGGCCATGGAGCATTGTGATGACACGGCCATGGAACATTGTGATGACAAGAATTCTGGAGCATTCTAATGACAAGCGCCATAGAGCATTGTGATGACACGTTCATGGAATATAGTAATGACAAGAATTCTGGAGCATTATGATGACAAGGGCCATGGAGCATTGTGATGACACGGCCATGGAACATTGTGATGACAAGAATTCTGGAGCATTGTGATGACAATGGCCATGGAGCATTGTGATGACACGGTATGGAACATTGTGATGACAAGAATTCTGGAGCACTGTGATGACAAGGGCCATGGAGCATTGTGATGACACGGTCATGGAACATTGTGATGACAGGAATTCTCGAGCATTGTGCTGAAAAGGGCTATGGAGCATTGTGATGACACAGTCATGGAACATTGTCACGAGAAGAATTCTGGAGCATTGTGCTGACAAGGGCCATGGAGCATTGTGATGATACGGTCATGGAACATTGTGATGAGAAGAATTCTGGAGCATTATGATGACAAGTGCCATGGAGCCTTGTGATGACACGGTCATGGAACATTGTGATGACAAGAATTCTGGAGAATTGTGATGACAATGGCCATGGAGCATTGTGATGACACGGTCATGGAACATTGTGATGAGAAGAATTCTGGAGCATTGTCATGACAAGGGCCATGGAGCATTGTGATGACACGGTCATGGAACATTGTGATGACAAGAATTCTGGAGCACTGTGATGACAAGGGCCATGGAGCATTGTGATGACACAGTCATGGAACATTGTGATGAGAAGAATTCTGGAGCATTGTGCTGACAAGGGCCATGGAGCATTGTGATGATACGGTCATGGAACATTGTGATGACAAGAATTCTGGAGCATTGTGATGACAATGGCCATGGAGCATTGTGATGACACGGTCATGGATCATTGTAATGAGAAGAATTCTGGAGCATTGTCATGACAAGGGCCATTGAGCATTGTGATGACACGGCCATGAAACATTGTGATGACAAGAATTCTGGAGAATTGTGATGACAAGTTTCATGGAGAATTGTGATGACACGGCCATGGAACATTGTGATGACAGGAATTCTGGAGCATTGTGCTGACAAGGGCCATGGAGCATTGTGATGACACGGTCATGGAACATTGTGATGACAGGAATTCTCGAGCATTGTGCTGAAAAGGGCTATGGAGCATTGTGATGACACAGTCATGGAACATTGTCATGAGAAGAATTCTGGAGCATTCTGATGAAAAGATTCATGGAGAATTGTGATGACACGGCCATGGAACATTGTGATGACAAGAATTCTGGAGCATTATGATGACAAGGGCCATGGAGCATTGTGATGACACGGCCATGGAACATTGTGATGACAAGAATTCTGGAGCATTGTGATGACAATGGTCATGGAGCATTGTGATGACACGGTATGGAACATTGTGATGACAAGAATTCTGGTGCACTGTGATGACAAGGGCCATGGAGCATTGTGATGACACGGTCATGGAACATTGTGATGACAGGAATTCTCGAGCATTGTGCTGAAAAGGGCTATGGAGCATTGTGATGACACAGTCATGGAACATTGTCATGAGAAGAATTCTGGAGCATTGTGCTGACAAGGGCCATGGAGCATTGTGATGATAAGGTCATGGAACATTGTGATGAGAAGAATTCTGGAGCATTATGATGACAAGTGCCATGGAGCATTGTGATGACACGGTCATGGAACATTGTGATGACAAGAATTCTGGAGCATTGTGATGACAATGGCCATGGAGCATTGTGATGACACGGTCATGGAACATTGTGATGAGAAGAATTCTGGAGCATTGTCATGACAAGGGCCATGGAGCATTGTGATGACACGGTCATGGAACATTGTGATGACAAGAATTCTGGAGCATTGTGATGACAAGGGCCATGGAGCATTGTGATGACACAGTCATGGAACATTGTGATGAGAAGAATTCTGGAGCATTGTGCTGACAAGGGCCATGGAGCATTGTGATGATACGGTCATGGAACATTGTGATGACAAGAATTCTGGAGCATTGTGATGACAATGGCCATGGAGCATTGTGATGACACGGTCATGGATCATTTTAATGAGAAGAATTCTGGAGCATTGTCATGACAAGGGCCATGGAGCATTGTGATGACACGGTCATTGAACATTGTGATGACAAGAATTCTGGAGAATTGTGATGACAAGGGCCATGGAGCATTGTGATGACACGGCCATGGAACATTGTGATGAAAAGAATTCTGGAGCATTCTGATGAAAAGGTTCATGGACAATTGTGATGACACGGCCATGGAACATTGTGATGACAAGAATTCTGGAGCATTGTGCTGACAAGGGCCATGGAGCATTGTGATGATACGGTCATGGAACATTGTGATGACAAGAATTTTGGAGCATTATGATGACAAGGGCCATGGAGCATTGTGATGACACGGCCATGGAACATTGTGATGACAAGAATTCTGGAGCATTGTGATGACAATGGCCATGGAGCATTTTGATGACACGGTATGGAACATTTTGATGACAAGAATTCTGGAGCACTGTGATGACAAGGGCCATGGAGCATTGTGATGACACGGTCATGGAACATTGTGATGACAGGAATTCTCGAGCATTGTGCTGAAAAGGGCTATGGAGAATTGTGATGACACAGTCATGGAACATTGTCATGAGAAGAATTCTGGAGCATTGTGCTGACAAGGGCCATGGAGCATTGTGATGATACGGTCATGGAACATTGTGATGAGAAGAATTCTGGAGCATTATGATGACAAGTGCCATGGAGCATTGTGATGACACGGTCATGGAACATTGTGATGACAAGAATTCTGGAGCATTGTGATGACAATGGCCATGGAGCATTGTGATGACACGGTCATGGAACATTGTGATGACAAGAATTCTGGAGCATTGTGATGACAAGGGCCATGGAGCATTGTGATGACACAGTCTTGGAACATTGTGATGAGAAGAATTCTGGAGCATTGTGCTGACAAGGGCCATGGAGCATTGTGATGATACGGTCATGGAACATTGTGATGACAAGAATTCTGGAGCATTGTGATGACAATGGCCATGGAGCATTGTGATGACACGGACATGGATCATTGTAATGAGAAGAATTCTGGAGCATTGTCATGACAAGGGCCATGGAGCATTGTGATGACACGGCCATTGAACATTGTGATGACAAGAATTCTGGAGAATTGTGATGACAAGTTTCATGGAGAATTGTGATGACACGGCCATGGAACATTGTGAAGACAGGAATTCTGGAGCATTGTGCAGACAAGGGCCATGGAGCATTGTGATGACACGGCCATGGAACATTGTGATGAAAAGAATTCTGGAGCATTCTGATGAAAAGGTTCATGGACAATTGTGATGACACGGCCATGGAACATTGTGATGACAAGAATTCTGGAGCATTGTGCTGACAAGGGCCATGGAGCATTGTGATGACACGGTCATGGAACATTGTGATGACAAGAATTCTGGAGCATTCTGATGAAAAGGTTCATGGACAATTGTGATGACACGGCCATGGAACATTGTGATGACAAGAATTCTGGAGCATTGTGCTGACAAGGGCCATGGAGCATTGTGATGACACGGCCATGGAACATTGTGATGACAAGAATTCTGGAGCATTCTAATGACAAGCGCCATAGAGCATTGTGATGACACGTTCATGGAATATAGTAATGACAAGAATTCTGGAGCATTATGATGACAAGGGCCATGGAGCATTGTGATGACACGGCCATGGAACATTGTGATGACACAGTCATGGAATATTGTGATGACAAGTATTCTGGAGCATTGTGATGACAATGGCCATGGAGCATTGTGATGACACGGCCATGGAACCTTGTGATGACAAGTATTCTGGAGCATTGTGATGACAAAGGCCATGGAGCATTGTGATTACACGGTATGGAACATTGTGATGACAAGAATTCTGGAGCATTGTGATGACAAGGGCCATGGAGCATTGTGATGACACGGTCATGGAACATTGTGATGACAGGAATTCTGGAGCATTGTGCTGAAAAGGGCCATGGAGTATTGTGATGACACGGTCATGGAACAATGTGATGAGAAGAATTCCGGAGCATTGTGATGACAAGGGCCATGGAGCATTGTGATGACACGGTCATGGAACATTGTGATGACAAGAATTCTGGAGCATTGTGCTGATGACGGCCATGGAGCATTGTGATGACACAGTCAAGGAACATTGCGATGAAAAAGATTTCTGGAGCATTGTGATGAAAGGGCATGGAGCATTGTGATTAAAAGTGACAAGGAACATTGTGATGATATGGGCAGAGAACTCTGTGATGACAGTGGTCTTGCAGTATTGTGACGAAAAGTGTCATGGAACATTCTGCTGACAGCGATCATGGAGCTTTTTGGTAAGAGAGGCTATGGAGATTTGTGATGTCAGGCGTCATGGGGCATTGTGTTGAGAGTGGTCTTGGAGCATTGTGATGAAAAGGGTCATGGAGCACTGTGATTACAGGGGCCATGGAGCATTGTGAATACAAAGGCTATGGAGCATTGAGATGACAGGGTTCATGGAGCACTGTGATGAATGTGATCTTGGATCATTGTGATGACAAGTGTCCTGGAACCTTGTGATGACACGGTTCATGGAGCATTGTGATGACAAGGACCATGGCGAATTGTGATGACATCTGTCATGGGGCATTGTGATGACAGTGGTCATCTAGATTTGCGATGAAAGGTATCATGGAGCACTGTGATGACAGGGGCCATGGAACATTGTGATGACAAAGGCCATGGAGCATTGTGATGACAAGTGTCATGGGGCATTTTGATGACATTGGCATGGAGCATTATGATGACAAGAGTTCTGGAGCATGTTGATGACAAGGGCATGGAGCATTGTGATGACAGGGCCCATGGAGCTTTGTGATGAAAAGGGCAGGGTACATTGTGATGACAGGGTTCATGGAGCATTGTGATGAAAGGGGCCATGGAGCATTGAGATGAGAGCCGTTATGAGGCATGGTGATGACAGTGGTCATGGAGCATTGTGATGAAAGAGATCATGGAGCAATATGATAACAGGGGCCATGGAGCATTGTGATGACAGGGGTATTGGAGCATTGTGATGGAAGTAGACATGGATCATTGTGATGACATGTGTCCTGGAACACTGTGATGACACGGTTCATCGAGTATTGTGATGACAAGGGTCATAGCGAATTGTGATGACAAGTGTCATGGGGCATTGTGATGACATTGATAATCTAGGAATTGTGATGAAAGGTATCGTGGAGCACTGTGATGACTGGGGGCATGAAGCACTGTGATGAAAATTGTCCTGGATTATTGTGATGACAGCAGTCATGGAGAATTGTGATGACAGGGATTATGCAGCATTGTGTTGACAAGGGTATGGACTATTGTGATGACAATGGTCATGGAGCAATGTGATGAAAGTATTCATGGAACATCGTGATGAAAAGTGCATGGGAGCATTGTGACGATAAAGGCCATGGAATATTGTGATGACTAGTGTCATGGAGCATTTTAATGAAAGGTTTCATTGTGCACCATGATGACAAAGGGGATGGAGAATTGTGATGAAACTGGTCCTGGAGCATTGTGATAACAAAAGCCATGGAGCATTGTGATGACAGGCATCATGGAGCATTGTGAAGAAAGGGGGCATGGGGTATTGTAATGACACTAGAGAAATATGATGAAAATGGTCAGCGAGCATGGTGATTAAAGTGGTCATTGAGAATTGTGATGAAAAGCGACATAGAGCATTGTGATGACAAACGTCATGGAGAACTGTGATGACAAGGGTCATGTAGCATTGTGATGACACGGTCATGGAACATTGTGATGACAAGAATTCTGGAGAATTGTGCTGACTAGGGCCATGGACCATTGTGAAGACATGGTCATGGAACATTTTGATGACAAAAATTCTGGAGCATTGTGATGACAAGGGCCATTGACCATTTTGATGACACGGTCATGCAACATTGTGATGAAAAGAATTCTGCAGCATTGCGATGACAAGGGCCATGGAGCATTGTGATGACATGGTCATGGAACATTGTCATGAGAAGAATTCTGGAGCATTGTGCTGACAAGGGCCATGGAGCATTGTGATGATACGGTCATGGAACATTGTGATGACAAGAATTCTGGAGCATTATGATGACAAGGGCCATGGAGCATTGTGATGACACGGCCATGGAACATTGTGATGACAAGGATTCTGGAGCATTGTGATGACAATGGCCATGGAGCATTGTGATGACACGGACATGGAACATTGTGATGAGAAGAATTCTGGAGCATTGTCATGACAAGGGCCATCGAGCATTGTGATGACACGGTCATGGAACATTGTGATGACAAGAATTCTGGAGCATTATGATGACAAGGGCCATGGAGCATTGTGATGACACGGCCATTGAACATTGTGATGACAAGAATTCTGGAGCATTGTGATGACAATGGCCATGGAGCATTGTGATGACACGGTCATGGAACATTGTGATGACAAGAATTCTGGAGCATTGTGATGACAATGGCCATGGAGCATTGTGATGACACGGTCATGGAACATTGTGATGAGAAGAATTCTGGAGCATTGTCATGACAAGGGCCATGGAGCATTGTGATGACACGGTCATGGAACATTGTGATGACAAGAATTCTGGAGCATTGTGATGACAAGGGCCATGGAGCATTGTGATGACACAGTCATGGAACATTGTGATGAGAAGAATTCTGGAGCATTGTGCTGACAAGGGCCATGGAGCATTGTGATGATACGGTCATGGAACATTGTGATGACAAGAATTCTGGAGCATTGTGATGACAATGGCCATGGAGCATTGTGATGACACGGTCATGGATCATTGTAATGAGAAGAATTCTGGAGCATTGTCATGACAAGGGCCATGGAGCATTGTGATGACACGGCCATTGAACATTGTGATGACAAGAATTCTGGAGAATTGTGATGACAAGTTTCATGGAGAATTGTGATGACACGGCCATGGAACATTGTGATGACAGGAATTCTGGAGCATTGTGCTGACAAGGGCCATGGAGCATTGTGATGACACGGCCATGGAACATTGTGATGAAAAGAATTCTGGAGCATTCTGATGAAAAGGTTCATGGAGAATTGTGATGACACGGCCATGGAACATTGTGATGACAAGAATTCTGGAGCATTGTTCTGACAAGGGCCATGGAGCATTGTGATGACACGGTCATGGAACATTGTGATGACAAGAATGCTGGAGCATTCTGATGACAAGCGCCATAGAACATTGTGATGACACGTTCATGGAATATAGTAATGACAAGAATTCTGGAGCAGTATGATGACAAGGCCCATGGAGCATTGTGATGACACGGCCATGGAACATTGTGATGACACGGTCATGGAACATTGTGATGACAAGAATTCTGGAGCATTGTGCTGACAAGGGACAAGGAGCATTGTGATGATACGGTCATGGAACATTGTGATGACAAGAATTCTGGAGCATTATGATGACAAGGGCCATGGAGCATTGTGATGACACGGCCATGGAACATTGTGATGACAAGAATTCTGGAGCATTGTGATGACAATGGCCATGGAGCATTGTGATGACACGGTATGGAACATTGTGATGACAAGAATTCTGGAGCACTGTGATGACAAGGGCCATGGAGCATTGTGATGACACGGTCATGGAACATTGTGATGACAGGAATTCTCGAGCATTGTGCTGAAAAGGGCTATGGAGCATTGTGATGACACAGTCATGGAACATTGTCATGAGAAGAATTCTGGAGCATTGTGCTGACAAGGGCCATGGAGCATTGTGATGATACGGTCATGGAACATTGTGATGAGAAGAATTCTGGAGCATTATGATGACAAGTGCCATGGAGCATTGTGATGACACGGTCATGGAACATTGTGATGACAAGAATTCTGGAGCATTGTGATGACAATGGCCATGGAGCATTGTGATGACACGGTCATGGAACATTGTGATGAGAAAAATTCTGGAGCATTGTCATGACAAGGGCCATGGAGCATTGTGATGACACGGTCATGGAACATTGTGATGACAAGAATTCTGGAGCATTGTGATGACAAGGGCCATGGAGCATTGTGATGACACAGTCAAGGAACATTGTGATGAGAAGAATTCTGGAGCATTGTGCTGACAAGGGCCATGGAGCATTGTGATGATACGGTCATGGAACATTGTGATGACAAGAATTCTGGAGCATTGTGATGACAATGGCCATGGAGCATTGTGATGACACGGTCATGGATCATTGTAATGAGAAGAATTCTGGAGCATTGTCATGACAAGGGCCATGGATCATTGTGATGACACGGCCATTGAACATTGTGATGACAAGAATTCTGGAGAATTGTGATGACAAGTTTCATGGAGAATTGTGATGACACGGCCATGGAACATTGTGATGACAGGAATTCTGGAGCATTGTGCTGACAAGGGCCATGGAGCATTGTGATGACACGGCCATGGAACATTGTGATGAAAAGAATTCTGGAGCATTCTGATGAAAAGGTTCATGGAGAATTGTGATGACACGGCCATTGAACATTGTGATGACAAGAATTCTGGAGAATTGTGATGACAAGTTTCATGGAGCATTGTGATGACACGGCCATGGAACATTGTGATGACAGGAATTCTGGAGCATTGTGCTGACAAGGGCCATGGAGCATTGTGATGACACGGCCATGGAACATTGTGATGACAAGAATTCTGGAGCATTCTGATGACAAAGGCGATGGAGCATTGTGATGACACGGTCATGGATCATTGTGATGAGAAGAATTCTGGAGCATTGTCATGACAAGGGCCATGGAGCATTGTGATGACACGGCCATGGAACATTGTGATGACAAGAATTCTGGAGCATTCTAATGACAGGCGCCATAGAGCATTGTGATGACACGTTCATGGAATATCGTAATGACAAGAATTCTGGAGCATTATGATGACAAGGGCCATGGAGCATTGTGATGACACGGCCATGGAACATTGTGATGACACGGTCATGGAATATTGTGATGACAAGTATTCTGGAGCATTGTGATGACAATGGCCATGGAGCATTGTGATGACACGGCCATGGAAACTTGTGATGACAAGTATTCTGGAGCATTGTGATGACAATGGCCATGGAGCATTGTGATGACACGGTATGGAACATTGTGATGACAAGAATTCTGGAGCATTGTGATGACAAGGGCCATGGAGCATTGTGATGACACGGTCATGGAACATTGTGATGAGAGGAATTCTGGAGCATTGTGCTGAAAAGGGCCATGGAGTATTGTGATGACACGGTCATGGAACAATGTGATGAGAAGAATTCCGGAGCATTGTGATGACAAGGGCCATGGAGCATTGTGATGACACGGTCATGGAACATTGTGATGACAAGAATTCTGGAGCATTGTGCTGATGACGGCCATGGAGCATTGTGATGACACAGTCAAGTAACATTGCGATGAAAAAGATTTCTGGAGCATTGTGATGAAAGGGCATGGAGCATTGTGATTAAAAGTGACAAGGAACATTGTGATGATATGGGCAGAGAACTCTGTGATGACAGTGGTCTTGCAGTATTGTGACGAAAAGTGTCATGGAACATTCTGCTGACAGCGATCATGGAGCTTTTTGGTAAGAGAGGCTATGGAGATTTGTGATGTCAGCCGTCATGGGGCATTGTGTTGAGAGTGGTCTTGGAGCATTGTGATGAAAAGGGTCATGGAGCACTGTGATTACAGGGGCCATGGAGCATTGTGAATACAAAGGCTATGGAGCATTGAGATGACAGGGTTCATGGAGCACTGTGATGAATGTGATCTTGGATCATTGTGATGACAAGTGTCCTGGAACCTTGTGATGACACGGTTCATGGAGCATTGTGATGACAAGGACCATGGCGAATTGTGATGACATCTGTCATGGGGCATTGTGATGACAGCGGTCATCTAGATTTGTGATGAAAGGTATCATGGAGCACTGTGATGACAGGGGCCATGGAACATTGTGATGACAAAGGCCATGGAGCATTGTGATGACAAGTGTCATGGGGCACTTTGATGACATTGGCATGGAGCATTATGATGACAAAAGTTCTGGAGCATGTTGATGACAAGGGCATGGAGCATTGTGATGACAGGGCCCACGGAGCTTTGTGATGAAAAGGGCAGGGTACATTGTGATGACAGGGTTCATGGAGCATTGTGATGAAAGAGATCATGGAGCAATATGATAACAGGGGCCATGGAGCATTGTGATGACAGGGGTATTGGAGCATTGTGATGGAAGTAGACATGGATCATTGTGATGACATGTGTCCTGGAACACTGTGATGACACGGTTCATCGAGTATTGTGATGACAAGGGTCATAGCGAATTGTGATGACAAGTGTCATGGGGCATTGTGATGACATTGATAATCTAGGAATTGTGATGAAAGGTATCGTGGAGCACTGTGATGACTGGGGGCATGAAGCACTGTGATGAAAATTGTCCTGGATTATTGTGATGACAGCAGTCATGGAGAATTGTGATGACAGGGATTATGCAGCATTGTGTTGACAAGGGTATGGACTATTGTGATGACAATGGTCATGGAGCAATGTGATGAAAGTATTCATGGAACATCGTGATGAAAAGTGCATGGGAGCATTGTGACGATAAAGGCCATGGAGTATTGTGATGACTAGTGTCATGGAGCATTTTAATGAAAGGTTTCATTGTGCACCATGATGACAAAGGGGATGGAGAATTGTGATGAAACTGCTCCTGGAGCATTGTGATAACAAAAGCCATGGAGCATTGTGATGACAGGCATCATGGAGCATTGTGAAGAAAGGGGCCATGGGGTATTGTAATGACACTAGAGAAATATGATGAAAATGGTCAGCGAGCATAGTGATTAAAGTGGTCATGAGAATTGTGATGAAAAGCGACATAGAGCATTGTGATGACAAAGGTCATGGAGAACTGTGATGATACGGTCATGGAACATTGTGATGACAGGAATTCTCGAGCATTGTGCTGAAAAGGGCTATGGAGCATTGTGATGACACAGTCATGGAACATTGTCATGAGAAGAATTCTGGAGCATTGTGCTGACAAGGGCCATGGAGCATTGTGATGATACGGTCATGGAACATTGTGATGAGAAGAATTCTGGAGCATTATGATGACAAGTGCCATGGAGCCTTGTGATGACACGGTCATGGAACATTGTGATGACAAGAATTCTGGAGCATTGTGATGACAATGGCCATGGAGCATTGTGATGACACGGTCATGGAACACTGTGATGAGAAGAATTCTGGAGCATTGTCATGACAAGGGCCATGGAGCATTGTGATGACACGGTCATGGAACATTGTGATGACAAGAATTCTGGAGCATTGTTATGACAAGGGCCATGGAGCATTGTGATGACACAGTCATGGAACATTGTGATGAGAAGAATTCTGGAGCATTGTGCTGACAAGGGCCATGGAGCATTGTGATGATATGGTCATGGAACATTGTGATGACAAGAATTCTGGAGCATTGTGATGACAATGGCCATGGAGCATTGTGATGACACGGTCATGGATCATTGTAATGAGAAGAATTCTGGAGCATTGTCATGACAAGGGCCATGGAGCATTGTGATGACACGGCCATTGAACATTGTGATGACAAGAATTCTGGAGAATTGTGATGACAAGTTTCATGGAGAATTGTGATGACACGGCCATTGAACATTGTGATGACAGGAATTCTGGAGCATTGTGCTGACAAGGGCCATGGAGCATTGTGATGACACGGCCATGGAACATTGTGATGAAAAGAATTCTGGAGCATTCTGATGAAAAGGTTCATGGAGAATTGTGATGACACGGCCATGGAACATTGTGATGACAAGAATTCTGGAGCATTGTTCTGACAAGGGCCATGGAGCATTGTGATGACACGGTCATGGAACATTGTGATGACAAGAATGCTGGAGCATTCTGATGACAAGCGCCATAGAGCATTGTGATGACACGTTCATGGAATATAGTAATGACAAGAATTCTGGAGCAGTATGATGACAAGGGCCATGGAGCATTGTGATGACACGGCCATGGAACATTGTGATGACACGGTCATGGAACATTGTGATGACAAGAATTCTGGAGCATTGTGCTGACAAGGGACATGGAGCATTGTGATGATACGGTCATGGAACATTGTGATGACAAGAATTCTGGAGCATTGTGATGACAATGGCCATGGAGCATTGTGATGACACGGTATGGAACATTGTGATGACAAGAATTCTGGAGCACTGTGATGACAAGGGCCATGGAGCATTGTGATGACACGGTCATGGAACATTGTGATGACAGGAATTCTCGAGCATTGTGCTGAAAAGGGCTATGGAGCATTGTGATGACACAGTCATGGAACATTGTCATGAGAAGAATTCTGGAGCATTGTGCTGACAAGGGCCATGGAGCATTGTGATGATACGGTCATGGAACATTGTGATGAGAAGAATTCTGGAGCATTATGATGACAAGTGCCATGGAGCATTGTGATGACACGGTCATGGAACATTGTGATGACAAGAATTCTGGAGCATTGTGATGACAATGGCCATGGAGCATTGTGATGACACGGTCATGGAACATTGTGATGAGAAAAATTCTGGAGCATTGTCATGACAAGGGCCATGGAGCATTGTGATGACACGGTCATGGAACATTGTGATGACAAGAATTCTGGAGCATTGTGCTGATGACGGCCATGGAGCATTGTGATGACACAGTCAAGGAACATTGCGATGAAAAAGATTTCTGGAGCATTGTGATTAAAGGGCATGGAGCATTGTGATTAAAAGTGACAAGGAACATTGTGATGATATGGGCAGAGAACTCTGTGATGACAGTGGTCTTGCAGTATTGTGACGAAAAGTGTCATGGAACATTCTGCTGACAGCGATCATGGAGCTTTTTGGTAAGAGAGGCTATGGAGATTTGTGATGTCAGGCGTCATGGGGCATTGTGTTGAGAGTGGTCTTGGAGCATTGTGATGAAAAGGGTCATGGAGCACTGTGATTACAGGGGCCATGGAGCATTGTGAATACAAAGGCTATGGAGCATTGAGATGACAGGGTTCATGGAGCACTGTGATGAATGTGATCTTGGATCATTGTGATGACAAGTGTCCTGGAACCTTGTGATGGCATGGTTCATGGAGCATTGTGATGACAAGGACCATGGCGAATTGTGATGACATCTGTCATGGGGCATTGTGATGACAGTGGTCATCTAGAATTGCGATGAAGTGTATCATGGAGCACTGTGATGACAGGGGCCATGGAACATTGTGATGACAAAGGCCATGGAGCATTGTGATGACAAGTGTCATGGGGCATTTTGATGACATTGGCATGGAGCATTATGATGACAAGAGTTCTGGAGCATGTTGATGACAAGGGCATGGAGCATTGTGATGACAGGGCCCACGGAGCTTTGTGATGAAAAGGGCAGGGTACATTGTGATGACAGGGTTCATGGAGCATTGTGATGAAAGGGGCCATGGAGCATTGAGATGAGAGCCGTTATGAGGCATGGTGATGACAGTGGTCATGGAGCATTGTGATGAAAGAGATCATGGAGCAATATGATAACAGGGGCCATGGAGCATTGTGATGACAGGGGTATTGGAGCATTGTGATGGAAGTAGACATGGATCATTGTGATGACATGTGTCCTGGAACACTGTGATGACACGGTTCATCGAGTATTGTGATGACAAGGGTCATAGCGAATTGTGATGACAAGTGTCATGGGGCATTGTGATGACATTGATCATCTAGGAATTGTGATGAAAGGTATCGTGGAGCACTGTGATGACTGGGGGCATGAAGCACTGTGATGAAAATTGTCCTGGATTACTGTGATGACAGCAGTCATGGAGAATTGTGATGACAGGGATTATGCAGCATTGTGTTGAAAAGGGTATGGACTATTGTGATGACAATGGTCATGGAGTAATGTGATGAAAGTATTCATGGAACATTGTGATGAAAAGTGCATGGGAGCATTGTGACGATAAAGGCCATGGAGTATTGTGATGACTAGTGTCATGGAGCATTTTTATGAAAGGTTTCATTGTGCACCATGATGACAAAGGGGATGGAGAATTGTGATAAAACTGCTCCTGGAGCATTGTGATAACAAAAGCCATGGAGCATTGTGATGACAGGCATCATGGAGCATTGTGAAGAAAGGGGCCATGGGGTATTGTAATGACACTAGAGAAATATGATGAAAATGGTCAGCGAGCATAGTGATTAAAGTGGTCATTGAGAATTGTGATGAAAAGCGACATAGAGCATTGTGATGAAAAAGGTCATGGAGAACTGTGATGATACGGTCATGGAACATTGTGATGACAAGAATTTTGGAGCATTATGATGACAAGGGCCATGGAGCATTGTGATGACACGGCCATGGAACATTGTGATGACAAGAATTCTGGAGCATTGTGATGACAATGGCCATGGAGCATTGTGATGACACGGTATGGAACATTGTGATGACAAGAATTCTGGAGCACTGTAATGACAAGGGCCATGGAGCATTGTGATGACACGGTCATGGAACATTGTGATGACAGGAATTCTCGAGCATTGTGCTGAAAAGGGCTATGGAGCATTGTGATGACACAGTCATGGAACATTGTCATGAGAAAATTCTGGAGCATTGTGCTGACAAGGGCCATGGAGCATTGTGATGATACGGTCATGGAACATTGTGATGAGAAGAATTCTGGAGCATTATGATGACAAGTGCCATGGAGCCTTGTGATGACACGGTCATGGAACATTGTGATGACAAGAATTCTGGAGCATTGTGATGACAATGGCCATGGAGCATTGTGATGATACGGTCATGGAACATTGTGATGAGAAGAATTCTGGAGCATTGTCATGACAAGGGCCATGGAGCATTGTGATGACACGGTCATGGAACATTGTGATGACAAGAATTCTGGAGCATTGTGATGACAAGGGCCATGGAGCATTGTGATGACACAGTCATGGAACATTGTGATGAGAAGAATTCTGGAGCATTGTGCTGACAAGGGCCATGGAGCATTGTGATGACTCGGCCATGGAACATTGTGATGAAAAGAATTCTGGAGCATTCTGATGAAAAGTTTCATGGAGAATTGTGATGACACGGCCATGGAACATTGTGATGACAAGAATTCTGGAGCATTGTGCTGACAAGGGCCATGGAGCATTGTGATGACACGGCCATGGAACATTGTGATGAAAAGAATTCTGGAGCATTCTGATGAAAAGTTTCATGGAGAATTGTGATGACACGGCCATGGAACATTGTGATGACAAGAATTCTGGAGCATTGTGCTGACAAGGGCCATGGAGCATTGTGATGACACGGTCATGGAACATTGTGATGACAAGAATTCTGGAGCATTCTGATGACAAAGGCGAGGAGCATTGTGATGACACGGTCATGGATCATTGTGATGAGAAGAATTCTGGAGCATTCTAATGACAAGCGCCATAGAACATTGTGATGACACGTTCATGGAATATCGTAATGACAAGAATTCTGGAGCATTATGATGACAAGGGCCATGGAGCATTGTGATGACACGGCCATGGAACATTGTGATGACACGGTCATGGAATATTGTGATGACAAGTATTCTGGAGCCTTGTGATGACAATGGCCATGGAGCATTGTGATGACACGGCCATGGAAACTTGTGATGACAAGTATTCTGGAGCATTGTGATGACAATGGCCATGGAGCATTGTGATGACACGGTATGGAACATTGTGATGACAAGAATTCTGGAGCATTGTGATGACAAGGGCCATGGAGCATTGTGATGACACGGTCATGGAACATTGTGATGACAGGAATTCTGGAGCATTGTGCTGAAAAGGGCCATGGAGTATTGTGATGACACGGTCATGGAACAATGTGATGAGAAGAATTCCGGAGCATTGTGATGACAAGGGCCATGGAGCATTGTGATGACACGGTCATGGAACATTGTGATGACAAGAATTCTGGAGCATTGTGCTGATGACGGCCATGGAGCATTGTGATGACACAGTCAAGGAACATTGCGATGAAAAAGATTTCTGGAGCATTGTGATGAAAGGGCATGGAGCATTGTGATTAAAAGTGACAAGGAACATTGTGATGATATGGGCAGAGAACTCTGTGATGACAGTGGTCTTGCAGTATTGTGACGAAAAGTGTCATGGAACATTCTGCTGACAGCGATCATGGAGCTTTTTGGTAAGAGAGGCTATGGAGATTTGTGATGTCAGGCGTCATGGGGCATTGTGTTGAGAGTGGTCTTGGAGCATTGTGATGAAAAGGGTCATGGAGCACTGTGATTACAGGGGCCATGGAGCATTGTGATGACAAGTGTCATGGGGCATTTTGATGACATTGGCATGGAGCATTATGATGACAAGAGTTCTGGAGCATGTTGATGACAAGGGCATGGAGCATTGTGATGACAGGGCCCACGGAGCTTTGTGATGAAAAGGGCAGGGTACATTGTGATGACAGGGTTCATGGAGCATTGTGATGAAAGGGGCCATGGAGCATTGAGATGAGAGCCGTTATGAGGCATGGTGATGACAGTGGTCATGGAGCATTGTGATGAAAGAGATCATGGAGCAATATGATAACAGGGGCCATGGAGCATTGTGATGACAGGGGTATTGGAGCATTGTGATGGAAGTAGACATGGATCATTGTGATGACATGTGTCCTGGAACACTGTGATGACACGGTTCATCGAGTATTGTGATGACAAGGGTCATAGCGAATTGTGATGACAAGTGTCATGGGGCATTGTGATGACATTGATCATCTAGGAATTGTGATGAAAGGTATCGTGGAGCACTGTGATGACTGGGGGCATGAAGCACTGTGATGAAAATTGTCCTGGATTACTGTGATGACAGCAGTCATGGAGAATTGTGATGACAGGGATTATGCAGCATTGTGTTGAAAAGGGTATGGACTATTGTGATGACAATGGTCATGGAGCAATGTGATGAAAGTATTCATGGAACATTTTGATGAAAAGTGCATGGGAGCATTGTGACGATAAAGGCCATGGAGTATTGTGATGACTAGTGTCATGGAGCATTTTTATGAAAGGTTTCATTGTGCACCATGATGACAAAGGGGATGGAGAATTGTGATAAAACTGCTCCTGGAGCATTGTGATAACAAAAGCCATGGAGCATTGTGATGACAGGCATCATGGAGCATTGTGAAGAAAGGGGCCATGGGGTATTGTAATGACACTAGAGAAATATGATGAAAATGGTCAGCGAGCATAGTGATTAAAGTGGTCATTGAGAATTGTGATGAAAAGCGACATAGAGCATTGTGATGAAAAAGGTCATGGAGAACTGTGATGATACGGTCATGGAACATTGTGATGACAAGAATTTTGGAGCATTATGATGACAAGGGCCATGGAGCATTGTGATGACACGGCCATGGAACATTGTGATGACAAGAATTCTGGAGCATTGTGATGACAATGGCCATGGAGCATTGGATTACACGGTATGGAACATTGTGATGACAAGAATTCTGGAGCACTGTAATGACAAGGGCCATGGAGCATTGTGATGACACGGTCATGGAACATTGTGATGACAGGAATTCTCGAGCATTGTGCTGAAAAGGGCTATGGAGCATTGTGATGACACAGTCATGGAACATTGTCATGAGAAGAATTCTGGAGCATTGTGCTGACAAGGGCCATGGAGCATTGTGATGATACGGTCATGGAACATTGTGATGAGAAGAATTCTGGAGCATTATGATGACAAGTGCCATGGAGCCTTGTGATGACACGGTCATGGAACATCGTGATGACAAGAATTCTGGAGCATTGTGATGACAATGGCCATGGAGCATTGTGATGACACGGTCATGGAACATTGTGATGAGAAGAATTCTGGAGCATTGTCATGACAAGGGCCATGGAGCATTGTGATGACACGGTCATGGAACATTGTGATGACAAGAATTCTGGAGCATTGTGATGACAAGGGCCATGGAGCATTGTGATGACACAGTCATGGAACATTGTGATGAGAAGAATTCTGGAGCATTGTGCTGACAAGGGCCATGGAGCATTGTGATGACACGGCCATGGAACATTGTGATGAAAAGAATTTTGGAGCATTCTGATGAAAAGGTTCATGGAGAATTGTGATGACACGGCCATGGAACATTGTGATGACAAGAATTCTGGAGCATTGTGCTGACAAGGGCCATGGAGCATTGTGATGACACGGTCATGGAACATTGTGATGACAAGAATTCTGGAGCATTCTGATGACAAAGGCGATGGAGCATTGTGATGACACGGTCATGGATCATTGTGATGAGAAGAATTCTGGAGCATTGTCATGACAAGGGCCATGGAGCATTGTGATGACACGGCCATGGAACATTGTGATGACAAGAATTCTGGAGCATTGTGCTGACAAGGGCCATGGAGCATTGTGATGATACGGTCATGGAACATTGTGATGAGAAGAATTCTGGAGCATTATGATGACAAGTGCCATGGAGCATTGTGATGACACGGTCATGGAACATTGTGATGACAAGAATTCTGGAGCATTGTGATGACAATGGCCATGGAGCATTGTGATGACACGGTCATGGAACATTGTGATGAGAAGAATTCTGGAGCATTGTCATGACAAGGGCCATGGAGCATTGTGATGACACGGTCATGGAACATTGTGATGACAAGAATTCTGGAGCATTGTGATGACAAGGGCCATGGAGCATTGTGATGACACAGTCATGGAACATTGTGATGAGAAGAATTCTGGAGCATTGTGCTGACAAGGGCCATGGAGCATTGTGATGATACGGTCATGGAACATTGTGATGACAAGACTTCTGGAGCATTGTGATGACAATGGCCATGGAGCATTGTGATGACACGGTCATGGATCATTGTAATGAGAAGAATTCTGGAGCATTGTCATGACAAGGGCCATGGAGCATTGTGATGACACGGCCATAGAACATTGTGATGACAAGAATTCTGGAGAATTGTGATGACAAGGGCCATGGAGCATTGTGATGACACGGCCATGGAACATTGTGATGAAAAGAATTCTGGAGCATTCTGATGAAAAGCTTCATGGACAATTGTGTTGACACGGCCATGGAACATTGTGATGACAAGAATTGTGGAGCATTGTGCTGACAAGGGCCATGGAGCATTGTGATGACACGGTCATGGAACATTGTGATGACAAGAATTCTGGAGCATTCTGATGACAAAGGCGATGGAGCATTGTGATGACACGGTCATGGATCATTGTGATGAGAAGAATTCTGGAGCATTGTCATGACAAGGGCCATGGAGCATTGTGATGACACGGCCATGGAACATTGTGATGACAAGAATTGTGGAGCATTGTGCTGACAAGGGCCATGGAGCATTGTGATGATACGGTCATGGAACATTGTGATGACAAGAATTTTGGAGCATTATGATGACAAGGGCCATGGAGCATTGTGATGACACGGCCATGGAACATTGTGATGACAAGAATTCTGGAGCATTGTGATGACAATGGCCATGGAGCATTTTGATGACACGGTATGGAACATTGTGATGACAAGAATTCTGGAGCACTGTGATGACAAGGGCCATGGAGCATTGTGATGACACGGTCATGGAACATTGTGATGACAGGAATTCTCGAGCATTGTGCTGAAAAGGGCTATGGAGCATTGTGATGACACAGTCATGGAACATTGTCATGAGAAGAATTCTGGAGCATTGTGCTGACAAGGGCCATGGAGCATTGTGATGATACGGTCATGGAACATTGTGATGAGAAGAATTCTGGAGCATTATGATGACAAGTGCCATGGAGCATTGTGATGACACGGTCATGGAACATTGTGATGACAAGAATTCTGGAGCATTGTGATGACAATGGCCATGGAGCATTGTGATGACACGGTCATGGAACATTGTGATGAGAAGAATTCTGGAGCATTGTCATGACAAGGGCCATGGAGCATTGTGATGACACGGTCATGGAACATTGTGATGACAAGAATTCTGGAGCATTGTGATGACAAGGGCCATGGAGCATTGTGATGACACAGTCATGGAACATTGTGATGAGAAGAATTCTGGAGCATTGTGCTGACAAGGGCCATGGAGCATTGTGATGATACGGTCATGGAACATTGTGATGACAAGAATTCTGGAGCATTGTGATGACAATGGCCATGGAGCATTGTGATGACATGGTCATGGATCATTGTAATGAGAAGAATTCTGGAGCATTGTCATGACAAGGACCATGGAGCATTGTGATGACACGGCCATTGAACATTGTGATGACAAGAATTCTGGAGAATTGTGATGACAAGTTTCATGGAGAATTGTGATGACACGGCCATGGAACATTGTGAAGACAGGAATTCTGGAGCATTGTGCTGACAAGGGCCATGGAGCATTGTGATGACACGGCCATGGAACATTGTGATGAAAAGAATTCTGGAGCATTCTGATGAAAAGGTTCATGGACAATTGTGATGACACGGCCATGGAACATTGTGATGACAAGAATTCTGGAGCATTGTGCTGACAAGGGCCATGGAGCATTGTGATGACACGGTCATGGAACATTGTGATGACAAGAATTCTGGAGCATTCTGATGACAAAGGCGATGGAGCATTGTGATTACACGGTCATGGATCATTGTGATGAGAAGAATTCTGGAGCATTGTCATGACAAGGGCCATGGAGCATTGTGATGACACGGCCATGGAACATTGTGAGGACAAGAATTCTGGAGCATTCTAATGACAAGCGCCATAGAGCATTGTGATGACACGTTCATGGAATATAATAATGACAAGAATTCTGGAGCATTATGATGACAAGGGCCAAGGAGCATTGTGATGACACGGCCATGGAACATTGTGATGACACGGTCATGGTATATTGTGATGACAAGTATTCTGGAGCATTGTGATGACAATGGCCATGGAGCATTGTGATGACACGGCCATGGAACCTTGTGATGGCAAGTATTCTGGAGCATTGTGATGACAATGGCCATGGAGCATTGTGATGACACGGTATGGAACATTGTGATGAGAAGAATTCTGGAGCATTGTGATGACAAGGGCCATGGAGCATTGTGATGACACGGTCATGGAACATTGTGATGACAGGAATTCTGGAGCATTGTGCTGAAAAGGGCCATGGAGTATTGTGATGACACGGTCATGGAACAATGTGATGAGAAGAATTCCGGAGCATTGTGATGACAAGGGCCATGGAGCATTGTGATGACACGGTCATGGAACATTGTGATGACAAGAATTCTGGAGCATTGTGCTGATGACGGCCATGGAGCATTGTGATGACACAGTCAAGGAACATTGCGATGAAAAAGATTTCTGGAGCATTGTGATGAAAGGGCATGGAGCATTGTGATTAAAAGTGACAAGGAACATTGTGATGATATGGGCAGAGAACTCTGTGATGACAGTGGTCTTGCAGTATTGTGACGAAAAGTGTCATGGAACATTCTGCTGACAGCGATCATGGAGCTTTTTGGTAAGAGAGGCTATGGAGATTTGTGATGTCAGGCGTCATGGGGCATTGTGTTGAGAGTGGTCTTGGAGCATTGTGATGAAAAGGGTCATGGAGCACTGTGATTACAGGGGCCATGGAGCATTGTGAATACAAAGGCTATGGAGCATTGAGATGACAGGGTTCATGGAGCACTGTGATGAATGTGATCTTGGATCATTGTGATGACAAGTGTCCTGGAACCTTGTGATGACACGGTTCATGGAGCATTGTGATGACAAGGACCATGGCGAATTGTGATGACATCTGTCATGGGGCATTGTGATGACAGTGGTCATCTAGATTTGCGATGAAAGGTATCATGGAGCACTGTGATGACAGGGGCCATGGAACATTGTGATGACAAAGGCCATGGAGCATTGTGATGACAAGTGTCATGGGGCATTTTGATGACATTGGCATGGAGCATTATGATGACAAGAGTTCTGGAGCATGTTGATGACAAGGGCATGGAGCATTGTGATGACAGGGCCCACGGAGCTTTGTGATGAAAAGGGCAGGGTACATTGTGATGACAGGGTTCATGGAGCATTGTGATGAAAGGGGCCATGGAGCATTGAGATGAGAGCCGTTATGAGGCATGGTGATGACAGTGGTCATGGAGCATTGTGATGAAAGAGATCATGGAGCAATATGATAACAGGGGCCATGGAGCATTGTGATGACAGGGGTATTGGAGCATTGTGATGGAAGTAGACATGGATCATTGTGATGACATGTGTCCTGGAACACTGTGATGACACGGTTCATCGAGTATTGTGATGACAAGGGTCATAGCGAATTGTGATGACAAGTGTCATGGGGCATTTTGATGACATTGATAATCTAGGAATTGTGATGAAAGGTATCGTGGAGCACTGTGATGACTGGGGGCATGAATCACTGTGATGAAAATTGTCCTGGATTATTGTGATGACAGCAGTCATGGAGAATTGTGATGACAGGGATTATGCAGCATTGTGTTGACAAGGGTATGGACTATTGTGATGACAATGGTCATGGAGCAATGTGATGAAAGTATTCATGGAACATCGTGATGAAAAGTGCATGGGAGCATTGTGACGAAAAAGGCCATGGAATATTGTGATGACTAGTGTCATGGAGCATTTTAATGAAAGGTTTCATTGTGCACCATGATGACAAAGGGGATGGAGAATTGTGATGAAACTGGTCCTAGAGCATTGTGATAACAAAAGCCATGGAGCATTGTGATGACAGGCATCATGGAGCATTGTGAAGAAAGGGGCCATGGGGTATTGTAATGACACTAGAGAAATATGATGAAAATGGTCAGCGAGCATAGTGATTAAAGTGGTCATTGAGAATTGTGATGAAAAGCGACATAGAGCATTGTGATGACAAAGGTCATGGAGAACTGTGATGACCAGGGTCATGTAGCATTGTGATGACACGGTCATGGAACATTGTGATGACAAGAATTCTGGAGAATTGTGCTGACTAGGGCCATGGACCATTGTGAAGACATGGTCATGGAACATTTTGATGACAAAAATTCTGGAGCATTGTGATGACAAGGGCCATTGACCATTGTGATGACACGGTCATGCAACATTGTGATGAAAAGAATTCTGCAGCATTGCGATGACAAGGGCCATGGAGCATTGTGATGACACGGTCATGGAACATTGTCATGAGAAGAATTCTGGAGCATTGTGCTGACAAGGGCCATGGAGCATTGTGATGATACGGTCATGGAACATTGTGATGACAAGAATTCTGGAGCATTATGATGACAAGGGCCATGGAGCATTGTGATGACACGGCCATGGAACATTGTGATGACAAGTATTCTGGAGCATTGTGATGACAATGGCCATGGAGCATTGTGATGACACGGACATGGAACATTTTGATGAGAAGAATTCTGGAGCATTGTCATGACAAGGGCCATGGAGCATTGTGATGACACGGTCATGGAACATTGTGATGACAAGAATTCTGGAGCATTATGATGACAAGGGCCATGGAGCATTGTGATGACACGGCCATTGAACATTGTGATGACAAGAATTCTGGAGCATTGTGATGACAATGGCCATGGAGCATTGTGATGACACGGTCATGGAACATTGTGATGACAAGAATTCTGGAGCATTGTGATGAAAATGGCCATGGAGCATTGTGATGACACGGTCATGGAACATTGTGATGAGAAGAATTCTGGAGCATTGTCATGACAAGGGCCATGGAGCATTGTGATGACACGGTCATGGAACATTGTGATGACAAGAATTCTGGAGCATTGTGATGACAAGGGCCATGGAGCATTGTGATTACACAGTCATGGAATATTGTGATGAGAAGAATTCTGGAGCATTGTGCTGACAAGGGCCATGGAGCATTGTGATGATACGGTCATGGAACATTGTGATGACAAGAATTCTGGAGCATTGTGATGACAATGGCCATGGAGCATTGTGATGACACGGTCATGGATCATTGTAATGAGAAGAATTTTGGAGCATTGTCATGACAAGGGCCATGGAGCATTGTGATGACACGGCCATTGAACATTGTGATGACAAGAATTCTGGAGAATTGTGATGACAAGTTTCATGGAGAATTGTGATGACACGGCCATGGAACATTGTGATGACAGGAATTCTGGAGCATTGTGCTGACAAGGGCCATGGAGCATTGTGATGACACGGCCATGGAACATTGTGATGAAAAGAATTCTGGAGCATTCTGATGAAAAGGTTCATGGAGAATTGTGATGACACGGCCATGGAACATTGTGATGACAGGAATTCTGGAGCATTGTGCTGACAAGGGCCATGGAGCATTGTGATGACACGGTCATGGAACATTGTGATGACAAGAATTCTGGAGCATTCTGATGACAAAGGCGATGGAGCATTGTGATGACACGGTCATGGATCATTGTGATGAGAAGAATTCTGGAGCATTGTCATGACAAGGGCCATGGAGCATTGTGATGACACGGCCATGGAACATTGTGATGAAAAGAATTCTGGAGCATTGTGCTGACAAGGGCCATGGATCATTGTGATGATACGGTCATGGAACATTGTGATGACAAGAATTTTGGAGCATTATGATGACAAGGGCCATGGAGCATTGTGATGACACGGCCATGGAACATTGTGATGACAAGAATTCTGGAGCATTGTGATGACAATGGTCATGGAGCATTGTGATGACACGGTATGGAACATTGTGATGACAAGAATTCTGGAGCATTGTGCTGACAAGGGCCATGGAGCATTGTGATAACACGGCCATGGAACATTGTGATGACAGGAATTCTGGAGCATTGTGATGAAAAGGGCCATGGAGTATTGTGATGACACGGCCATGGAAACTTGTGATGACAAGTATTCTGGAGCATTGTGATGACAATGGCCATGGAGCATTGTGATGACACGGTATGGAACATTGTGATGACAAGAATTCTGGAGCATTGTGATGACAAGGGCCATGGAGCATTGTGATGACACGGTCATGGAACATTGTGATGACAGGAATTCTGGAGCATTGTGATGAAAAGGGCCATGGAGTATTGTGATGACACGGTCATGGAACAATGTGATGAGAAGAATTCCGGAGCATTGTGATGACAAGGGCCATGGAGCATTGTGATGACACGGTCATGGAACATTGTGATGACAAGAATTCTGGAGCATTGTGCTGATGACGGCCATGGAGCATTGTGATGACACAGTCAAGGAACATTGCGATGAAAAAGATTTCTGGAGCATTGTGATGAAAGGGCATGGAGCATTGTGATTAAAATTGACAAGGAACATTGTGATGATATGGGCAGAGAACTCTGTGATGACAGTGGTCTTGCAGTATTGTGACGAAAAGTGTCATGGAACATTCTGCTGACAGCGATCATGGAGCTTTTTGGTAAGAGAGGCTATGGAGATTTGTGATGTCAGGCGTCATGGGGCATTGTGTTGAGAGTGGTCTTGGAGCATTGTGATGAAAAGGGTCATGGAGCACTGTGATTACAGGGGCCATGGAGCATTGTGAATACAAAGGCTATGGAGCATTGAGATGACAGGGTTCATGGAGCACTGTGATGAATGTGATCTTGGATCATTGTGATGACAAGTGTCCTGGAACCTTGTGATGACACGGTTCATGGAGGATTGTGATGACAAGGACCATGGCGAATTGTGATGACATCTGTCATGGGGCATTGTGATGACAGTGGTCATCTAGATTTGCGATGAAAGGTACCATGGAGCACTGTGATGACAGGGGCCATGGAACATTGTGATGACAAAGGCCATGGAGCATTGTGATGACAAGTGTCATGGGGCATTTTGATGACATTGGCATGGAGCATTATGATGACAAGAGTTCTGGAGCATGTTGATGACAAGGGCATGGAGCATTGTGATGACAGGGCCCACGGAGCTTTGTGATGAAAAGGGCAGGGTACATTGTGATGACAGGGTTCATGGAGCATTGTGATGAAAGGGGCCATGGAGCATTGAGATGAGAGCCGTTATGAGGCATGGTGATGACAGTGGTCATGGAGCATTGTGATGAAAGAGATCATGGAGCAATATGATAACAGCGGCCATGGAGCATTGTGATGACAGGGCTATTGGAGCATGGTGATGGAAGTAGACATGGATCATTGTGATGACATGTGTCCTGGAACACTGTGATGACACGGTACATCGAGTATTGTGATGACAAGGGTCATAGCGAATTGTGATGACAAGTGTCATGGGGCATTGTGTGACATTCGTCATCTAGGAATTGTGATGAAAGGTATCATGGAGCACTGTGATGAAAATTGGCCTGGATTATTGTGATGACAGCAGTCATGGAGAATTGTGATGACAGGGATTATGCAGCATTGTGTTGACAAGGGTATGGACTATTGTGATGACAATGGTCATGGAGCAATGTGATGAAAGTATTCATGGAACATCGTGATGAAAAGTGCATGGGAGCATTGTGACGATAAAGGCCATGGAGTATTGTGATGACTAGTGTCATGGAGCATTTTAATGAAAGGTTTCATTGTGCACCATGATGACAAAGGGGATGGAGAATTGTGATGAAACTGGTCCTGGAGCATTGTGATAACAAAAGCCATGGAGCATTGTGATGACAGGCATCATGGAGCATTGTGAAGAAAGGGGCCATGGGGTATTGTAATGACACTAGAGAAATATGATGAAAATGGTCAGCGAGCATAGTGATTAAAGTGGTCATTGAGAATTGTGATGAAAAGCGACATAGAGCATTGTGATGACAAAGGTCATGGAGAACTGTGATGACCAGGGTCATGTAGCATTGTGATGACACGGTCATGGAACATTGTGATGACAAGAATTCTGGAGAATTGTGCTGACTAGGGCCATGGACCATTGTGATGACATGGTCATGGAACATTTTGATGACAAAAATTCTGGAGCATTGTGATGACAAGGGCCATTGACCATTGTGAAGACACGGTCATGCAACATTGTGATGAAAAGAATTCTGCAGCATTGCGATGACAAGGGCCATGGAGCATTGTGATGACACGGTCATGGAACATTGTCATGAGAAGAATTCTGGAGCATTGTGCTGACAAGGGCCATGGAGCATTGTGATGATACGGTCATGGAACATTGTGATGAGAAGAATTCTGGAGCATTGTCATGACAAGGGCCATGGAGCATTGTGATGACACGGTCATGGAACATTGTGATGACAAGAATTCTGGAGCATTCTGATGACAAAGGCGATGGAGCATTGTGATGACACGGTCATGGAACATTGTGATGACAAGAATGCTGGAGCATTCTGATGACAAAGGCGATGGAGCATTGTGATGACACGGTCATGGAACATTGTGATGACAAGAATGCTGGAGCATTCTGATGACAAGCGCCATAGAGCATTGTGATGACACGTTCATGGTATATAGTAATGACAAGAATTCTGGAGCAGTATGATGACAAGGGCCATGGACCATTGTGATGACATGGTCATTGAACATTGTGATGACAATAATTCTGGAGCATTCTGATCACAAAGGCGATGGAGCATTGTGATGACACGGTCATGGAACATTTTGATGACAGGAATTCTGGAGCATTGTGCTGAAAAGGGCCATGGAGCATTGTGATGACACGGTCATGAAACAATGTGATGAGAAGAATTCCGGAGCATTGTGATGACAAGGGCCATGGAGCATTGTGATGACACGGCCATGGAACATTGTGATGACACGGTCATGGAACATTGTGATGACAAGAATTCTGGAGCATTGTGCTGACAAGGGCCATGGTGCATTGTGATGACACGGTCATGGGACATTGTGATGACAAGAATTCTGGAGCATTATGATGACAAGGGCCATGGAGCATTGTGATGACACGGCCATGGAACATTGTGATGACAAGAATTCTGGAGCATTGTGATGACAAGTGCCATGGAGCATTGTGATGACACGGCCATGGAACATTGTGATGACAAGAATTCTGGGGCATTGTGATGACAGTGGCCATGGAGCATTTTGTTGACACGGTCATGGAACATTGTGATGAGAAGAATTCTGGAGCATTGTCATGACAAGGGCCATGGAGCATTGTGATGACACGGTCATGGAACATTGTGATGACAGGAATTCTCGAGCATTGTGCTGACAAGGGCCATGGAGCATTGTGATGACACGGTCATGGAACATTGTGATGACAAGAATTCTGGAGCATTGTGATGACAAGGGCCATGGAGCATTGTGATGACACGGTCATGGAACATTGTGATGAGAAGTATTCTGGAGCATTGTGCTGACAAGGGCCATGGAGCATTGTGATGAAACGGTCATGGAACATTGTGATGACAAGAATGCTGGAGCATTCTGATGACAAGCGCCATAGAGCATTGTGATGACACGTTCATGGAATATAGTAATGACAAGAATTCTGGAGCAGTATGATGACAAGGGCCATGGAGCATTGTGATGACACGGCCATGGAACATTATGATGACACGGTCATGGAACATTGTGATGACAAGAATTCTGGAGCATTGTGCTGACAAGGGACATGGAGCATTGTGATGATACGGTCATGGAACATTGTGATGACAAGAATTCTGGAGCATTATGATGACAAGGGCCATGGAGCATTGTGATGAAACGGCCATGGAACATTGTGATGACAAGAATTCTGGAGCATTGTGATGACAATGGCCATGGAGCATTGTGATGACACGGTATGGAACATTGTGATGACAAGAATTCTGGAGCACTGTGATGACAAGGGCCATGGAGCATTGTGATGACACGGTCATGGAACATTGTGATGACAGGAATTCTCGAGCATTGTGCTGAAAAGGGCTATGGAGCATTGTGATGACACAGTCATGGAACATTGTCATGAGAAGAATTCTGGAGCATTGTGCTGACAAGGGCCATGGAGCATTGTGATGATACGGTCATGGAACATTGTGATGAGAAGAATTCTGGAGCAATATGATGACAAGTGCCATGGAGCATTGTGATGACACGGTCATGGAACATTGTGATGACAAGAATTCTGGAGCATTGTGATGACAATGGCCATGGAGCATTGTGATGACACGGTCATGGAACATTGTGATGAGAAAAATTCTGGAGCATTGTCATGACAAGGGCCATGGAGCATTGTGATGACACGGTCATGGAACATTGTGATGACAAGAATTCTGGAGCATTGTGATGACAAGGGCCATGGAGCATTGTGATGACACAGTCATGGAACATTGTGATGAGAAGAATTCTGGAGCATTGTGCTGACAAGGACCATGGAGCATTGTGATGATACGGTCATGGAACATTGTGATGACAAGAATTCTGGAGCATTGTGATGACAATGGCCATGGAGCATTGTGATGACACGGTCATGGATCATTGTAATGAGAAGAATTCTGGAGCATTGTCATGACAAGGGCCATGGAGCATTGTGATGACACAGCCATTGAACATTGTGATGACAAGAATTCTGGAGAATTGTGATGACAAGGGCCATGGAGCATTGTGATGACACGGTCATGGAACATTGTGATGACAGGAATTCTGGAGCATTGTGCTGAAAAGGGCCATGGAGTATTGTGATGGCACGGTCATGGAACAATGTGATGAGAAGAATTCCGGAGCATTGTGATGACAAGGGCCATGGAGCATTGTGATGACACGGTCATGGAACATTTTGATGATAAGAATTCTGGAGCATTGTGCTGATGACGGCCATGGAGCATTGTGATGACACAGTCAAGGAACATTGCGATGAAAAAGATTTCTGGAGCATTGTGATGAAAGGGCATGGAGCATTGTGATTAAAAGTGACAAGGAACATTGTGATGATATGGGCAGAGAACTCTGTGATGACAGTGGTCTTGCAGTATTGTGACGAAAAGTGTCATGGAACATTCTGCTGACAGCGATCATGGAGCTTTTTGGTAAGAGAGGCTATGGAGATTTGTGATGTCAGGCGTCATGGGGCATTGTGTTGAGAGTGGTCTTGGAGCATTGTGATGAAAAGGGTCATGGAGCACTGTGATTACAGGGGCCATGGAGCATTGTGAATACAAAGGCTATGGAGCATTGAGATGACAGGGTTCATGGAGCACTGTGATGAATGTGATCTTGGATCATTGTGATGACAAGTGTCCTGGAACCTTGTGATGACACGGTTCATGGAGCATTGTGATGACAAGGACCATGGCGAATTGTGATGACATCTGTCATGGGGCATTGTGATGACAGTGGTCATCTAGATTTGTGATGAAAGGTATCATGGAGCACTGTGATGACAGGGGCCATGGAACATTGTGATGACAAAGGCCATGGAGCATTGTGATGACAAGTGTCATGGGGCATTTTGATGACATTGGCATGGAGCATTATGATGACAAGAGTTCTGGAGCATGTTGATGACAAGGGCATGGAGCATTGTGATGACAGGGCCCACGGAGCTTTGTGATGAAAAGGGCAGGGTACATTGTGATGACAGGGTTCATGGAGCATTGTGATGAAAGGGGCCATGGAGCATTGAGATGAGAGCCGTTATGAGGCATGGTGATGACAGTGGTCATGGAGCATTGTGATGAAAGAGATCATGGAGCAATATGATAACAGGGGCCATGGAGCATTGTGATGACAGGGGTATTGGAGCATTGTGATGGAAGTAGACATGGATCATTGTGATGACATGTGTCCTGGAACACTGTGATGACACGGTTCATCGAGTATTGTGATGACAAGGGTCATAGCGAATTGTGATGACAAGTGTCATGGGGCATTGTGATGACATTGATCATCTAGGAATTGTGATGAAAGGTATCGTGGAGCACTGTGATGACTGGGGGCATGAAGCACTGTGATGAAAATTGTCCTGGATTATTGTGATGACAGCAGTCATGGAGAATTGTGATGACAGGGATTATGCAGCATTGTGTTGACAAGGGTATGGACTATTGTGATGACAATGGTCATGGAGCAATGTGATGAAAGTATTCATGGAACATCGTGATGAAAAGTGCATGGGAGCATTGTGACGATAAAGGCCATGGAGTATTGTGATGACTAGTGTCATGGAGCATTTTAATGAAAGGTTTCATTGTGCACCATGATGACAAAGGGGATGGAGAATTGTGATGAAACTGCTCCTGGAGCATTGTGATAACAAAAGCCATGGAGCATTGTGATGACAGGCATCATGGAGCATTGTGAAGAAAGGGGCCATGGGGTATTGTAATGACACTAGAGAAATATGATGAAAATGGTCAGCGAGCATAGTGATTAAAGTGGTCATTGAGAATTGTGATGAAAAGCGACATAGAGCATTGTGATGACAAAGGTCATGGAGAACTGTGATGACCAGGGTCATGTAGCATTGTTATGACACGGCCATGGAACATTGTGATGACAAGAATTCTGGAGCATTGTGATGACAATGGCCATGGAGCATTGTGATGACACGGTAGGGAACATTGTGATGACAAGAATTCTGGTGCACTGTGATGACAAGGGCCATTGAGCATTGTGATGACACGGTCATGGAACATTGTGATGACAGGAATTCTCGAGCATTGTGCTGAAAAGGGCTATGGAGCATTGTGATGACACAGTCATGGAACATTGTCATGAGAAGAATTCTGGAGCATTGTGCTGACAAGGGCCATGGAGCATTGTGATGATACGGTCATGGAACATTGTGATGAGAAGAATTCTGGAGCATTATGATGACAAGTGCCATGGAGCATTGTGATGACACGGTCATGGAACATTGTGATGACAAGAATTCTGGAGCATTGTGATGACAATGGCCATGGAGCATTGTGATGACACGGTCATGGAACATTGTGATGAGAAGAATTCTGGAGCATTGTCATGACAAGGGCCATGGAGCATTGTGATGACACGGTCATGGAACATTGTGATGACAAGAATTCTGGAGCATTGTGATGACAAGGGCCATGGAGCATTGTGATGACCCAGTCATGGAACATTGTGATGAGAAGAATTCTGGAGCATTGTGCTGACAAGGGCCATGGAGCATTGTGATGATACGGTCATGGAACATTGTGATGACAAGACTTCTGGAGCATTGTGATGACAATGGCCATGGAGCATTGTGATGACACGGCCATGGATCATTGTAATGAGAAGAATTCTGGAGCATTGTCATGACAAGGGCCATGGAGCATTGTGATGACACGGCCATTGAACATTGTGATGACAAGAATTCTGGAGAATTGTGATGACAAGGGCCATGGAGCATTGTGATGACACGGCCATGGAACATTGTGATGAAAAGAATTCTGGAGCATTCTGATGAAAAGGTTCATGGACAATTGTGTTGACACGGCCATGGAACATTGTGATGACAAGAATTCTGGAGCATTGTGCTGACAAGGGCCATGGAGCATTGTGATGACACGGTCATGGAACATTGTGATGACAAGAATTCTGGAGCATTCTGATGACAAAGGCGATGGAGCATTATGATGACACGGTCATGGATCATTGTGATGAGAAGAATTCTGGAGCATTGTCATGACAAGGGCCATGGAGCATTGTGATGACACGGCCATGGAACATTGTGATGACAAGAATTGTGGAGCATTGTGCTGACAAGGGCCATGGAGCATTGTGATGATATGGTCATGGAACATTGTGATGACAAGAATTTTGGAGCATTATGATGACAAGGGCCATGGAGCATTGTGATGATACGGTCATGGAACATTGTGATGACAAGAATTCTGGAGCATTGTGATGACAATGGCCATGGAGCATTTTGATGACACGGTATGGAACATTGTGATGACAAGAATTCTGGAGCACTGTGATGACAAGGGCCATGGAGCATTGTGATGACACGCTCATGGAACATTGTGAGGACAGGAATTCTCGAGCATTGTGCTGAAAAGGGCTATGGAGCATTGTGATGACACAGTCATGGAACATTGTCATGAGAAGAATTCTGGAGCATTGTGCTGACAAGGGCCATGGAGCTTTGTGATGATACGGTCATGGAACATTGTGATGAGAAGAATTCTGGAGCATTATGATGACAAGTGCCATGGAGCATTGTGATGACACGGTCATGGAACATTGTGATGACAAGAATTCTGGAGCATTGTGATAACAATGGCCATGGAGCATTGTGATGACACGGTCATGGAACATTGTGATGAGAAGAATTCTGGAGCATTGTCATGACAAGGGCCATGGAGCATTGTGATGACACGGTCATGGAACATTGTGATGACAAGAATTCTGGAGCATTGTGATGACAAGGGCCATGGAGCATTGTGATGACACAGTCATGGAACATTGTGATGAGAAGAATTCTGGAGCATTGTGCTGACAAGGGCCATGGAGCATTGTGATGATACGGTCATGGAACATTGTGATGACAGGAATTCTCGAGCATTGTGCTGAAAAGGGCTATGGAGCATTGTGATGACACAGTCATGGAACATTGTCATGAGAAGAATTCTGGAGCATTGTGCTGACAAGGGCCATGGAGCATTGTGATGATACGGTCATGGAACATTGTGATGAGAAGAATTCTGGAGCATTATGATGACAAGTGCCATGGAGCATTGTGATGACACGGTCATGGAACATTGTGATGACAAGAATTCTGGAGCATTGTGATGACAATGGCCATGGAGCATTGTGATGACACGGTCATGGAACATTGTGATGAGAAGAATTCTGGAGCATTGTCATGACAAGGGCCATGGAGCATTGTGATGACACGGTCATGGAACATTGTGATGACAAGAATTCTGGAGCATTGTGATGACAAGGGCCATGGAGCATTGTGATGACCCAGTCATGGAACATTGTGATGAGAAGAATTCTGGAGCATTGTGCTGACAAGGGCCATGGAGCATTGTGATGATACGGTCATGGAACATTGTGATGACAAGACTTCTGGAGCATTGTGATGACAATGGCCATGGAGCATTGTGATGACACGGCCATGGATCATTGTAATGAGAAGAATTCTGGAGCATTGTCATGACAAGGGCCATGGAGCATTGTGATGACACGGCCATTGAACATTGTGATGACAAGAATTCTGGAGAATTGTGATGACAAGGGCCATGGAGCATTGTGATGACACGGCCATGGAACATTGTGATGAAAAGAATTCTGGAGCATTCTGATGAAAAGGTTCATGGACAATTGTGTTGACACGGCCATGGAACATTGTGATGACAAGAATTCTGGAGCATTGTGCTGACAAGGGCCATGGAGCATTGTGATGACACGGTCATGGAACATTGTGATGACAAGAATTCTGGAGCATTCTGATGACAAAGGCGATGGAGCATTATGATGACACGGTCATGGATCATTGTGATGAGAAGAATTCTGGAGCATTGTCATGACAAGGGCCATGGAGCATTGTGATGACACGGCCATGGAACATTGTGATGACAAGAATTGTGGAGCATTGTGCTGACAAGGGCCATGGAGCATTGTGATGATATGGTCATGGAACATTGTGATGACAAGAATTTTGGAGCATTATGATGACAAGGGCCATGGAGCATTGTGATGATACGGTCATGGAACATTGTGATGACAAGAATTCTGGAGCATTGTGATGACAATGGCCATGGAGCATTTTGATGACACGGTATGGAACATTGTGATGACAAGAATTCTGGAGCACTGTGATGACAAGGGCCATGGAGCATTGTGATGACACGCTCATGGAACATTGTGAGGACAGGAATTCTCGAGCATTGTGCTGAAAAGGGCTATGGAGCATTGTGATGACACAGTCATGGAACATTGTCATGAGAAGAATTCTGGAGCATTGTGCTGACAAGGGCCATGGAGCTTTGTGATGATACGGTCATGGAACATTGTGATGAGAAGAATTCTGGAGCATTATGATGACAAGTGCCATGGAGCATTGTGATGACACGGTCATGGAACATTGTGATGACAAGAATTCTGGAGCATTGTGATAACAATGGCCATGGAGCATTGTGATGACACGGTCATGGAACATTGTGATGAGAAGAATTCTGGAGCATTGTCATGACAAGGGCCATGGAGCATTGTGATGACACGGTCATGGAACATTGTGATGACAAGAATTCTGGAGCATTGTGATGACAAGGGCCATGGAGCATTGTGATGACACAGTCATGGAACATTGTGATGAGAAGAATTCTGGAGCATTGTGCTGACAAGGGCCATGGAGCATTGTGATGATACGGTCATGGAATATTGTGATGACAAGAATTCTGGAGCATTGTGATGACAATGGCCATGGAGCATTGTGATGACACGGTCATGGAACATTGTGATGACAAGAATTCTGGAGCATTGTGATGACAATGGCCATGGAGCATTGTGATGACACGGTCATGGAACATTGTGATGAGAAGAATTCTGGAGCATTGTCATGACAAGGGCCATGGAGCATTGTGATGACACGGTCATGGAACATTGTGATGACAAGAATTCTGGAGCATTGTGATGACAAGGGCCATGGAGCATTGTGATGACACAGTCATGGAACATTGTGATGAGAAGAATTCTGGAGCATTGTGCTGACAAGGGCCATGGAGCATTGTGATGATACGGTCATGGAACATTGTGATGACAAGAATTCTGGAGCATTGTGATGACAATGGCCATGGAGCATTGTGATGACACGGTCATGGATCATTTTAATGAGAAGAATTCTGGAGCATTGTCATGACAAGGGCCATGGAGCATTGTGATGACACGGTCATTGAACATTGTGATGACAAGAATTCTGGAGAATTGTGATAACAAGGGCCATGGAGCATTGTGATGACACGGCCATGGAACATTGTGATGAAAAGAATTCTGGAGCATTCTGATGAAAAGGTTCATGGACAATTGTGATGACACGGCCATGGAACATTGTGATGACAAGAATTCTGGAGCATTGTGCTGACAAGGGCCATGGAGCATTGTGATGACACGGTCATGGAACATTGTGATGACAAGAATTCTGGAGCATTCTGATGACAAAGGCGATGGAGCATTGTGATGACACGGTCATGGATCATTGTGATGAGAAGAATTCTGGAGCATTGTCATGACAAGGGCCATGGAGCATTGTGATGACACGGCCATGGAACATTGTGATGACAAGAATTCTGGAGCATTCTAATGACAAGCGCCATAGAGCATTGTGATGACACGTTCATGGAATATCGTAATGACAAGAATTCTGGAGCATTATGATGACAAGGGGCATGGAGCATTGTGATGACACGGCCATGGAACATTGTGATGACACGGTCATGGAATATTGTGATGACAAGTATTCTGGAGCATTGTGATGACAATGGCCATGGAGCATTGTGATGACACGGCCATGGAAACTTGTGATGACAAGTATTCTGGAGCATTGTGATGACAATGGCCATGGAGCATTGTGATGACACGGTATGGAACATTGTGATGACAAGAATTCTGGAGCATTGTGATGACAAGGGCCATGGAGCATTGTGATGACACGGTCATGGAACATTGTGATGACAGGAATTCTGGAGCATTGTGCTGAAAAGGGCCATGGAGTATTGTGATGACACGGTCATGGAACAATGTGATGAGAAGAATTCCGGAGCATTGTGATGACAAGGGCCATGGAGCATTGTGATGACACGGTCATGGAACATTGTGATGACAAGAATTCTGGAGCATTGTGCTGATGACGGCCATGGAGCATTGTGATGACACAGTCAAGGAACATTGCGATGAAAAAGATTTCTGGAGCATTGTGATGAAAGGGCATGGAGCATTGTGATTAAAAGTGACAAGGAACATTGTGATGATATGGGCAGAGAACTCTGTGATGACAGTGGTCTTGCAGAATTGTGACGAAAAGTGTCATGGAACATTCTGCTGACAGCGATCATGGAGCTTTTTGGTAAGAGAGGCTATGGAGATTTGTGATGTCAGGCGTCATGGGGCATTGTGTTGAGAGTGGTCTTGGAGCATTGTGATGAAAAGGGTCATGGAGCACTGTGATTACAGGGGCCATGGAGCATTGTGAATACAAAGGCTATGGAGCATTGAGATGACAGGGTTCATGGAGCACTGTGATGAATGTGATCTTGGATCATTGTGATGACAAGTGTCCTGGAACCTTGTGATGACACGGTTCATGGAGCATTGTGATGACAAGGACCATGGCGAATTGTGATGACATCTGTCATGGGGCATTGTGATGACAGCGGTCATCTAGAATTGTGATGAAAGGTATCATGGAGCACTGTGATGACAGGGGCCATGGAACATTGTGATGACAAAGGCCATGGAGCATTGTGATGACAAGTGTCATGGGGCATTTTGATGACATTGGCATGGAGCATTATGATGACAAGAGTTCTGGAGCATGTTGATGACAAGGGCATGGAGCATTGTGATGACAGGGCCCACGGAGCTTTGTGATGAAAAGGGCAGGGTACATTGTGATGACAGGGTTCATGGAGCATTGTGATGAAAGGGGCCATGGAGCATTGAGATGAGAGCCGTTATGAGGCATGGTGATGACAGTGGTCATGGAGCATTGTGATGAAAGAGATCATGGAGCAATATGATAACAGGGGCCATGGAGCATTGTGATGACAGGGGTATTGGAGCATTGTGATGGAAGTAGACATGGATCATTGTGATGACATGTGTCCTGGAACACTGTGATGACACGGTTCATCGAGTATTGTGATGACAAGGGTCATAGCGAATTGTGATGACAAGTGTCATGGGGCATTGTGATGACATTGATCATCTAGGAATTGTGATGAAAGGTATCGTGGAGCACTGTGATGACTGGGGGCATGAAGCACTGTGATGAAAATTGTCCTGGATTATTGTGATGACAGCAGTCATGGAGAATTGTGATGACAGGGATTATGCAGCATTGTGTTGACAAGGGTATGGACTATTGTGATGACAATGGTCATGGAGCAATGTGATGAAAGTATTCATGGAACATCGTGATGAAAAGTGCATGGGAGCATTGTGACGATAAAGGCCATGGAGTATTGTGATGACTAGTGTCATGGAGCATTTTAATGAAAGGTTTCATTGTGCACCATGATGACAAAGGGGATGGAGAATTGTGATGAAACTGCTCCTGGAGCATTGTGATAACAAAAGCCATGGAGCATTGTGATGACAGGCATCATGGAGCATTGTGAAGAAAGGGGCCATGGGGTATTGTAATGACACTAGAGAAATATGATGAAAATGGTCAGCGAGCATAGTGATTAAAGTGGTCATTGAGAATTGTGATGAAAAGCGACATAGAGCATTGTGATGACAAAGGTCATGGAGAACTGTGATGATACGGTCATGGAACATTGTGATGACAAGAATTTTGGAGCATTATGATGACAAGGGCCATGGAGCATTGTGATGACACGGCCATGGAACATTGTGATGACAAGAATTCTGGAGCATTGTGATGACAATGGCCATGGAGCATTGTGATGACACGGTATGGAACATTGTGATGACAAGAATTCTGGAGCACTGTGATGACAAGGGCCATGGAGCATTGTGATGACACGGTCATGGAACATTGTGATGACAGGAATTCTCGAGCATTGTGCTGAAAAGGGCTATGGAGCATTGTGATGACACAGTCATGGAACATTGTCATGAGAAGAATTCTGGAGCATTGTGCTGACAAGGGCCATGGAGCATTGTGATGATACGGTCATGGAACATTGTGATGAGAAGAATTCTGGAGCATTATGATGACAAGTGCCATGGAGCCTTGTGATGACACGGTCATGGAACATTGTGATGACAAGAATTCTGGAGCATTGTGATGACAATGGCCATGGAGCATTGTGATGACACGGTCATGGAACATTGTGATGAGAAGAATTCTGGAGCATTGTCATGACAAGGGCCATGGAGCATTGTGATGACACGGTCATGGAACATTGTGATGACAAGAATTCTGGAGCATTGTGATGACAAGGGCCATGGAGCATTGTGATGACACAGTCATGGAACATTGTGATGAGAAGAATTCTGGAGCATTGTGCTGACAAGGGCCATGGAGCATTGTGATGATACGGTCATGGAACATTGTGATGACAAGAATTCTGGAGCATTGTGATGACAATGGCCATGGAGCATTGTGATGACACGGTCATGGATCATTGTAATGAGAAGAATTCTGGAGCATTGTCATGACAAGGGCCATGGAGCATTGTGATGACACGGCCATTGAACATTGTGATGACAAGAATTCTGGAGAATTGTGATGACAAGTTTCATGGAGAATTGTGATGACACGGCCATGGAACATTGTGATGACAGGAATTCTGGAGCATTGTGCTGACATGGGCCATGGAGCATTGTGATGACACGGCCATGGAACATTGTGATGAAAAGAATTCTGGAGCATTCTGATGAAAAGGTTCATGGAGAATTGTGATGACACGGCCATGGAACATTGTGATGACAAGAATTCTGGAGCATTGTGCTGACAAGGGCCATGGAGCATTGTGATGACACGGTCATGGAACATTGTGATGACAAGAATTCTGGAGCATTCTGATGACAAAGGCGATGGAGCATTGTGATGACACGGTCATGGATCATTGTGATGAGAAGTATTCTGGAGCATTGTCATGACAAGGGCCATGGAGCATTGTGATGACACGGCCATGGAACATTGTGATGACAAGAATTCTGGAGCATTGTGCTGACAAGGGCCATGGAGCATTGTGATGATACGGTCATGGAAAATTGTGATGACAAGAATTTTGGAGCATTATGATGACAAGTGCCATGGAGCATTGTGATGACACGGCCATGGAACATTGTGATGACAAGAATTCTGGAGCATTGTGATGACTATGGCCATGGAGCATTGTGATGACACGGTAGGGAACATTGTGATGACAAGAATTCTGGTGCACTGTGATGACAAGGGCCATTGAGCATTGTGATGACACGGTCATGGAACATTGTGATGACAGGAATTCTCGAGCATTGTGCTGAAAAGGGCTATGGAGCATTGTGATGACACAGTCATGGAACATTGTCATGAGAAGAATTCTGGAGCATTGTGCTGACAAGGGCCATGGAGCATTGTGATGATACGGTCATGGAACATTGTGATGAGAAGAATTCTGGAGCATTATGATGACAAGTGCCATGGAGCATTGTGATGACACGGTCATGGAACATTGTGATGACAAGAATTCTGGAGCATTGTGATGACAATGGCCATGGAGCATTGTGATGACACGGTCATGGAACATTGTGATGAGAAGAATTCTGGAGCATTGTCATGACAAGGGCCATGGAGCATTGTGATGACACGGTCATGGAACATTGTGATGACAAGAATTCTGGAGCATTGTGATGACAAGGGCCATGGAGCATTGTGATGACCCAGTCATGGAACATTGTGATGAGAAGAATTCTGGAGCATTGTGCTGACAAGGGCCATGGAGCATTGTGATGATACGGTCATGGAACATTGTGATGACAAGACTTCTGGAGCATTGTGATGACAATGGCCATGGAGCATTGTGATGACACGGTCATGGATCATTGTAATGAGAAGAATTCTGGAGCATTGTCATGACAAGGGCCATGGAGCATTGTGATGACACGGCCATTGAACATTGTGATGACAAGAATTCTGGAGAATTGTGATGACAAGGGCCATGGAGCATTGTGATGACACGGCCATGGAACATTGTGATGAAAAGAATTCTGGAGCATTCTGATGAAAAGGTTCATGGACAATTGTGTTGACACGGCCATGGAACATTGTGATGACAAGAATTCTGGAGCATTGTGCTGACAAGGGCCATGGAGCATTGTGATGACACGGTCATGGAACATTGTGATGACAAGAATTCTGGAGCATTCTGATGACAAAGGCGATGGAGCATTGTGATGACACGGTCATGGATCATTGTGATGAGAAGAATTCTGGAGCATTGTCATGACAAGGGCCATGGAGCATTGTGATGACACGGCCATGGAACATTGTGATGACAAGAATTGTGGAGCATTGTGCTGACAAGGGCCATGGAGCATTGTGATGATATGGTCATGGAACATTGTGATGACAAGAATTTTGGAGCATTATGATGACAAGGGCCATGGAGCATTGTGATGATACGGTCATGGAACATTGTGATGACAAGAATTCTGGAGCATTGTGATGACAATGGCCATGGAGCATTTTGATGACACGGTATGGAACATTGTGATGACAAGAATTCTGGAGCACTGTGATGACAAGGGCCATGGAGCATTGTGATGACACGGTCATGGAACATTGTGAGGACAGGAATTCTCGAGCATTGTGCTGAAAAGGGCTATGGAGCATTGTGATGACACAGTCATGGAACATTGTCATGAGAAGAATTCTGGAGCATTGTGCTGACAAGGGCCATGGAGCTTTGTGATGATACGGTCATGGAACATTGTGATGAGAAGAATTCTGGAGCATTATGATGACAAGTGCCATGGAGCATTGTGATGACACGGTCATGGAACATTGTGATGACAAGAATTCTGGAGCATTGTGATAACAATGGCCATGGAGCATTGTGATGACACGGTCATGGAACATTGTGATGAGAAGAATTCTGGAGCATTGTCATGACAAGGGCCATGGAGCATTGTGATGACACGGTCATGGAACATTGTGATGACAAGAATTCTGGAGCATTGTGATGACAAGGGCCATGGAGCATTGTGATGACACAGTCATGGAACATTGTGATGAGAAGAATTCTGGAGCATTGTGCTGACAAGGGCCATGGAGCATTGTGATGATACGGTCATGGAATATTGTGATGACAAGAATTCTGGAGCAGTGTGATGACAATGGCCATGGAGCATTGTGATGACACGGTCATGGAACATTGTGATGACAAGAATTCTGGAGCATTGTGATGACAATGGCCATGGAGCATTGTGATGACACGGTCATGGAACATTGTGATGAGAAGAATTCTGGAGCATTGTCATGACAAGGGCCATGGAGCATTGTGATGACACGGTCATGGAACATTGTGATGACAAGAATTCTGGAGCATTGTGATGACAAGGGCCATGGAGCATTGTGATGACACAGTCATGGAACATTGTGATGAGAAGAATTCTGGAGCATTGTGCTGACAAGGGCCATGGAGCATTGTGATGATACGGTCATGGAACATTGTGATGACAAGAATTCTGGAGCATTGTGATGACAATGGCCATGGAGCATTGTGATGACACGGTCATGGATCATTTTAATGAGAAGAATTCTGGAGCATTGTCATGACAAGGGCCATGGAGCATTGTGATGACACGGTCATTGAACATTGTGATGACAAGAATTCTGGAGAATTGTGATAACAAGGGCCATGGAGCATTGTGATGACACGGCCATGGAACATTGTGATGAAAAGAATTCTGGAGCATTCTGATGAAAAGGTTCATGGACAATTGTGATGACACGGCCATGGAACATTGTGATGACAAGAATTCTGGAGCATTGTGCTGACAAGGGCCATGGAGCATTGTGATGACACGGTCATGGAACATTGTGATGACAAGAATTCTGGAGCATTCTGATGACAAAGGCGATGGAGCATTGTGATGACACGGTCATGGATCATTGTGATGAGAAGAATTCTGGAGCATTGTCATGACAAGGGCCATGGAGCATTGTGATGACACGGCCATGGAACATTGTGATGACAAGAATTCTGGAGCATTCTAATGACAAGCGCCATAGAGCATTGTGATGACACGTTCATGGAATATCGTAATGACAAGAATTCTGGAGCATTATGATGACAAGGGCCATGGAGCATTGTGATGACACGGCCATGGAACATTGTGATGACACGGTCATGGAATATTGTGATGACAAGTATTCTGGAGCATTGTGATGACAATGGCCATGGAGCATTGTGATGACACGGCCATGGAAACTTGTGATGACAAGTATTCTGGAGCATTGTGATGACAATGGCCATGGAGCATTGTGATGACACGGTATGGAACATTGTGATGACAAGAATTCTGGAGCATTGTGATGACAAGGGCCATGGAGCATTGTGATGACACGGTCATGGAACATTGTGATGACAGGAATTCTGGAGCATTGTGCTGAAAAGGGCCATGGAGTATTGTGATGACACGGTCATGGAACAATGTGATGAGATGAATTCCGGAGCATTGTGATGACAAGGGCCATGGAGCATTGTGATGACACGGTCATGGAACATTGTGATGACAAGAATTCTGGAGCATTGTGCTGATGACGGCCATGGAGCATTGTGATGACACAGTCAAGGAACATTGCGATGAAAAAGATTTCTGGAGCATTGTGATGAAAGGGCATGGAGCATTGTGATTAAAAGTGACAAGGAACATTGTGATGATATGGGCAGAGAACTCTGTGATGACAGTGGTCTTGCAGTATTGTGACGAAAAGTGTCATGGAACATTCTGCTGACAGCGATCATGGAGCTTTTTGGTAAGAGAGGCTATGGAGATTTGTGATGTCAGGCGTCATGGGGCATTGTGTTGAGAGTGGTCTTGGAGCATTGTGATGAAAAGGGTCATGGAGCACTGTGATTACAGGGGCCATGGAGCATTGTGAATACAAAGGCTATGGAGCATTGAGATGACAGGGTTCATGGAGCACTGTGATGAATGTGATCTTGGATCATTGTGATGACAAGTGTCCTGGAACCTTGTGATGACACGGTTCATGGAGCATTGTGATGACAAGGACCATGGCGAATTGTGATGACATCTGTCATGGGGCATTGTGATGACAGCGGTCATCTAGATTTGTGATGAAAGGTATCATGGAGCACTGTGATGACAGGGGCCATGGAACATTGTGATGACAAAGGCCATGGAGCATTGTGATGACAAGTGTCATGGGGCATTTTGATGACATTGGCATGGAGCATTATGATGACAAGAGTTCTGGAGCATGTTGATGACAAGGGCATGGAGCATTGTGATGACAGGGCCCACGGAGCTTTGTGATGAAAAGGGCAGGGTACATTGTGATGACAGGGTTCATGGAGCATTGTGATGAAAGGGGCCATGGAGCATTGAGATGAGAGCCGTTATGAGGCATGGTGATGACAGTGGTCATGGAGCATTGTGATGAAAGAGATCATGGAGCAATATGATAACAGGGGCCATGGAGCATTGTGATGACAGGGGTATTGGAGCATTGTGATGGAAGTAGACATGGATCATTGTGATGACATGTGTCCTGGAACACTGTGATGACACGGTTCATCGAGTATTGTGATGACAAGGGTCATAGCGAATTGTGATGACAAGTGTCATGGGGCATTGTGATGACATTGATTATCTAGGAATTGTGATGAAAGGTATCGTGGAGCACTGTGATGACTGGGGGCATGAAGCACTGTGATGAAAATTGTCCTGGATTATTGTGATGACAGCAGTCATGGAGAATTGTGATGACAGGGATTATGCAGCATTGTGTTGACAAGGGTATGGACTATTGTGATGACAATGGTCATGGAGCAATGTGATGAAAGTATTCATGGAACATCGTGATGAAAAGTGCATGGGAGCATTGTGACGATAAAGGCCATGGAGTATTGTGATGACTAGTGTCATGGAGCATTTTAATGAAAGGTTTCATTGTGCACCATGATGACAAAGGGGATGGAGAATTGTGATGAAACTGCTCCTGGAGCATTGTGATAACAAAAGCCATGGAGCATTGTGATGACAGGCATCATGGAGCATTGTGAAGAAAGGGGCCATGGGGTATTGTAATGACACTAGAGAAATATGATGAAAATGGTCAGCGAGCATAGTGATTAAAGTGGTCATTGAGAATTGTGATGAAAAGCGACATAGAGCATTGTGATGACAAAGGTCATGGAGAACTGTGATGATACGGTCATGGAACATTGTGATGACAAGAATTTTGGAGCATTATGATGACAAGGGCCATGGAGCATTGTGATGACACGGCCATGGAACATTGTGATGACAAGAATTCTGGAGCATTGTGATGACAATGGCCATGGAGCATTGTGATGACACGGTATGGAACATTGTGATGACAAGAATTCTGGAGCACTGTGATGACAAGGGCCATGGAGCATTGTGATGACACGGTCATGGAACATTGTGATGACAGGAATTCTCGAGCATTGTGCTGAAAAGGGCTATGGAGCATTGTGATGACACAGTCATGGAACATTGTCATGAGAAGAATTCTGGAGCATTGTGCTGACAAGGGCCATGGAGCATTGTGATGATACGGTCATGGAACATTGTGATGAGAAGAATTCTGGAGCATTATGATGACAAGTGCCATGGAGCCTTGTGATGACACGGTCATGGAACATTGTGATGACAAGAATTCTGGAGCATTGTGATGACAATGGCCATGGAGCATTGTGATGACACGGTCATGGAACATTGTGATGAGAAGAATTCTGGAGCATTGTCATGACAAGGGCCATGGAGCATTGTGATGACACGGTCATGGAACATTGTGATGACAAGAATTCTGGAGCATTGTGATGACAAGGGCCATGGAGCATTGTGATGACACAGTCATGGAACATTGTGATGAGAAGAATTCTGGAGCATTGTGCTGACAAGGGCCATGGAGCATTGTGATGATACGGTCATGGAACATTGTGATGACAAGACTTCTGGAGCATTGTGATGACAATGGCCATGGAGCATTGTGATGACACGGTCATGGATCATTGTGATGACAAGAATTCTGGAGCATTGTGATGACAATGGCCATGGAGCATTGTGATGACACGGTCATGGAACATTGTGATGAGAAGAATTCTGGAGCATTGTCATGACAAGGGCCATGGAGCATTGTGATGACACGGTCATGGAACATTGTGATGACAAGAATTCTGGAGCATTGTGATGACAAGGGCCATGGAGCATTGTGATGACACAGTCATGGAACATTGTGATGAGAAGAATTCTGGAGCATTGTGCTGACAAGGGCCATGGAGCATTGTGATGATACGGTCATGGAACATTGTGATGACAAGAATTCTGGAGCATTGTGATGACAATGGCCATGGAGCATTGTGATGACACGGTCATGGATCATTTTAATGAGAAGAATTCTGGAGCATTGTCATGACAAGGGCCATGGAGCATTGTGATGACACGGTCATTGAACATTGTGATGACAAGAATTCTGGAGAATTGTGATAACAAGGGCCATGGAGCATTGTGATGACACGGCCATGGAACATTGTGATGAAAAGAATTCTGGAGCATTCTGATGAAAAGGTTCATGGACAATTGTGATGACACGGCCATGGAACATTGTGATGACAAGAATTCTGGAGCATTGTGCTGACAAGGGCCATGGAGCATTGTGATGACACGGTCATGGAACATTGTGATGACAAGAATTCTGGAGCATTCTGATGACAAAGGCGATGGAGCATTGTGATGACACGGTCATGGATCATTGTGATGAGAAGAATTCTGGAGCATTGTCATGACAAGGGCCATGGAGCATTGTGATGACACGGCCATGGAACATTGTGATGACAAGAATTCTGGAGCATTCTAATGACAAGCGCCATAGAGCATTGTGATGACACGTTCATGGAATATCGTAATGACAAGAATTCTGGAGCATTATGATGACAAGTGCCATGGAGCATTGTGATGATACGGTCATGGAATATTGTGATGACAAGAATTCTGGAGCATTGTGATGACAATGGCCATGGAGCATTGTGATGACACGGTCATGGAACATTGTGATGAGAAGAATTCTGGAGCATTGTCATGACAAGGGCCATGGAGCATTGTGATGACACGGTCATGGAACATTTTGATGACAAGAATTCTGGAGCATTGTGATGACAAGGGCCATGGAGCATTGTGATGACACAGTCATGGAACATTGTGATGAGAAGAATTCTGGAGCATTGTGATGACAAGGGCCATGGAGCATTGTGATGATACGGTCATGGAACATTGTGATGACAAGAATTCTGGAGCATTGTGATGACAATGGCCATGGAGCATTGTGATGACACGGTCATGGATCATTTTAATGAGAAGAATTCTGGAGCATTGTCATGACAAGGGCCATGGAGCATTGTGATGACACGGTCATTGAACATTGTGATGACAAGAATTCTGGAGAATTGTGATAACAAGGGCCATGGAGCATTGTGATGAAACGGCCATGGAACATTGTGATGAAAAGAATTCTGGAGCATTCTGATGAAAAGGTTCATGGACAATTGTGATGACACGGCCATGGAACATTGTGATGACAAGAATTCTGGAGCATTGTGCTGACAAGGGCCATGGAGCATTGTGATGACACGGTCATGGAACATTGTGATGACAAGAATTCTGGAGCATTCTGATGACAAAGGCGATGGAGCATTGTGATGACACGGTCATGGATCATTGTGATGAGAAGAATTCTGGAGCATTGTGCTGACAAGGGCCATGGAGCATTGTGATGATACGGTCATGGAACATTGTGATGACAAGAATTTTGGAGCATTATGATGACAATGGCCATGGAGCCTTTTGATGACACGGTATGGAACATTGTGATGACAAGAATTCTGGAGCCCTGTGATGACAAGGGCCATGGAGCATTGTGATGACACGGTCATGGAACATTGTGATGACAGGAATTCTCGAGCATTGTGCTGAAAAGGGCTATGGAGAATTGTGATGACACAGTCATGGAACATTGTCATGAGAAGAATTCTGGAGCATTGTGCTGACAAGGGCCATGGAGCATTGTGATGATACGGTCATGGAACATTGTGATGAGAAGAATTCTGGAGCATTATGATGACAAGTGCCATGGAGCATTGTGATGACACGGTCATGGAACATTGTGATGACAAGAATTCTGGAGCATTGTGATGACAATGGCCATGGAGCATTGTGATGACACGGTCATGGAACATTGTGATGACAAGAATTCTGGAGCATTGTGATGACAAGGGCCATGGAGCATTGTGATGACACAGTCATGGAACATTGTGATGAGAAGAATTCTGGAGCATTGTGCTGACAAGGGCCATGGAGCATTGTGATGATACGGTCATGGAACATTGTGATGACAAGAATTCTGGAGAATTGTGATGACAAGTTTCATGGAGCATTGTGATGACACGGCCATGGAACATTGTGATGACACGGTCATGGAATATTGTGATGACAAGTATTCTGGAGCATTGTGATGACAATGGCCATGGAGCATTGTGATGACACGGCCATGGAAACTTGTGATGACAAGTATTCTGGAGCATTGTGATGACAATGGCCATGGAGCATTGTGATGACACGGTATGGAACATTGTGATGACAAGAATTCTGGAGCATTGTGATGACAAGGGCCATGGAGCATTGTGATGACACGGTCATGGAACATTGTGATGACAGGAATTCTGGAGCATTGTGCTGAAAAGAGCCATGGAGTATTGTGATGACACGGTCATGGAACAATGTGATGAGAAGAATTCCGGAGCATTGTGATGACAAGGGCCATGGAGCATTGTGATGACACGGTCATGGAACATTGTGATGACAAGAATTCTGGAGCATTGTGCTGATGACGGCCATGGAGCATTGTGATGACACAGTCAAGGAACATTGCGATGAAAAAGATTTCTGGAGCATTGTGATGAAAGGGCATGGAGCATTGTGATTAAAAGTGACAAGGAACATTGTGATGATATGGGCAGAGAACTCTGTGATGACAGTGGTCTTGCAGTATTGTGACGAAAAGTGTCATGGAACATTCTGCTGACAGCGATCATGGAGCTTTTTGGTAAGAGAGGCTATGGAGATTTGTGATGTCAGGCGTCATGGGGCATTGTGTTGAGAGTGGTCTTGGAGCATTGTGATGAAAAGGGTCATGGAGCACTGTGATTACAGGGGCCATGGAGCATTGTGAATACAAAGGCTATGGAGCATTGAGATGACAGGGTTCATGGAGCACTGTGATGAATGTGATCTTGGATCATTGTGATGACAAGTGTCCTGGAACCTTGTGATGACACGGTTCATGGAGCATTGTGATGACAAGGACCATGGCGAATTGTGATGACATCTGTCATGGGGCATTGTGATGACAGCGGTCATCTAGATTTGTGATGAAAGGTATCATGGAGCACTGTGATGACAGGGGCCATGGAACATTGTGATGACAAAGGCCATGGAGCATTGTGATGACAAGTGTCATGGGGCATTTTGATGACATTGGCATGGAGCATTATGATGACAAGAGTTCTGGAGCATGTTGATGACAAGGGCATGGAGCATTGTGATGACAGGGCCCACGGAGCTTTGTGATGAAAAGGGCAGGGTACATTGTGATGACAGGGTTCATGGAGCATTGTGATGAAAGGGGCCATGGAGCATTGAGATGAGAGCCGTTATGAGGCATGGTGATGACAGTGGTCATGGAGCATTGTGATGAAAGAGATCATGGAGCAATATGATAACAGGGGCCATGGAGCATTGTGATGACAGGGGTATTGGAGCATTGTGATGGAAGTAGACATGGATCATTGTGATGACATGTGTCCTGGAACACTGTGATGACACGGTTCATCGAGTATTGTGATGACAAGGGTCATAGCGAATTGTGATGACAAGTGTCATGGGGCATTGTGATGACATTGATAATCTAGGAATTGTGATGAAAGGTATCGTGGAGCACTGTGATGACTGGGGGCATGAAGCACTGTGATGAAAATTGTCCTGGATTATTGTGATGACAGCAGTCATGGAGAATTGTGATGACAGGGATTATGCAGCATTGTGTTGACAAGGGTATGGACTATTGTGATGACAATGGTCATGGAGCAATGTGATGAAAGTATTCATGGAACATCGTGATGAAAAGTGCATGGGAGCATTGTGACGATAAAGGCCATGGAGTATTGTGATGACTAGTGTCATGGAGCATTTTAATGAAAGGTTTCATTGTGCACCATGATGACAAAGGGGATGGAGAATTGTGATGAAACTGCTCCTGGAGCATTGTGATAACAAAAGCCATGGAGCATTGTGATGACAGGCATCATGGAGCATTGTGAAGAAAGGGGCCATGGGGTATTGTAATGACACTAGAGAAATATGATGAAAATGGTCAGCGAGCATAGTGATTAAAGTGGTCATTGAGAATTGTGATGAAAAGCGACATAGAGCATTGTGATGACAAAGGTCATGGAGAACTGTGATGATACGGTCATGGAACATTGTGATGACAAGAATTTTGGAGCATTATGATGACAAGGGCCATGGAGCATTGTGATGACACGGCCATGGAACATTGTGATGACAAGAATTCTGGAGCATTGTGATGACAATGGCCATGGAGCATTGTGATGACACGGTATGGAACATTGTGATGACAAGAATTCTGGAGCACTGTGATGACAAGGGCCATGGAGCATTGTGATGACACGGTCATGGAACATTGTGATGACAGGAATTCTCGAGCATTGTGCTGAAAAGGGCTATGGAGCATTGTGATGACACAGTCATGGAACATTGTCATGAGAAGAATTCTGGAGCATTGTGCTGACAAGGGCCATGGAGCATTGTGATGATACGGTCATGGAACATTGTGATGAGAAGAATTCTGGAGCATTATGATGACAAGTGCCATGGAGCCTTGTGATGACACGGTCATGGAACATTGTGATGACAAGAATTCTGGAGCATTGTGATGACAATGGCCATGGAGCATTGTGATGACACGGTCATGGAACATTGTGATGAGAAGAATTCTGGAGCATTGTCATGACAAGGGCCATGGAGCATTGTGATGACACGGTCATGGAACATTGTGATGACAAGAATTCTGGAGCATTGTGATGACAAGGGCCATGGAGCATTGTGATGACACAGTCATGGAACATTGTGATGAGAAGAATTCTGGAGCATTGTGCTGACAAGGGCCATGGAGCATTGTGATGATACGGTCATGGAACATTGTGATGACAAGACTTCTGGAGCATTGTGATGACAATGGCCATGGAGCATTGTGATGACACGGTCATGGATCATTGTAATGAGAAGAATTCTGGAGCATTGTCATGACAAGGGCCATGGAGCATTGTGATGACACGGCCATTGAACATTGTGATGACAAGAATTCTGGAGAATTGTGATGACAAGGGCCATGGAGCATTGTGATGACACGGCCATGGAACATTGTGATGAAAAGAATTCTGGAGCATTCTGATGAAAAGGTTCATGGACAATTGTGTTGACACGGCCATGGAACATTGTGATGACAAGAATTCTGGAGCATTGTGCTGACAAGGGCCATGGAGCATTGTGATGACACGGTCATGGAACATTGTGATGACAAGAATTCTGGAGCATTCTGATGACAAAGGCGATGGAGCATTGTGATGACACGGTCATGGATCATTGTGATGAGAAGAATTCTGGAGCATTGTCATGACAAGGGCCATGGAGCATTGTGATGACACGGCCATGGAACATTGTGATGACAAGAATTGTGGAGCATTGTGCTGACAAGGGCCATGGAGCATTGTGATGATATGGTCATGGAACATTGTGATGACAAGAATTTTGGAGCATTATGATGACAAGGGCCATGGAGCATTGTGATGATACGGTCATGGAACATTGTGATGACAAGAATTCTGGAGCATTGTGATGACAATGGCCATGGAGCATTTTGATGACACGGTATGGAACATTGTGATGACAAGAATTCTGGAGCACTGTGATGACAAGGGCCATGGAGCATTGTGATGACACGGTCATGGAACATTGTGAGGACAGGAATTCTCGAGCATTGTGCTGAAAAGGGCTATGGAGCATTGTGATGACACAGTCATGGAACATTGTCATGAGAAGAATTCTGGAGCATTGTGCTGACAAGGGCCATGGAGCTTTGTGATGATACGGTCATGGAACATTGTGATGAGAAGAATTCTGGAGCATTATGATGACAAGTGCCATGGAGCATTGTGATGACACGGTCATGGAACATTGTGATGACAAGAATTCTGGAGCATTGTGATAACAATGGCCATGGAGCATTGTGATGACACGGTCATGGAACATTGTGATGAGAAGAATTCTGGAGCATTGTCATGACAAGGGCCATGGAGCATTGTGATGACACGGTCATGGAACATTGTGATGACAAGAATTCTGGAGCATTGTGATGACAAGGGCCATGGAGCATTGTGATGACACAGTCATGGAACATTGTGATGAGAAGAATTCTGGAGCATTGTGCTGACAAGGGCCATGGAGCATTGTGATGACACGGTCATGGAACATTGGGATGACAAGAATTCTGGAGCATTGTGATGAAAAGGGGCATGGAGCATTGTGATGACACGGTCATGGAACATTGTGATGACAAGAATTCTGGAGCATTGTGATGACAATGGCCATGGAGCATTGTGATGACACGGTCATGGAACATTGTGATGAGAAGAATTCTGGAGCATTGTCATGACAAGGGCCATGGAGAATTGTAATGACACGGTCATGGAACATTTTGATGACAAGAATTCTGGAGCATTGTGATGACAAGGGCCATGGAGCATTGTGATGACACAGTCATGGAACATTGTGATGAGAAGAATTCTGGAGCATTGTGATGACAAGGGCCATGGAGCATTGTGATGACACGGTCATTGAACATTGTGATGACAAGAATTCTGGAGAATTGTGATAACAAGGGCCATGGAGCATTGTGATGAAACGGCCATGGAACATTGTGATGAAAAGAATTCTGGAGCATTCTGATGAAAAGGTTCATGGACAATTGTGATGACACGGCCATGGAACATTGTGATGACAAGAATTCTGGAGCATTGTGCTGACAAGGGCCATGGAGCATTGTGATGACACGGTCATGGAACATTGTGATGACAAGAATTCTGGAGCATTCTGATGACAAAGGCGATGGAGCATTGTGATGACACGGTCATGGATCATTGTGATGAGAAGAATTCTGGAGCATTGTGCTGACAAGGGCCATGGAGCATTGTGATGATACGGTCATGGAACATTGTGATGACAAGAATTTTGGAGCATTATGATGACAATGGCCATGGAGCATTTTGATGACACGGTATGGAACATTGTGATGACAAGAATTCTGGAGCCCTGTGATGACAAGGGCCATGGAGCATTGTGATGACACGGTCATGGAACATTGTGATGACAGGAATTCTCGAGCATTGTGCTGAAAAGGGCTATGGAGAATTGTGATGACACAGTCATGGAACATTGTCATGAGAAGAATTCTGGAGCATTGTGCTGACAAGGGCCATGGAGCATTGTGATGATACGGTCATGGAACATTGTGATGAGAAGAATTCTGGAGCATTATGATGACAAGTGCCATGGAGCATTGTGATGACACGGTCATGGAACATTGTGATGACAAGAATTCTGGAGCATTGTGATGACAATGGCCATGGAGCATTGTGATGACACGGTCATGGAACATTGTGATGACAAGAATTCTGGAGCATTGTGATGACAAGGGCCATGGAGCATTGTGATGACACAGTCATGGAACATTGTGATGAGAAGAATTCTGGAGCATTGTGCTGACAAGGGCCATGGAGCATTGTGATGATACGGTCATGGAACATTGTGATGACAAGAATTCTGGAGAATTGTGATGACAAGTTTCATGGAGAATTGTGATGACACGGCCATGGAACATTGTGAAGACAGGAATTCTGGAGCATTGTGCTGACAAGGGCCATGGAGCATTGTGATGACACGGCCATGGAACATTGTGATGAAAAGAATTCTGGAGCATTCTGATGAAAAGGTTCATGGACAATTGTGATGACACGGCCATGGAACATTGTGATGACAAGAATTCTGGAGCATTGTGCTGACAAGGGCCATGGAGCATTGTGATGACACGGCCATGGAACATTGTGATGAAAAGAATTCTGGAGCATTCTGATGAAAAGGTTCATGGACAATTGTGATGACACGGCCATGGAACATTGTGATGACAAGAATTCTGGAGCATTCTGATGACAAAGGCGATGGAGCATTGTGATGACACGGTCATGGATCATTGTGATGAGAAGAATTCTGGAGCATTGTCATGACAAGGGCCATGGAGCATTGTGATGACACGGCCATGGAACATTGTGATGACAAGAATTCTGGAGCATTCTAATGACAAGCGCCATAGAGCATTGTGATGACACGTTCATGGAATATAGTAATGACAAGAATTCTGGAGCATTATGATGACAAGGGCCATGGAGCATTGTGATGACACGGCCATGGAACATTGTGATGACACGGTCATGGAATATTGTGATGACAAGTATTCTGGAGCATTGTGATGACAATGGCCATGGAGCATTGTGATGACACGGCAATGGAACCTTGTGATGACAAGTATTCTGGAGCATTGTGATGACAATGGCCATGGAGCATTGTGATGACACGGTATGGAACATTGTGATGACAAGAATTCTGGAGCATTGTGATGACAAGGGCCATGGAGCATTGTGATGACACGGTCATGGAACATTGTGATGACAGGAATTCTGGAGCATTGTGCTGAAAAGGGCCATGGAGTATTGTGATGACACGGTCATGGAACAATGTGATGAGAAGAATTCCGGAGCATTGTGATGACAAGGGCCATGGAGCATTGTGATGACACGGTCATGGAACATTGTGATGACAAGAATTCTGGAGCATTGTGCTGATGACGGCCATGGAGCATTGTGATGACACAGTCAAGGAACATTGCGATGAAAAAGATTTCTGGAGCATTGTGATGAAAGGGCATGGAGCATTGTGATTAAAAGTGACAAGGAACATTGTGATGATATGGGCAGAGAACTCTGTGATGACAGTGGTCTTGCAGTATTGTGACGAAAATTGTCATGGAACATTCTGCTGACAGCGATCATGGAGCTTTTTGGTAAGAGAGGCTATGGAGATTTGTGATGTCAGGCGTCATGGGGCATTGTGTTGAGAGTGGTCTTGGAGCATTGTGATGAAAAGGGTCATGGAGCACTGTGATTACAGGGGCCATGGAGCATTGTGAATACAAAGGCTATGGAGCATTGAGATGACAGGGTTCATGGAGCACTGTGATGAATGTGATCTTGGATCATTGTGATGACAAGTGTCCTGGAACCTTGTGATGACACGGTTCATGGAGCATTGTGATGACAAGGACCATGGCGAATTGTGATGACATCTGTCATGGGGCATTGTGATGACAGTGGTCATCTAGATTTGCGATGAAAGGTATCATGGAGCACTGTGATGACAGGGGCCATGGAACATTGTGATGACAAAGGCCATGGAGCATTGTGATGACAAGTGTCATGGGGCATTTTGATGACATTGGCATGGAGCATTATGATGACAAGAGTTCTGGAGCATGTTGATGACAAGGGCATGGAGCATTGTGATGAAAGGGCCCACGGAGCTTTGTGATGAAAAGGGCAGGGTACATTGTGATGACAGGGTTCATGGAGCATTGTGATGAAAGGGGCCATGGAGCATTGAGATGAGAGCCGTTATGAGGCATGGTGATGACAGTGGTCATGGAGCATTGTGATGAAAGAGATCATGGAGCAATATGATAACAGGGGCCATGGAGCATTGTGATGACAGGGGTATTGGAGCATTGTGATGGAAGTAGACATGGATCATTGTGATGACATGTGTCCTGGAACACTGTGATGACACGGTTCATCGAGTATTGTGATGACAAGGGTCATAGCGAATTGTGATGACAAGTGTCATGGGGCATTGTGATGACATTGATCATCTAGGAATTGTGATGAAAGGTATCGTGGAGCACTGTGATGACTGGGGGCATGAAGCACTGTGATGAAAATTGTCCTGGATTATTGTGATGACAGCAGTCATGGAGAATTGTGATGACAGGGATTATGCAGCATTGTGTTGACAAGGGTATGGACTATTGTGATGACAATGGTCATGGAGCAATGTGATGAAAGTATTCATGGAACATCGTGATGAAAAGTGCATGGGAGCATTGTGACGATAAAGGCCATGGAATATTGTGATGACTAGTGTCATGGAGCATTTTAATGAAAGGTTTCATTGTGCACCATGATGACAAAGGGGATGGAGAATTGTGATGAAACTGGTCCTGGAGCATTGTGATAACAAAAGCCATGGAGCATTGTGATGACAGGCATCATGGAGCATTGTGAAGAAAGGGGCCATGGGGTATTGTAATGACATTAGAGAAATATGATGAAAATGGTCAGCGAGCATAGTGATTAAAGTGGTCATTGAGAATTGTGATGAAAAGCGACATAGAGCATTGTGATGACCAACGTCATGGAGAACTGTGATGACCAGGGTCATGTAGCATTGTGATGACACGGTCATGGAACATTGTGATGACAAGAATTCTGGAGAATTGTGCTGACTAGGGCCATGGACCATTGTGAAGACATGGTCATGGAACATTTTGATGACAAAAATTCTGGAGCATTGTGATGACAAGGGCCATTGACCATTGTGATGACACGGTCATGCAACATTGTGATGAAAAGAATTCTGCAGCATTGCGATGACAAGGGCCATGGAGCATTGTGATGACACGGTCATGGAACATTGTCATGAGAAGAATTCTGGAGCATTGTGCTGACAAGGGCCATAGAGCATTGTGATGATACGGTCATGGAACATTGTGATGACAAGAATTCTGGAGCATTATGATGACAAGGGCCATGGAGCATTGTGATGACACGGCCATGGAACATTGTGATGACAAGGATTCTGGAGCATTGTGATGACAATGGCCATGGAGCATTGTGATGACACGGACATGGAACAT